>NC_084484.1:177707043-178020257 GCF_030035675.1 Rhineura floridana
GAGAGAAACCATAAAAAAGGACAGTCCGGACTGGTGGAGTCCCTGGTGGTGCCTAGTGACAGGCAGTAGCCACGAGCAGGTAGGAACCTGACAGGGAGAGCCAGGGAAGGGCGTCACACAGCCATCCTTCAAAATTTGCTGTTCTGGTAATGTGTACCAGAAATGCATATCATAGGCTAAGATGTACCTAATACACTGGTGAAAATAACATACAAAAATGCATTGTATTAGGGCAGCGGTTCCCAAACTTTTCCTCCCATGGATGACTTGAAAGTTGCTGAGGACCTTGCGGACCACTTAATGGTTTTTCTGCCTATTGTGTAGCAATATTGCAGCACAATCTAATACAATGTAAGAACTTAAATCAGCAATAAAAATACAACTAAAAACCAGTATGAATATTCACTGCAATGGAGGTGCCATTTCTCATCTTCAACCACAAATCTACAGACACACCATGGACCACCTGAATGAAGTTTGCAGACCGCTGGTGGTCCGTGGACCAAAGTTTGGGAACCTCTGGGTTAGTGAAAAATGCTTTGCAAAAGGGTGTATATTAGACAAAATTGCATCCAAACTTTGTATGCTAGATAACATTTGCATTAAAATTAAATTAAATGCAACAATTAACACAATTTCAGATATAAAAGCAATTAAAACAATTTCATATGTGAAAACAATGTCAATGTAAAAACAGGCTGGGATTTTTTAAAAAAAACTCTAAAAGGCTTGTTGGAAATGGAAGATTTTCAGCAGGCACTGAAAGAACAATACAGATGTCTCATATATAATCCTCGTCTAATATGTTTTCCGCAGGATAGGTAACCCCACTCTATAGGCAATTCCTACATTGCATGGAACAGACCTCCTGATGAGATGTTATCTGCAAGAGGCCCTCTCCTGCAGACCACAGTGATTTGTTGGGTGTATTAGGGATGAGACAATCTTTTAGGTATTCTTGTCTCAAGCTATATAGGGCTTTCAACATCAGCAACAGCACCTTGATCTTAGCCTGGTCGCTTCTCATGGGCATCTGGTTGGCAACTGTAAGAACAAAGTTCTGGACTTTATGGGCTTTTGACCTGATCCAGCAGGCTCTTCTTGTATTCTTATTTTTTTATTTATTTATTACATTTATATCCTGCCTTTCTTTCCATGATAGAAACCCAAGGCGGCTTATATATGGTTCCCAGGCGGTCTCCCATCCAGGCACTGACCAGACCTGACCCTGCTTAGCTTCAGTAGGGAGCTGGCCTTATGTGCCATGTGTGATGTATTCTTCCACAGAAATCCCATGAATTCAATTTAGGGACTATCAAAAATGGATTGTTTGCACTTCTGTTCATTCGAATAACTTAAAAATATGCAGCATTCACTTGTACAAATCTAGGTTCCTGAGGGTTTTCATGGCTGTGTGCATTTACAGAACATCCCCATCTTAATCTCTTTATTAACCTCTGAATATTTCCCAGTATGGCCCCCAAACATTTTGTAAATAAGCTTTCCACATCTCTTTAATTTGTTGCAAAGAAAATATCTTAACTAACCTACTAATAATGCCGCAATTGGATTTCAGCTTCCCCTTAGGAGTGCAGGCCGGACTGATGAGGGAACTATAAAGGAAAATGCTTAAATCATTCAAGCTTTAATAAGCAGAACAGCAATACTAAGTGTTGAACATACACAGGGTTGCAAATAATCTTTTAGACAAGGAGACAGCAAAGGAAGAATGAAAAATTGTTTTAATTTAAGTCCAGCAAATTAAATGAATTCAAGGAACAAAAAAAAGCTGCCTCTTCGGTTAACATTCTCCTAGATTCTCCTATAATTTTCCCAGCACTGAAAACCCTTTTTCTCCCACCTTTTTCCCCTTGTCTTTACATCAGTGATAATTTTCTTTCGGTATACATCAATTGCCAACCTCACCCTGCCCCAAAGAAACCACGGCTTTGCTGGAGAATATCCAAAAGAACTCAGTAATTAAGTCCATGATCTTAAGTTCATGAGCTTTGTTTAAACTAGGTAATTTGTCTTTAAGCCTTTTGGCTGCATTTAAAAGAGAAAAAAATCAGATAATTTGCCAAGGAAACACAAGGGCTGTCTTTGCAATTGGGTTGTATAAAAGTCACAAGAAGAATTCCATTGCCAGCTCAGCTTTTCTGACCTGAAGCAATGGATTTCCATGGAAAGTCCACTGGCTGAATATAAACATGCCTGGCTTCATGGGCGCCTTCATTTTCCTTTGCTTTTTCATGTGTTTGGTTCAGAGCTTGGAAAAGTTGAACTACAACTTCCATCAGCCCAATCCAGTGGCCATGCTGGCTGGGGCAGATGGGAATTGTAGTTTTAAAAAGTAACTTTTCCAAGCTCTGGTTTGGTTTTTATCCACACCAGGGATGGGGAACCTATGACGCTCCAAAAGTTTTCAGACTCCAACCCTCATTGTTCTCGATCACTGGCCGTGCTCGCTGATAGGAGTTAGAGCCATTGGGGAGGTAGACAGGCCAATGGTCTGACTTAGTATATGATCCCAAGTTCCAGCTCATTGTTGTGTTGCTTTTGGCTGATGGATTTATTAAAACTGTGTTTCATGTCTGGGCTGCTATGTAATTATTGTTGGTTTTTATTAATGCTGTGGTCCTGTTTGAATTTTTGTGTTGTGTTTTTATCATTTTACAGTTTAATGGTGTATTTTTAGTTGTGTGCAAGCAACCTTGCAAGGCAAGCTGCCTCATCATAAAGGAGGGCTTATAAATATTTTAAAATAAAATCTCACACAATGCCTCTCTGCATCATAGGTTTTGTAGTCAAGGTCTTTACTTTTCATAAACATCAAAGGTGAAACAGAGTTAAGAACATAAGAAGAGCCTACTGGATCAGGCCAATGGCCCATCTAGTCCAGCATTCTGTTCTGACAATGGCAACTAGATGCCCCAATGGGAAGCCCGCAAGCAGGACCTGAGCACAACAGCATTGTCTCCTCCGTGGCTTCCAGCAAATGGTGTTCAGAAGCATACTGTCTCCGACTGTGGAAGGAGAACATAGCAATCACGACTAGTGGCCATTGATGGCTACTAGTCATGATTGCTATGTTCTCCTTCCACATTCGCTGCAAGGTCCTCAAATGCAAATATGTATCACTGAACACCAAAGTCAGGATCATTCAGACCATGGTATTCCCAATCTCTATGTACGGATGTGAAAGTTGAACAATGAAAAAAGCAGATAAGAGAAAAATCAACTCGTATTGGAGGAGAGCTTTGTGGATACCATGGACCACGAAAAAGACAAATAATTGGGTGTTAGAACAAACTAAACCAGAACGACCACTAGAAGCTAAAATTATGAAACAGGTCATACTTTGGACACATCATGAGAAGACATGATTCACTAGAAAAGACCATAATGCTGGGAAATACAGAAGGGAGTAGAAAAAGAGGAAGGCCAAACAAGAGATGGATTGATTCCATAAAGGAAGCCCCAGACCTGAACTTACAAGATCTGAACAGGGTGGTTCATGACAGATGCTCTTGGAGGTCACTGATTCATAGGGTCACCATAAGTCATAATCGATTTGAAGGCACATAACAACAACAACAAGCCATTGATAGCCTTATCTTCCATGAGTTTATCTAATCCTATTCTAATACCATCCAAATTGGGGGCCATCATTTTCTCCTGTGGGAGCGAATTTCATAGTTCAGCTATGAGCTGCGTGAGAAAGTACTTTCTTTTGTCTGTCCTGAATCTTCTAACATTCAGTGAAGCATACTCACTCTGCAGTAACGAGCAGCAATAACTGATATGAATGACATTACAGATGAAGTCTGGCATGAAAACCTCATTTTTGGACCAAACAGATATTTTCAATTGGTAACTCCTTCCCTCAGCTGTGAGTCCTGGAGCCTCACCAAATCCTGATCTCAACATCTCTTGAAAGTCCTGTTAGTCTGGTTACCAGGGTTAATCTGGGCAGACTGGTATTCATATCTACTAGCAATTTTTAAACAGCTTAAGATATTACTACTCAGCCAATGCCTTCAAACTTAGCTACTGGGCTAGGTTCAAGGTTCAAAACCCTATACGGGTTGGGACCAAGATATCAAAAAGATCGTCCCACCCTTTATATACTCAACCAATAACTGTGCTCTTTAGGAGTGATCCTCTTGCAGATACCATCTCATCAGGAGATCCATTCCATATGATGTATGCATCAAGCCTTTAATGTGGTGGCACCTATCTCTGGGAACTCCCTCCCATTACATATCAGACAGGAACTATCTCTATTGCCCTGTTGGCACGTGCTAAAAATGTCCCTTTTTCAATAAGCCTTTTTAGTGTGATTTTTTTTTATCCCAGTCTGTATCTGTATTGGATTTGAAATTGGCTTTTATATCCAAAATTGTTTTAGTTGTTTTCACATCTGAAACTATTTTATGCTAGTGGCTGCTGCCTCTGCTTGCTTCCCTCACCAGCCTTACCTACACCCCACCCTATAGCACCCCCAAGGCCTCTCCCCACCCCCTCCGTCAGGTGCCCCCAGTCATCTGTCCATCCCTCATGCCATACCACCTCATATCACTCTCCCATTGTATCTGCCAGGTGCCCCTAGCTGTAGGGTTGCCAGGTTCTTGGCCTGAAACTGATCCTGTATCTTTAGGAGAAGAGAAAGCCAGCCAAATGCAGGTGTTCTTGCAACACTGCAATGAGAAAAACCACAAGCGGAATTCTCCCTTCCCCTTGCACAACTTTTAAAGATACAGAAGAATTCTTGGAGGCCGGGCCTGGCAACCAAGAGGTCTTCTGTATCTTTAAAATCACAGAATGATCAAGAGGATGGAGCGACTCCCTTACGAGGAAAGGTTGCAGCATTTGGGGCTTTTTAGTTTAGAGAAAAGGCGGGTCAGAGGAGACATGATAGAAGTGTATAAAATTATGCATGGCATTGAGAAAGTGGATAGAGAAAAGTTCTTCTCCCTCTCTCATAATACTAGAACTCGTGGACATTCAAAGAAGCTGAATGTTGGAAGATTCAGGACAGACAAAAGGATGTACTTCTTTACTCAGCGCATAGTTAAACTATGGAATTTGCTCCCACAAGACGCAGTAATGGCCACCAGCTTGGATGGCTTTAAAAGAAGATTAGACAAATTCATGGAGGACAGGGCTATCAATGGCTACTAGCTGTGATGGCTGTGCTCTGCCACCCTAGTCAGAGGCAGCATGCTTCTGAAAACCAGTTGCCGGAAGCCTCAGGAGGGGAGAATGTTCTTGCACTCGGGTCCTGCTTGCGGGCTTCCCCCAGGCACCTGGTTGGCCACTGTGAGAACAGGATGCTGGACTAGATGCACCACTGGCCTGATCCAGCAGACTCTTCTTATGTTCTTATGTTCTTAAAAGTTGTGCAGGGGGAAGGGAGAATTCCACCTTGTGGTTTTTCCCATTACAGGGTTGCAAGAACACCTGCACTTGGCTGACGCTCTCTTCTCCTAAAGATACAGGATCAGTCTCAGGCCATGAACCTGGCAACCCTACCTAGCTGTTCCCCCACCCCTCACCAGCCCCAACACAACCCTAACACACACGGGTCGCTAGAGCCCCCCCATGTGCACATTGGTTGCTGAGGCTCTCCCCCTGCCCCTCTAAGAGACTCCAAACCTCCCCCTCCCCTCCACGGGTCTCCAAACGTCCTCCCTCCCTCTCCACATGTCTCCAAATCTCCCCCTTCCCCTCCAAGGGTCTCCAAACCTTCCCCCACCTCTCCAAACTTCCCCCTACTCTTCACGATTCTCCAAGCTTCCCCCCCACTCCCCACTTACTTTACAGACTTGCTGCTGCTGCTTTTCTGCTGAGTCACTCATTCCCTCCCAGCTAGGCTCCACCCACTATGCCCCCCTGCTGCCCCTGTCGTCATCATCGCTGCCTTCTCCTCCTAGCCACTGCCATCACAGCCAAAGTTGGCCTCTCCTTGCCGTCCTCACCTGTAAGCATCGCTCCGCCCATGAACGCTTCAGCACAGGCATGCACCTGCTCAGAAGCATCCACGGGTAGTGTGACTCTTACAAAAATATAATATGGTAAGATATGTTTTTTAATTGTTTATGTTTTTATTGCATTGGTTTATCACTCTGAGATGTTTTGTAAGAAGTAATTCACAAATGGAATTAAACAAATAGGCCATACTACAGATCTAAATAGCTAAACAACAACTTCAAAACTGAAGTCCTTTAATAACATTAAGTTACTGATGTGCCATTAAGAGCTAAAAATATCATTTTGCCTTAACAGTCTGGGTGCATCCTTTGGGTGAAAAAGTCTATGCAAAAACTACATGGATCCCAGTTAAATTATCTTCCGTCCCACAAGTTGTTTGCTGTGAATGGTGTGTCTCCCCCTGAGAAAAGAAGCAATCTAATTGTGCTATTACTGTTTAATCCCACAAGATGTCTCAGTGTGGATGAGCAAAGTCTTTTCAACTGTGAAGATAATAGCAAGACACCAAACTGGAGGCCTAGTTTTCACTTAAGTGGTAAATCTGTGTCTGGGCTGTGCATCACTTCAGACTGCAGGTGGAGAGTCACGTGACTGAATTCTCTTCCATACAAACCACTTCCTTCCATGTAAAACAAGAATGTCTGAGAAGCTAGTGTTCCATATGCTAAGTTTGGTTGTGTTATTAGTTTTGGCTTCTTGAAAGAAGATTCAGTAACGTGGTACAGTCTGAAGTGGTACAGTCCAGACACATCTGTGATGAGGATTTCTACCCCAACCCAGTCTGTCCTAAAAACATAAGAGCCCTACTGGACCAGGCCAATGGCCCATCCGGTTCAGCAATCTGTTTTCATGGTCACCAACCAGATGTCCATGGGAAGCCCACAAGCAGGACAGGAGTGCAAGAGCGCTCTTCCACTATTGTTCCCAGTCCAGAAACACTCCAGGGGCTGAGCCTACAAAGTTGGCTAGGCAGATGATGCAATGTGCAGTTCAGTGGCTCACCACATGGGGCATCCTTGCAAAGATCTGAAGGTTACCGGTTCAAATCCTGCCATCTGCTCACAGAACCAAGCCACGAGGAAGCATTTTGCAGTAAAAGTCAGGAGTCGCCACCTAAAGATTCTACAGCAAAAGAATTTAAAGCCCTGCTTCCCAGGTAGAGATACTACACCCTGCACATGTGTGGGCTGGAATTTCTAGCTACTATTTATATTTGGACAGTAGGAACCTTGAAGCAAACATTACTCAGGAGAATCCTTGCCTATGTTTTTTGTGCAGGGGAATTTGGGGCCCTGTAACTTGTGGCCTTTTCTGAAGTCACTGGGCATAGTTAAACAAAAATCCACTTGTTAGCAATGCAGGTGGGGGGTATATTGGTCCACTGGGTGTCATCAAATTCCTAAGATTATATCAGCATTATGCCTATGCAACAGTATTATCTCTCAAAGACGAGAGAAGCACAAAAGGTCACTAGTTTGAGAGCTGATACACTAAAGCCCCACAGTGTTCAGCATTCTCAGGCCACTGGTGGCTAGGTTTGCATTTGGAAAAGTAGATTAACTCGTTTTGGATTTGAATTATATGAACCTGAAGAGTCACCTTTCTTGCACTCCTGCGTGACTGCTCTGCAACTATACAGAAGGAAGGTCATTAAGTTGGAATATTACACTTCGCGTGCGTAGCATCTATGAAAGAAATTTGAAAGGCACAGGCAGAGTCATGCTTAGAGACAGGGTCAAGGTGAGCAGACCCTTTGATGCTATCAGTTATCCTGGGATACCTGGATGCTCACATCAACCTCTAGTTTGCATGTTCAAGGGGTATATTAAAGCTGAAGTTAGCTTTATTTATTTATTTATTTAAAATATTTCTATCCCGCCCTTCTACCCTAAAAAAGGGCACTCAGGGCGGCTTACAATAAAATCAAGCATGTATATAATAAAATTGTACACAATAAAAATCACAAAAACATTAAAATAAATTAAATACATGAAATGCAATTAAAATACATAAAATAATATAGGGAGTGGTACTGAACGGACTAGCAACACTCACATGCCTCTGAGACAGTGAAGCATGATAGCCAATCAGGGAGACTGGCAACACTCACATGCCTCTGAGACAGTGAAGCAAGATAGCCAATCAGGAAGACTGGCAACACAGTGAAGCAGGATAACCAATCAGGGAGACTAGCAACACTCACATGCCTCTGAGACAGTGAAGCAGGATAATCAGGGAGACTAGCAACACTCAGATGCCTCTGAGACAATGAAGCATGATAGCCAATCAGGGAGACTGGTACCTAGTGAAATTGCAACAGTGGTAAGATTAAAAGTGAGGTCTTCCTAATTCACAATTCAGCCTGTTAGATGCTACTCTACACTAGCTCTGAGGACAGCCATATCGCCTTGGCTTTGCCACGCCTGCCATAATAGGCACGGCCCAAGCAGGCACTAGTTTTGAGGCTTTGACGCTTTTATTCAACTCTGTTCCCATAGCACACATGTAAACATTTAACTTCCTTTCTCATCAGTAGCTGATCTCTAAATCTCCCTTTACTTTCATAGAATCATAGAATAGTAGAGTTGGAAGGGGCCTATAAGGCCATCAAGTCCAACCCCCTGCTCAAGGCAGGAATCCAAATCAAAGCATTCCCGACAGATGGCTGTCCAGCTGCCTCTTGAAGGCCTCCAGTGTCAGAGAGCCCACTACCTCTCTAGGTCATTGGTTCCATTGTTGTATGGCTCTAACAGTTAGGAAGTTTTTCCTGATGTTCAGTCGAAATCTGGCTTCCCAAACCTCATTATTATTTTATTTATTTATCTATTTCATTTATACTCCACCTTTCTTTTCATGTTTGAAACTCAAGGCGGCTTACATATGGTTCCCAGGCGGTCTCCCATCCAGGCACTGACCAGACCTGACCCTACTTAGCTTCAGCAGGGTGCTGGCCTCATGTGCCTTCCGACCATAGCTTGTGACCATTAGAAGGGAGAAGGGAGGAAAATAACACTTTATTTCATGTCTCATGTCTTGGGCCCTTTGGTCAGAGTTTCCTCTTTGTCTCTCTGTGTTGCGGTGACTCAAATTGGATGAAGCGCTAAAGCTTGGGTTGATCCACTGCCTTGTATTGCACTGAAACTGTAGTCAAACTACAGCTTCCATTGATTTTTGCCAGTGTTCCCTGCAGATAACCGATGTCCTGTCTGCAGTTTGCTCTACAGTTTAAACTGAGCCAACAGCTTTAGGGACTTTCCCCCCCTCCCCCTTTCTTAAAATTTCCCAGATCCTCTCCTTCCGCTGCCCCCTCCCCCACTGGTCAACAAGCTGGAGCATGTTTCATTCTGAAGATATTTTTTGTCATACACGTTTACTCTTTGTTCTAAAGGGGCCAGTTTTTGGGGGGGCGGGGTTGGTAGGGCTGTTGTGGATATTATGATGTAGAAGCACAGCTCTTTAAAATGAACATGGATCCCTGTCTGTTTTTGAGTGGTTGAAAGGCTGCTAGGTTTCATTCATATCAGGTTCACTCTGGAGAGAATTGATGAGCTTCCAGGTGTGGTGGAAACGTTGTATGGGACAGACACAGTTATGAAAAAAAGAAGAATCAAGAGATGCCACCTTCAACACTATCCTGCATGGCCCCCCAAACCTCTACGACAGATTTGGGGGTGGATTTGGGGTGGAAGGCAACCAGTGAAAATTACCTCTTCTCCTCTTTTGCTAACAGAGGCATCAAAAGGACTGGATCAAAAGCCCTTCCACAAACTATATGTGAAAGAAGGCATTGAATCCAGCAAGCTCGAAACCCCAAAAGAGGCAGACTCCTCCACAGAATCGTTGTGGGTGGTGATACCATGCCCCAGGAGGGACTTAATACTGGGAACGATCTAGCGTCCCCCTGATCAAAATGCTCAGGGAGACCTTGAGCTGAGATATGAAATTGAGGAAGCATCCAAACTAGGAAATGTGGTAGTAATGGGTGACTTCAACTACCCGGACATAGACTGGCTGCATATGTGTTCCAGTCATGACAAAGAAGCAAAGTTTCTAGATATTCTAAATGACTATTCCCTAGACCAGTTGGTCATGGAACCGACCAGAGGGACGGCAACCCTGGACTTAATCCTCAGTGGGGACCGGGACCTGGTGCGAGATGTAAGTGTTGTTGAACCGATTGGGAGCAGTGACCACAGTGCTATTAAATTAAACATACATGTAACTGGCCAATTGCCAAGAAAATCCAACACGGTCACATTTGACTTCAAAAGAGGAAACTTCACAAAAATGAGGGGATTGGTAAAAAGAAAGCTGAAAAACAAAGTCCAGAGGGTCACATCACTCGAAAATGCTTGGAAGTTGTTTAAAAACACTATATTAGAAGCTCAACTGGAGTGCATACCGCAGATCAGAAAAGGTACCGCCAGGGCCAAGAAGATGCCAGCATGGTTAACGAGCAAAGTCAAGGAAGCTCTTAGAGGCAAAAAGTCTGCCTTCAGAAAATGGAAGTCTTGTCCGAATGAAGAAAATAAAAAAGAACACAAACTCTGGCAAAAGAAATGCAAGAAGACTATAAGGGATGCTAAAAAGAATTTGAGGAGCACATTGCTAAGAACATAAAAACCAACAACAAAAAATTCTATAAATACATTCAAAGCAGGAGACCATCTAGGGAGACGATTGGACCCTTGGATGATAAGAGAGTCAAAGGTGTACTAAAGAACGATAAGGAGATTGCAGAGAAGCTAAATGAATTCTTTGCATCTGTCTTCACAGTGGAAGATATAGGGCAGATCCCTGAACCTGAACTAACATTTGCAGGAAGGGATTCTGAGGAACTGAGACAAATAGTGGTAACGAGAGAGGAAGTTCTAAGCTTAATGGACAATATAAAAACTGACAAATCACCGGGCCCGGATGGCATCCACCCGAGAGTTCTCAAAGAACTCAAAGGTGAAATTGCTGATCTGCTAACTAAAATATGTAACTTGTCCCTTGGGTCCTCCTCCGTGCCTGAGGACTGGAAAGTGGCAAATGTAACGCCAATCTTCAAAAAGGGATCCAGAGGGGATCCCGGAAATTACAGGCCAGTTAGCTTAACTTCTGTCCCTGGAAAACTGGTAGAAAGTATTATTAAAGCTAGATTAACTAAGCACATAGAAGAACAAGCCTTGCTGAAGCAGAGCCAGCATGGCTTCTGCAAGGGAAAGTCCTGTCTCAGTAACCTATTAGAATTCTTTGAGAGTGTCAACAAGCATATAGATAGAGGTGATCCAGTGGACATAGTGTACTTAGACTTTCAAAAAGCGTTTGACAAGGTACCTCACCAAAGGCTTCTGAGGAAGCTTAGCAGTCATGGAATAAGAGGAGAGGTCCTCTTGTGGATAAGGAATTGGTTAAGAAGCAGAAAGCAGAGAGTAGGAATAAACGGACAGTTCTCCCAATGGAGGGCTGTAGAAAGTGGAGTCCCTCAAGGATCGGTATTGGGACCTGTACTTTTCAACTTGTTCATTAATGACCTAGAATTAGGAGTGAGCAGTGAAGTGGCCAAGTTTGCTGACGACACTAAATTGTTCAGGGTTGTTAAAACAAAAAGGGATTGCGAAGAGCTCCAAAAAGACCTCTCCAAACTGAGTGAATGGGCGGAAAAATGGCAAATGCAATTCAATATAAACAAGTGTAAAATTATGCATATTGGAGCAAAAAATCTGAATTTCACATATACGCTCATGGGGTCTGAACTGGCGGTGACAGACCAGGAGAGAGACCTCGGGGTTGTAGTGGACAGCACAATGAAAATGTCGACCCAGTGTGCGGCAGCTGTGAAAAAGGCAAATTCCATGCTAGGGATAATTAGGAAAGGTATTGAAAATAAAACAGCCGATATCATCATGCCGTTGTATAAATCTATGGTGCGGCCGCATTTGGAATACTGTGTACAGTTCTGGTCGCCTCATCTGAAAAAGGATATTATAGAGTTGGAAAAGGTTCAGAAGAGGGCAACCAGAATGATCAAGGGGATGGAGCGACTCCCTTACGAGGAAAGGTTGCAGCATTTGGGGCTTTTTAGTTTAGAGAAAAGGCGGGTCAGAGGAGACATGATAGAAGTGTATAAAATTATGCATGGCATTGAGAAAGTGGATAGAGAAAAGTTTTTCTCCCTCTCTCATAATACTAGAACTCGTGGACATTCAAAGAAGCTGAATGTTGGAAGATTCAGGACAGACAAAAGGAAGTACTTCTTTACTCAGCGCATAGTTAAACTATGGAATTTGCTCCCACAAGATGCAGTAATGGGCACCAGCTTGGATGGCTTTAAAAGAAGATTAGACAAATTCATGGAGGACAGGGCTATCAATGGCTACTAGCTGTGATGGCTGTGCTCTGCCACCCTAGTCAGAGGCAGCATGCTTCTGAAAACCAGTTGCTGGAAGCCTCAGGAGGGGAGAGTGTTCTTGCACTCGGGTCCTGCTTGCGGGCTTCCCCCAGGCACCTGGTTGGCCACTGTGAGAACAGGATGCTGGACTAGATGCACCACTGGCCTGATCCAGCAGGCTCTTCTTATGTTCTTATGTTCTTATAAACAGAAAGGCACAACTGGATTCAACCCGATGGTTCTCAAAAGCCTACTGGAGAGGTGGAGAACCTCAGGTCTGGGCCCCAAATATATCCATCTGGGCTTGTCTATCAGTGTCTCACATCTCCACACTCCTTCCCCAGGCTATGTCCTTCACTGGCCCTGATCCACGCCCTCTTCAAATGCTTTTTGCTGGCTGGAAGAAGAAGAACGTAAGAAGAGCCCTGCTGGATCAGGCCAGTGGCCCATATAGTCCAATATCCCGTTTTCACAGTGGCCAACCAGATGCTCATGGGAAGCCCGCAAATATAATGCCTCGTGCTTGCCTGAATGGAGGGTGGAGATGTGTGTATAGAAATCTAAGGCTTTCTCATAGTTAGAATATAGCCTATTGTACATAGGTAGGGGGTCACATCCGCTGCTCCACCCACTTTTCCCCTGGCTGCAGCCACTACTGGCATGTGGTCTCCATAGGATTACTCACAAGGGGCATGCATCCATTGGGCTGAAAAGGGTTTCCTTCCCACCCCTGGCCTATTAGATTCCAAACAATAATTAATGTAGACCTTCTACAGAATTGAAAGAGAAGAGGAGAAAGGGATTTCAAATCATAATCTTGGTTATAAATAAGAATGTTCTTTCTCCACATTTACATTTTATGAGATGTTTTGTAAAATGTATGACCATCTTACCTTATATATACCTAGTCGATCACTGTGCTCTGCAGTTGAGGGCCTCCCGCAGATACCTTCTTATCAAGAGGTCCATTCTGCACAATATAGGAACTGGGCCTTTAATGTTGTGGCACCAACCCTTTGGAATTCCCTCCCCTTAAATATCAGACAAGTGCCGTCTCTGTTGTCTTTTCGGCACCTACTGAAGCCCTTCCTCTTTCAACAAGCCTTTTAAGTGGAGACCTTATCCCAGTCTGTGTCTGTGTTGGAACTGCTTTTTAAGACATTTTTAAAGCTTTGCTGCCCTGGGCTCCTTCTGGGAGGATGGGTGGGATATAAATTTAATAAATGAGTGAATGAATGAAAAAGAAAGGCCGGAGGGGCAATTAAAAGTAGGGATGCTTAAGGAAGCTGCACCAACCTGATCCCACCCTGGACTGTAATGTTTCACTCTGTAGACCTCCTTCCAGTACATTTCCAGAATTTTGCAGGCTAGAATATATGGGAAAGAACCCTTCCCCCTTTTCTTCCACCCAGTGCTGAACTTGTAGCATAGCCCTTGGTGGGAAAGAAAAAAGAGTGTCAGGCAATTTCCACCTTCCTTACAGTTGGAAATAATGGCATTTCAGGGAGGGAGACAGGCTCACTGAAGGAGGGGGGGCATTGAAGAGACTTGGCCAAGGTCCTCCCAAAGCCGGAGCCAGCACTGATTTGACAATTAAAATCCAGAAATTTTTTGGCAGGCTTCCAGTTTATAAAAATGGAGGGGGATAGCTTTGGGGATGGCATAAGGCATGCATGGGGGGAGGAGAAGGGGAGAATAATACCATTGTGCCAGCAGCAGTCCTTGAGTTTGCACAATTATTTAGTTGAATACCACCCATTGTGAATATCCAGACTACAATCAAGATACTTTTCAGCAAATGAACAAATAAATCACATTTTGCATATTTACAATATAAATGCTTCTAGCATAAATATTAAAATTCATTTAGGAACATTAATTTAGCACCTGTGTTCCTTCTGTATTAAATACTACACAACATGCTTCATTAAATATAGCAGTCTCTATGTTGAGCCTAAAGTCAATATCTACATTAATAACGAGGCAAGATAAATATCATACCACAGGACTCCCAAGTATCACACAATTGTTTATATTTGCCTCCTTCCTGTTGATAAGTGGACCATCTAACCGGTGATCATAAGTCCCATACCTTACTTACTCATTCGTTCATTCTCTCTCATTCTTTCTCTGATCTCTTATTACTTTTCCAAAATATTGCAAATGCAATTCTGACTGCAGTGAACAGATACATAATGAGTACTTGAAGACCAACCTCTCTTTGATGCCACCCACAGCCTGGTATGATATAGGGGTTTCATCCGGCTCTTGTGGAAGTCTGTGGCAAAATCAAAATTGATTTAACAGAGCTGGGTTGCTGTCATTTGCCCTGATCAAGATATCTGTGTGTTCAAGTCCCTTGCATGAATTGCCTCCCCGCTCATTTCAGTGGAGGAACCCTATCCACATCCACAAAGCAATCCATGTATGGATCCTGTCTCTGTACTGAAATAATGAGGGGAATCTCCTTGTACACATATGAATTCCATAGGTTGGGGCAACGGTTTGCGCTCTAGGAAAACTTTTTTTCCTCCCCTTTAAAAAGTCCATTAGTTAGATTCCACCTAAGTCACATGCTTCATTTTTGCCCTGGGTTGCTGAAATTATTATTATTATAAATATTCTCTGCAATTTTATCTACTACCAATGGAAATTGGTGTGGCTATATTCATGGGTAAGGAGAAATGCACTTATTGCCTAGTGCCTTGTAGCTCAGGAAATAGTTGCAAGGGATGAGTCAAATCTTTATTGCCCCCACACCGGTGAAAAAGACTCATGAGACAATCTACTGGATTAAATGTTACGTTTATTAAAATATAACAGTAAACAAATCAGAATTAAAACATCTCCAATTCACCAAATTGGCAAATACAGGCTGGTGAGGAATTAACTATTTCCCTATCTTTGGTAGGGAAGCTTCCCTCCAGACCCCTGGGCATGTATTCGGTGAGTAGCTGTGACTCCCCAACCGAAGACTGGGATAACTCTACCTCCTTGCTATGTGAGCCTTGGGCGTGGATCCCCCATGTGCACCCTGTCCCCGCTGGACTTGCATTCACCCTGATGTGCACAGAGTCCACACAGGGGCACCCCCCAGGTGACCCCAGACCTGAAGGCCTGGCAGATCCCTGAAAGGTGCCCCTTACCCAATAATGCCTCAGTATACCTATTCCTTCCCCGAAGTTCCTCACCTGCCCAAACTCAGTGCCTCTCCCATGCCTCTCCCATAAGCCATGCCTCTCCCATAACCCAAACAGATTAGACCCAACAGGATGAAGTAGGCAAAACGCAAAGGACCCCAACAAGGGGGCCCAACTGAAAAAATCCTACTTCGGCCCAATGTGGCACCACCATAGCTCATGCCCCATGTAGGGAGGGAGGACGCAGACAAAACGCAGGGAGGAAGATTGGTGAGCGGAGCAAGCTTTTAAGCTCTGCTGCATTCCCACCCCCACTAGACATGGGGCATCACGTGTCCCTTCCCATTCACCCCTCCCAATGGAAGACACCCTCCCGAGCTTTTCCAAACGGGTGGGGTGAGGGCAAATGTGCCCCCACATTTTAGCAGTTGCTAAAATGAACAACTAAAATAGACCTGCTACTAGTCTTCACATGATCAGATGCCCCTGAGTGACTGCAGCAGCTAAAGAGCTCTTTCCCAATGTTCTCTCTATCATGCTGCCTGGTGGGTGCACCCAGCTTCGCTTTGCATTGGCAGAGAGGAAAAAGTCATGTGCTTGTTCCACTTGCTACAAGAACCCAGGCAATGCTAGGCAAACACTGAATGAGACTGAAAAGGGGGCTTTCCACAGCTGTCCAATAGCTACTATGGTCAGTTGCACACTTCTGACCAAATGGAGCGTTTATCGACGGGCTTCTCTGTCAACCAATCCTACCTTATTTCACAACAAAGCAATTTGTCTGATGTTGGCACCTCATACTGGGCTCCAAGCAGTCCTAGACCAAAGCAAGTCACAGGACACTGGCACAAAGGCAATCTCAGAGCTGAGGTTGGTTTACTCAGAAACAAGTGCAGGAGCTGGAACTATAGTCAGACAAGAGCCGGCAGTAAGGCTGCTCTAGAGAAAGACCTGCTGGGAGGGGTTGCACCAGCGAAGGTCAGGCAGAGGCTGAGAGGTTTGATAACAGTTCAGCTGGACCAGTGATGGAGAACCTGTCACTATCCAGTTTGTTCATTTATTACATTTATACCCCGACTTTCTTTTCATGATAGAAACCCAAGGGGGCTTACATATGGTTCCCAGGTGGTCTCCCATCCAGGCACTGACCAGACCTGACCCTGCTTAGCTTCAGCAGGGAGCTGGCCTTATGTGCCTTCAGACCATGGCCTGGGACCAGATGTTGTTGGACTCCAACTCCGACACACCCCCAGCCAGCATGGCCAATGGTCAAGGATGGTGGGAGTTGTAGTCCAGCAACATCTGGAGGGATGTAGGTTCTCCATCCCTGAACTAGACCTACCTCTTCTTTGTTCATCAGCTGGACCACAAGATATACCTGGCACCTCCTTATCCTGAGTAGACCCCTCCTTCTGAGTAGACCTCTGGTTCTGAAATCTCCTTGCAGCCAGATGACTATGTTTTTGCCCAGGCTGACTCCAAAGGGCAGCCAGGTAGGGCCCTGGCTGAGGGCCCCATAGCTCACAGGGCCCCCTGAAGGGCCCCTCATTATGGTGGGGGAGTAGCATTCCCCTTCTGTGGCAGGCTCCCTGCTGTGGATCACAGAGAGGGCGCTTCCCACGTGCTCACCGGCGTGCCTGCCCGCTCACTCACTGGCATGTCTGCCCGCTCACTCACTCCCTCACTCGCCCTCTGCCCCTGCCGGCTCCCTCACTTGACCTCCCCCCACCTGCTCACCCTCCCCCACCTGCTCACTCACTCGCCCTCTCCCCCTACTTGCTTGCTCACCCACCGTCCCACCCCCACACTCACTTGCCTGTCCCCCACTCACTCACCCTCCCACCCACCCCTGCTCGCTCACCCTCCTGCTGGCTCGCTCGCCAGCCTACCCGCTGTCCCACCCCCTGCTTGCTTGTTCGCCTGCCCGACCTCCTGTTCCTCTGCCTGTCTGGTAGGTAGGTAGGTAGGTAGGTGGGGCATGCGTGCACCAGGGCAGGGTGGTGCCCAAGGGCCCTGGCATGCCTGGGGCCGGCCCTGCTTTGACAATCCTATTTCAGTCAGCAGGCTCACATTCACCTTAGCTCCTGGGGGCTGAAGAGGGAGAGTCTGGATCCATGGTGTGAGGTAGGGGCTCCTTCAGGGCCCCAGATGGGGTTTCTGAGGGACCAGGTGAGTCAGACTTTCTACAGGGCCCTAAGTCTTTTGCTCTGATGAGGGTCTCCTGGGGACCAGATCAAATTGGCTTCTGACATCATCAGAGGTTAATGGAAGAAAATAAAAGAAAAAGTTAGCAAGGTGGCAAATTGTAGTAATAATTGCAAAGGCTTAATTGTATGTGACGTGGCCAACCAGGCAAGAAATAGTGAGTGGGAAGAATCCTTGAAGGGCACAGTGGTAAAGTAAGTGAAAGGGGGAAATGCTATCGCTGAGGGCCTTAAATGATTTCTCCATATAGACAAAACAGGCAGAAGACACAGTGGCATCCCCAAGTGCCCAATAACTTTCTTTCTAGAGAGAAACCAAAATGTTAAAAAGGCTTGAGGCAATTAGAGCTATTAAAAATCAACAAAGCAGCAGTTCTCAGATGAGTTTCATCCCATAATTCTGAGTGAAATTGTGACAAAAACAATCTAGGAAAAGGCCTTTGGTAAAGATTTTTGATGGTACATTAAGGAAAGAGAGCCAATCATGGGGTTGAGCATTAACATGGCAACAGGTTCCCATGGGCTAAGGTGTAGGGCTCAAGATGGTTTCAGTGCTCTGGCTATTTCCAAGACATTCTGGGAACTGTAGTTCTGCGCAGATACTTTATGAGCTCTATAAAAGAACTCTACAAAAGAGATGCCAGGATGACAGATTCATTCATGGAGGAAACATATGATGAAGAACCAGAAATTTTAGAATGCGAGGTGAAGCTGCTCTTAAAATACTTGGAAGAAACAAATCACCAGGAACAGATCACATACCAATAGAGTTGCTACAAGCTACTGAGACTGAATCTGTCCAAATTTTGACTAAAATCTGTCAAGAAATATGGAAAACTAAACAATGGCCTACAGACTGGAAGTGTTCAATATATATCCCAATTCCAAAGAAAGAGGATCCCAGAGAATGTAGTAATTATCGAACTATTGCCTTAATATCCCATGCAAGTAAAGGAATGCTCCAGATTCTACCACAAAAGGCTCTTGCCATATATGGAGCGAGAAATGCCAGATGTCCAAGCTGGATTTAGAAAGGGAAGAGGCACCAGAGATTATATTGCAAACATACGTTGGATAATGGAACGGACCAAGGAATTTAAAAAGAAAATCACCCTGTGCTTTATAGATTACAGCAAAGCCTTTGACTGTGTAGATCATGAAAAACTATGGAATGGTTTAAAAGAAATGGGGGTGCCACAGCATCTGATTGTCCTGATGCACAACCTATACTCTGCACAAGAGGCTGCTGTAAGGACAGAATATGGAGAAAGCGATTGGTTCCCCATCGGAAAGGGTGTGAGACAGGGGTGTATTTTATCACCCTGCTTGTTTAATCTATATGCATAACATATAATAAGGAAAGCAGGATTGGACGAAGATGAAAGAGGTGTGAAAATTGGAGAAAGAAATATCAATAATATAAGATATGCAGACGATACCATACTACTATCAGAAACCAGTAATGATTTGAAATGAATGCTGATGAAAGTTAAAGAGGAAAGCACAAAAGCAGGACTACAATTGAATGTCAAGCAGACTAAAGTAATGACATTTATGTAACTTTAAAGATTTATGTAACTTTAAAGATTTATGTAACTTTAAAGTTGATAATGAGGACATTGAACTTGTCAAGGATTATCAATACCTTGGCACAGTCATTAACCAAAATGGAGACAATAGTCAAGAAATCAGAAGAAGGCTAGGACTGGGGAGGGCAGCTGTGAGAGAACTAGAAAAGGTCCTCAAATGCAAAGATGTATCACTGAGCACTAAAGTCAGGATCATTCAGACCATAGTATTCCCAATCTCTATGTATGGATGTGAAAGTTGGACAGTGAAAAAAGCAGATAAGAGAAAAATCATTTGAAATGTGGCATTGGAGGAGAGTTTTGTGGATACCATGGACTGCGAAAAAGACAAATAATTGAGTGTTAGAACAAATTAAACCAGAACTATATAAGCTAAAATAATGAAACTGAGGTTAGCATACTTTGGACACATAATGAGAAGACAAGATTCACTAGAAAAGACCATAATGCTGGGAAAAACAGAAGGGAGTAGAAAAAGAGGAAGGCCAAAGAAGAGATGGATTGATTCCATAAAGGAAGCCGCAGACCTGAACTTACAAGATCTGAACAGGGTGGTTCAAGACAGATGCTATTGGAGGTTGCTGATTCATAGGGTCGCCATAAGTCGTAATCGACTTGAAGGCACATAACAACAACAACTCATATTAATAGGGGCTCTATGTGGTTGTAACAGTGAGATCATGAGGAACAGGCCAACAACATGGCTGCTTCTGACGCAGTTGCTCCACCCCATAGATATAGTTACATCACCCCAAAGGAGGGCAATGTTGTGATGGGAAGAAACCATGCTGCTGATCTGTCCAACACTGCCTTTGCAGTAATAGGTTGGGCAGGGACAGTGGTACCTACCCCTGTTACAACTGCAATGAAGATACAGTGGAATGATTCTGTGTGTGCCACCCAGACATCCTTTGCGGAAGGCTGGGATACATTAGGAAGCTGCCTTACACCGAAAGCTCAATATTGTCTACACTGACTAGCAGTGGCTTTCCATGGTCTCAGGAAGGACTGTCTCTCAGCTATATCTGGAGATGCTGGAGTTGAACATTGGACCTTTTACATGAAAAAAAATGTGCTCTTCCAGTGATCCACAACTCTTCCCAACCGGTGATAAATAAAATGTGATTGTCCTGAACATATAATTTTCCCCTGAGTATGGATCCAAGGGGTGATAGTAACTCATTGACATAGAATAGAAGGGGGTGATCTTCTCTTCTGCTGCTCAGACTGAAAGTGGGGGAGGACCACACTGTCCAATCAAAATACACAGCACATCCTGGAAGTCGGAAGGGTCAGGCGCACCCCTCCCCTGACAAATGCCTTCCTAGGAAGGCTTGTTTTATACACTAAGAAACATCAGGGAGGAGGTCTCCCTAACCACACATAATACACAAATTGCAATCACCAGAGTCACAGCACATTGCATCTCAATAGGTTTCACTATATGCACGACTGTCAGCTTGCAAATAATGCAGGCATTTAAACTGGAAATAAATATTAGTAATAAATGTGCTCCATTAGGGAGAGAACTTTTATGTCATTTTTTTTTAAAAAAATGCCACTTATCTGTACCCAGCACAGGAGATAAGGATGGGATCATTGCACTGCAAATCCCAAGCAGTCAATCTTTCCATCATGACAGTTTTGCTATTCCTCTAATTCCAAGCACCTTCTTAGGAAGGCAGCAATAAAACTGCATCCAACCCCTTTTGCATCCATCAGCAGCTGATTCAGATTGTAGCTCACTGCTAGTACCTAGCCTATATCTCACGTCAATGAGGGAGGCACAAGCAGCAAGTTACAATCTGAAGCAGATGTTAAGGACGTAGAAAGCTGCCTTGTACTGAGGCAGACCATTGGTCCATCTAGATCAGTACTGCCTGACCCTGACTGGCAGCAGCTCTCCAGGGTTTTAAGCAGGGGTTGTTCCCAGCCTAGGAACACTGGGGATTGAACCTGCAACCTTCTGCAGATTTAAAAGTTGTTTTTAATATTGTATTTTAAATTTTAAATTGTTGTAACCTGCTGTAGGACCTCAAGATGAAAGGTGGGTTAATAATAATAATAATAGTAATAATAATAGTAATAATAATAATAATAATAGCAAAGCCAATGTTCTAATATGGCCCCTCCCCTGTGTTAATGGAGGCCTGTGAAGTTGTGACCCACAAAACTGAACTCAGAAGTAGGGGAAGACAGATCGGTCTATTGCAGGTCCATGCCAATCTTGTTGTGCTTGACTTGAAGGCAGTCCATTTCCATTTTGTTCAGACTTTCGATTCCTCATTCATCTTAAAGTCCTTATGAAAAGTCATATCAAAATATGTATCTAAATGCATATTTTTGGAAGATAATATTTAAATACCTATTTTATCACCAAATGCATATTTAAATACATAATTTATCTCAATGCATGCATTGGGATAAATTTAATTGATCAATAAATAATAACATAAATAATTTCCAAATGTAGTTTACCATATGATACGTATCTGTAACGCATTTGGGTACATTTTTAAGACAAGAACTGTCTCACAGATTATGGAGATCTGCAAAATCTGAAGGATAGTTATGCCCCAATCTGTGTATTCCATTCTTACTCAGACGTGAACTTCTCTGTTTTAGAAATCCTCAAGTCTTTAGGAGATGAGCCCACCCCAAGCTCAGGCTTCCTTCCAATTTTGTCTCGCTGACCAGAAGGAATGCAAAGCTACCATTCCCAGAGTTCCAATCCACAATTTTAATCCAAGCCAACCTAGTTTGTACTTTCCAAAACAGTATGTGAACTGAAATACAGCTCTCCTTTGATATGTGCACTTCTCTGTATTTTGTGATGCAATCCTCCAACCAAAAACGCATATATTAGGGAAAAGTGTGCATACAAGAGCATATTTTGTTTGTTTGTTTGTTTGTTTATTGAATGTATATCCTAATCTTCCTCCCAGAAGGTGCTCAGGGCAGAAAACGAAAGACAAAACACATTTTGGTGAAACTGACATACAAAACTACATTATATTAGGGGAAACTGTTTGCAAAAAACATCGTTATTAGGGATAATTGCAGACAAATATGTGTATTTTCAGAGATGTATGCACTTAAATTCATTTAAATTGCTGCAGAAATGTGGTGAACTGATCTTAAGACTGGAAAAATCATAAACTGAGATAAACCACAACTGACAAATTCATGCATTCCTAATACGGTGGGTGGGAGACTCAACCTGACAACTGGGGACTTCATTGGAGCCTCCCTCACCCTGGCACTCTTGAGGGTCACTAGGTAAGTCAACTGAGATGGGTGTCTCATTGGTTTTAGACTGAAACCACCCTAAAATATCTCATTGCCCCTCCAAATTCCCATGTGTTGCCATGATTCATTCCCTGCAATGGAGACTTGTATGCAAGGAATGGTATTCTTGCTTTTCATATTTGCATCCCATCATCTCCCCATTTGCTCTCAGGGTGTGTTTTACCCCACTTAGCAACTCTGTGAAGAAGGTTAGGATGAGTGAGAGGAGCTCATGGGCACCCACGAGATTCATAGCTGAGTGGGGCTTTGAACTGCAATTCCTTAAGCCGCAGCCTAGCGCTCTAACCACTACACAGGCTGTCTCTCCCAGTGTGTTAGTAGAGCATTTTCACCATTGAAACTGCTCTGTTTGTGGAAATGTGTTGCATGCATGCAAATGATCCTAAACCACAAGACATGGTTGTACAAAGCTTCATATGAAGATGCCAGTATTTGTGAAACTCTGCAATGAGATTCCATGATTATTATTTATCTATTAGTACTTTTATATCCTCCAAGAAGCTCAGGGTGGTGGATTTTATCCTCACAATAACCCTGTGATGTAGGTTAGGCCCAAGGTGACCCAGTGAGCTTCATGGCCAAGCAGGGATTTGAACCCTGGTCTCCTAGGTCCCAGTCTGACACTCTAACCACTACACTACACTGCTTCAAAGCAACAGGGCCTGAAGAACTGGATCACATTTTTACATACCTATGGTTATTTGTTTCTTTATTTAAATGGATTTAAATTGATCATTTATTTAAATAGATTTACATTTCAGCCGTATAAACTATATACTATATTTTGAAGATGGTGACAACAGCAGTAATCTGTTTCATTCCATAACACAGCTTCTGGGACAGTGTTGCATTTGGATTTAACGTTCTTTTATACATTATTTTCTTTACTTATTTTATGAGAAAACTCTCTGAAGACCCAACTATTTATTTATTTATTTATTTTATTACATTTTTAGACCGCCCTATAGCAATAAGCTCCCAGGGCGGTGTACAGCATAATAAAACAGGTTAAAATACAAAAACACAATAAAACATAATTAAAAATTTTCAATTTTAAATTCAAATTTTTAAATTTTTAAAATGCCTGGGCGAAGAGGTAGGTCTTTACCTGGCGCCGAAAAGATAGCAAAGAAGGCGCCAGGCATATCTCATCAGGGAGGGCGTTCCATAGTTCGGGGGCCACCACTGAGAAGGCCCTAGCTCTAGTTATCGTTCTCCGTGCCTCCCTATGCGTTGGGACACGGAGAAGGGCCTTCGACGTCGAGCGCAGCGACCGGGTAGGTACATAGCGGGAGAGGCGTTCCGCCAGGTATTGCGGTCCGATGCCGTTAAGGGCTTTATAGGTAAGAACCAACACTTTGAATCTGGCCCGGAAACATATTGGTAACCAGTGCAGCTGGGCCAGGACAGGTGTTATATGATCAAATTTTTTTATCCCAGTAAGAACTCTGGCCGCAGCATTCTGCACCAGCTGAAGTTTCCGAACCGTCTTCAGAGGTAACCCTACGTAGAGTGCATTACAGTAGTCCAATCTAGAGGTTACCAGAGCATGGATAACTGTGGCAAGGTTCTCCCTATCCAGATAGGGTCGTAGTTGGGCTACCAGCCGAAGCTGGTAGAACGCATTCCGTGCCACCGAGGCTACTTGAGCCTCCAGTGACAGGAGCGGATCTAATAAGACCCCCAAACTACGGACCTGCTCCTTTAGGGGGAGTGTAACCCCATCTAGGGCAGGTCGGACATCAACCATCTGGGCAGAGAGCCCCCCCACCAACAGCATCTCAGTCTTGTCAGGATTGAGTCTCAGTTTATTAGCTCTCATCCAGTCCATTATCGCGGCCAGGCAGTGGTTTAGTACATTAACAGCCTCACCTGAAGAAGATGAAAAGGAGAAGTAGAGCTGCGTATCATCAGCATATTGCTGGAAACGCACTCCAAATCTCCTAATGACCTCGCCCAGCGGCTTCATATAGATATTAAAGAGCATGGGGGACAGAACTGAACCCTGTGGGACCCCATATTGGAGTATCCAGGGACTCGAGTAATGCTCCCCAAGCACCAGCTTCTGGAGACGATTCTTGAGGTAGGAGCACAGCCACCGCCAAGCAGTGCCTCCAACTCCTAAGTCCGCAAGACGTCCCAGAAAGATACCATGGTCGATGGTATCAAAAGCCGCTGAGAGATCAAGGAGAACCAACAGAGTTACACTCCCTCTGTCTTTCTCCCGACAGAGGTCATCATACAGGGCGACCAAGGCTGTTTCTGTACCAAACCCCGGCCGAAAGCCCGATTGACATGGATCCAGATAATCAGTTTCATCCAAGAGAGCCTGGACCTGGCGAGCGACCACACGCTCTAAAACCTTGCCCAGGAACGGAACATTTGCTACCGGCCTATAGTTGTCAAGATTTTCAGGGTCCAAGGAGGTTTTCTTTAGGAGCGGTCTCACCACCGCCTGTTTCAGGCAGGGTGGTACCACTCCCTCTCGTAAAGAGGCATTGATCACCTCCTTGGCCCATCCGGCTGTTCCGTTCCTGCTAGCTTTTATTAGCCATGAGGGGCAAGGATCCAGAGCAGAAGTGGTCGCCCGCACCTGTCCGAGCACCTTGTCCACGTCCTCGAGCTGAACCAACTGAAATTCATCCAATAAAACAGGACAGGACTGTGCTCCGGACACCTCATTAGGCTCAACTGCTACAATCCCGGCGGATATTTGCGATCTTATCTTGGAAGTGTCTCGCAAACTCATTACAGCGGGCTATTGATGGTATTATTGCGTTCTGAGGACCAGAGTGTAAAAGTCCCCGAACAACCTTATAAAGTTCCGCTGGGCGGTTAGAAGATGACTGAATGGAGGCAGCAAAGTACTGCTTCTTCGCTGACCTCACCGCCTTCACATAGAGCTTGGTAGAGATCTTCACAAGTGCAAGACCACAGCCGTCGGGAGTTCGTCTCCATTTGCACTCAAGCCGTCTCCTTTCTTGCTTCATCACTCTTAGCTCCGGGGTAAACCACGGAGCCAATTGAGCTCTGCAGAGGAGAGGGCGCACCGGGGCGATCGTGTCAACTGCCCGGGTCATTTCCGTATTCCACAGATTGACCAGGGTTTCGACAGGAGCGTCAGTTTTATCAGCCGGAAAACTCCCCAGAGCCTTCTGAAAACCTTCAGGATTCATTAGTCTCCGGGGGCGGACCATCTTAATAGGTCCTCCACCCTTGCAGAGGGGAGAAAACATTGTGAGCCTACACCTCAATAGGCGATGATCTGTCCATGACAGAGGAATAGATGTAAAATCCCTCACTCCCAGATCACCATCCCCTGCTCCAGTAGCAAAAATTAAGTCTAGAGTGTGCCCCGAAATATGCGTAGGGCCAGTAACAAATTGAGACTGCCCCATGGCTGTCATGGAGGCCATGAAGTCCTGAGCCGCCCCAGACAAAGCGGTCTCGGCATGAATGTTGAGATCCCCCAATACCATAAATTTGGGGGATCGCAACACCAAACCCGAGACCACCTCCGTCAGCTCAGTTAGGGAGGCTGTTGGGCAGCAGGGTGGACGGTACACCAACAGTATTCCCAGTCTGTCTCGCTGGCCCAACGTAATATGGAGACACTCCAGACCATTAGCTACCTGGATAGGGTGCCTAATGAGAGGGATGGAACTTCTATAGACCACAGCGATTCCCCCTCCCCGACCCTCGGATCTACCCAGATGCTGAACCGAGTACCCAGGTGGGCACAGCTGGGAGAGATTAATGCCTCCCAGATCGCTCACCCATGTCTCAGTAATAAACGCCAGATCGGCCGCCTCATCCACAATTAAATCATGGATGAGGGAAGCTTTATTATTTACCGATCTGGCATTAAGAAGCAGCAACTGGAGATCCGAGAGTTGGCTGATAGAACTACCAGCAATCCTGTGGATGTGGGGAGGACCGGAACACGGTACAGCCACCAATTGTCTGTGCCGAGTTCCCCTCAACCGGCATGTCCTCCTCACAATGCCATACCTCCCATTACCCGTCACTACGCTAACAGGGGCCCCCTCTGGTCCCCCCTCCCAATACCCTATCCTCCCGCCCAGGCACATAATAAAATAAAATAAAAATAAAATAAAATAAAAATACACACACACTCACAACATACAGTCATACAAACATCCACTCATTCCATTCAGGTCTACACAACAACCACAGTCCCGTGCTCCATGCGCACCAACGCATTAAGAGTGTAAACATTATTAAATAGGGATATGTGTTTCAAGATTGCCTCATTTGCCTTAAATACATTTTCCCGTTTTCTCTAATTATCATTCTTTCCAATATTTAGATCTTTGATGTGACCTTTTTCTGATTAAATGGCTTAACCACTTAACAAGCACTTAACAAGAAGTACAAATTAATAAGAACAGTAATATGGTGTCACTGCCCTTAAAGTAAGAATTTGGGGCTAAGGACAGATTCAAATGGCTTGTGGTCAGTTTTTTTCTCCATGGATTCAACAATGCACAGAGAGAAAGGGTTACCCAAACACAAACTACAATCCTGAATCTTCCAGTCATGGGATATTAATGAATTATGCAGCATTTGAAATTTACTAGGCACTTTTGCAAAAAAAGAAAAGAAAAAGATTAAACAAAGTCCATTAAACCTACACTGAAGGTTGCCAACTGAAGGTCCCAGAGCTAACCCCAGCCCCATAAGGGTGTGCTGGGTGCACCATTGAAAGGGCTAGCTCAGGGGTAGCCAATAGTAAGTTGGATGGACAGATAGCTTTATCTGATAATAGAGATGTCTTAAAGGAAAGATGGCTGTTTGTTGGGGATGCCTAAGCTCAGGGATAGCCAATGTAGTGCTGGACTACAGCTCCCATCTTTCCTGACCACTGGCCCTGCTGCTGGGAGTTGCTTTCCAGCAACACCTGAAGGGTACCATGTTGGCTGACCCTGGAATAGGCCTTCCATTGCTCAGCTGCTAGTGTTCCTAGAAGGCTAGGGGAAAGCAAAAGGAAGGAGAGAAGGCCACCCATGTAGAGGTCTTGAGAAGGGGATTATTAAACAAAGCTATCAAGGCCTACAAGTCATGAAGACTGTCCTACCTTGAGGATCAGAGGCACCATGACTCTGAACCAGAACTTGGAAAAGTTACTTTTTTTGAACTACAACTCCCATCAGCCCAATCCAGTGGCCATGCTGCCTGGGGCTGATGGGAGTTGTAGTTTTTAAAAAAGTAACTTTTCCAAGCTCTGCTCTGAACACAAATCACTAGAGAAGAAGAGCGGGAGAGGGATATTGCTCAAGGAAGGTTCAGTTGCAACAGGAAGTCCTCTTACACAACTTCCTGTCCAGGAGGATCTCATATGATGAGTTTCCGCCGGGCCTTGAAGACCTGGCTCTTCAGGCAGGCTTTTGGGGTGGGCTAGATTTTATCTTTATTGTTTTTAGATTTTCATTGTCTAGGTATTATATGCCTATGTTGTACGTCGCCCAGAGTGGCTGGACAGCCAGCCAGATGGGTGACTAATAAATTCTATAAATTCTATAAATAAATAAATAAAAATAGTCATCCTGGGCAGACGAGATTAGTTTAACCATTCTACACTTCCTGTGCAGAGGCTGCAACATGCAGTACACATGGGGCGGTCGCACTCAAACTCAAAGGCCCCCACATCGCACGCCACAGCAGCATCTGACAAGGGGTCTTGTGGGTTTGGGACTGGTGGGTGATCAGGGGTTGCAGCCTAGCAGGTGTTTGTTTATTTGTTTGTTGCTGGTCAAGGACAGAGCCTTGTGAGTCGTAGCAGATCAGAAGTTGGTTCCTAGTGGATCAAGGCATGAGGTGCCTTAGGAAAAATCATAATCCAAATCCCTGATTCAAAATTCAACAAAATACAGAACCTGAGATCCAAATACTGAACAGGCCAATGGTTAGCAAAGCTGGTCAGGCCATGAGGAACAGCCACTGGGTGAATTCTATGTAGGGATGGGAAAGAAATTTGATTCAGTTCCCAATTAAAGCCAAATCTATCACATTTGTGCTTCTGAAACAATATGCGAATCAAAACACAGCCATCCTTAGAAATTCGCACTTATCCAAATTTTGCAATGCAGTTCTCCAACCAAACAATGTATTGGGGGAAAGGTACATACTGTATTAGAGAAAATAGCATACAAAAATGCATTATGTGAAGCGAGTGCTTGCAAAAACTCTATACAAAAATGTGTTTGTTAAGAGAAGTTCACAGTAGAAGGCTGCAGAGTTTTCATGAGGATTTCTTTTAGAAAAAAATCTGCAAATTGCTTCAGAAATGTGGAGGACTGAATTTAAGACAGGAAAAAAGGGAAACGGAGAGAATAAACCCTGACAGATCTTCCCATCCCTCCTTCTGCTTGTGGCAAAAATGTTTGGAGATGCGCCTGATAAGAACTCAGGTGAGCTCCCCAAGAGGTTAACAGGTGCTGCGTTTGCTGTCGGCTTAGTCTGGTTTAGAGATTAAAGTCAGACGAGCCACAGTCACGGCTGGAAACACCAGAGGGGCATCGCAGAAAATCGCAAACAGACGGGATTCTGAAAAGGGAGGAGGGGAGAGGAGCAGAATAATCTTTTATATGGGAAAAGGTGTCAGGCTGTCATGTTTGCCTCGGCAGAGCCTCCAAGTATTAATGGTTGTCACGGTAACACTTGTGACAGGCCCAGGCACTTAACTTTTTTTTTTGCTCCCCCCATTGATAATTACAAGCGGGAACAAGCACTGGCTTGCACTTTACACACCTGCCCGGCTTGTGAGTCTACCTTAATTGGATGTGCCAAGTTTGAGGGGAAAAAAGTAATCTGCCCTTTCAAGGCATGTGACAGGTAGATAAAGTGGTGTGTTTAGGCCGTTTTCCTGACAGAATTACCAAGAGCTATCTTCCTCCTTGCATTCATTATCTGAATCCGGGGTTTTAAGCAAACTTTAACGTTGCTAATTTTGCAAAGGGTTTATAGAGTGTGGAAACTGGGCCGCTATGAAGCCGGCTGGAAGAGTGACTCGTTGCTGTTTGGGTTCCTGAACCGGAAGGGTAGATCTCCCTGGGAAGTCCGGGAGATCTTTCCTCTTTCAACAAGCCTTTCAAGCTGAGACCTATCCCAGTCTGCATCTGTGTCAGAATTGTTTAATATGTTTTTTTTAATAATGTTTCTAACCCTTTTTAAAGGTTTTTTTAAAAAATGTTTTTAATGCTGTTTTGTTTTAATGTATTTTAAGATCTGTTTTTATGATGTTTTAAAGTGTTTTTAGCGCTTTGTTTGCCACCCTGGGCTCCTGCTGGGAGGAAGGTCGGGATACAAATTAAATAAATAAATAAATAAAATAATAAATAAGTCCAGCTATCAGTTCCAGTTTTGACTGGGTGGAAAACAGGAAGCTGTGTGATTCCGGGTCAGACTATTGGCCCATCCAGACAAGTCTGGTCTCCTGCAGGGGTAGCCAAGATGCTGTCCTCCAGATGTTTTGAACAACAACTCACATCATCCCTACCGGTTGGCCATGCTGGCTGAGGCTGATGGTCTGACGCAAGCGCTGGCCTTATCCCAGGCGAGTCCTGGTGCACGGCTCCAGCTGAATGCTGTAACAAAGAGGTGGAGCGACGTTTTTGGCCCTGTGGGCCACATGCATATGTCTCCCCACCTCCGTGGACCAACATTGACAGGTGGAGGAGAACCCACTTGTCAATCATCCGGCATCATCTATTTATTATTTTATTTTATTTATTTATTGAATTTATAACCTGCCCTTCCTCCCGGAGGGAGCTCAGGGCACTAGACAGAAACACTAAAAGCACTTTAAAACATCTTAAAAACAAAAGACATCATAATGACATCAGGTGACTGGCACCTGTCAAAGTCCCCTGTGCAGAGATTCCCAAGTGCTTGCCCAAAACAGCCTCATAGGCCAGGGTAGACCAACAGGCCAGAGATTCCCCACCCCTGCTATGACCGAACAGAGCTCTGCTGTTACTTCAGCAACAGTCAGCCTTCGATTGAGCCTTATATAGCGGCACCAGTTCTGTCTCATTTGTATGACCTGCCTTTACTGAAAGGCACCTCTTCAATTAAAGAGGCCCAGCCCAATCCAGCCATCTTTTTCTCTGATGCAGTGGAAGAGACCCCGGTTGTAATGGGACTTCCATAGTGGCATCCTTTGAACCAGGGGATAGCAATGTAACATCCTTGGGCCAGAAGGACCTTGGCACTATGGATGCAACCCTGTGCCCTAGAATGCAAGCTCTAAACTGATTTGAGGTACTCTTGAAATCAGTGGGTTGGGCCCTGATGTAAGTGAGTTGAACTTCATTCCCACTGAAATCAATAGGACTAGGTTAAGTCACAACTATACACCTATGTGCAGTGCAAAGTTAAACTGCTCCCACAAGAGGCAGTCGTGGCCACCAACTTGGATGGCTTTAAAAGATTAGACAAGTTCATAGAAGATAAGGCTATCCGTGGCTACTAGGCATGATGGCTGTGTAGAGCCACCATAGTCAGAGGCAGCATGCTTCTGAAAACCAGTTGCCAGAAGCCACAAGAGGGGAGAGTGCTCTTGCTCTCAGGTCCTGCTAGCAGGCTTCCCATTGGCATGTGGCTGGCCACTGTGAGAACAGGATGCTGGGCTAGATGGGCCACTGGCATGATCCAACCTGCTCTTCTTATGTTCTTATGTTCATTTCTCTCGCTGATTTCAATGGGAACGATGTTCAGCTTACTTAATCCGGATCCAGCCCAATGTATACAGTGGAATGCTAAAGTCCCACTTAAATGAATGAGCCAGTTTTTCTTTTTCTTTTTTGCTGCTACTCATGGACACAGCTATATCCCAGATTTTTTTTTTCATTTTTACTAGTTGCAAGCAACAGCAGTGTGAATAAAGCAATAGTTTCTGGAGGTGGTGGCCAGATGTTGAGGAAAGAGTGTGGCCTCTACACCCTGCTTTCAAACTCTCCAAACTTGGTCTGACCTTCTTGTGTTCTTCTTATAAATTTACACAAGTGGGACCTGCAACAAAATGTTGCAGCCTGGAATGAAGTGCGCTTGCCAGCCTGCCAGTCATGCCCTCTTCCGAATACACCAGGACATTACCTCCCCACTAGGTTTGGAAAGATCTGTCAATTATAGGTTCTCTCACTTTCTCATGCTTCTAATCTTAAATTCAGTTCTCCACATTTCTGCAGCAATTTGCAATTTTAAAAAAACCATGACAATTAATCAGCATTTTAGTGTGTGTATGTCTCGTAGCAAACACATTTTTGTATGCAGTTTTGACGAATGTACACAGTTTTGCTAGCAATTCATCTTGAAATGATGCATTTTTGTATGATATTTTCACCAATATATTCATTTTGTGCAGGTTTTCCCCTAATATATGCATTTTTGTAAACAAGCTTGGTTGGAGAACTGCATTACAAAATTTGCATAAGTGCGAATTTTTAAGAAACGGATGGGTTTCAGTTCTCATATTATTTCTGAAAGTGCGGATTTGATAGATTCGGCTTGAAATGCAAACTGAATCAAATTTCCCCCATCCCTACTCCCCACCCTGCTTTTCCATTTCCTCCCTCCCCAAAAATATCAGAAGCTTGGTCTCACTTTCTTGTACTCTTATAAATTTGCAGAAGTGGGACCTGCAATGGAATGTCATGCTCCAGCCAGCCAGCCATGCCCTTTTCCAGGACACTCCAGTCTATTCCCTTCCCCACCCTGCTTTTCCGTTTTCTTCTCCCCCTAACAAACAGTCACCATTCTCAGGACCACTGAGCATGCTCAGTGCTCTTTCATGTGTTTTCTATTTGCCCTTGTCCCAGTCCCTATTTCTGCAAGATGTGGACTTCCCCTGAGCACACTGGTATCTCCCTCTTTTCAGCAGCTCTGCTTTGGGTACCTAACCATCATAACTCAGCACCTAAGTTCACTAGATAATTGATTAGCCTATCATATCCAAGTTCAGACATCTGTCTGAGATTTTCCTCACTGAATCGTTACCAAACTGCAGTCCTGTCCATCTTCAATGGGGAAATCGCTAACAGCTAGTCATATTCCATTCACTATACATTCGTACATTCCTTGGTTCCTAAAACAACTTGGCAGGTTTCTGACATATTAATCCTACCAAAAAAAAAAAAATGTTCATGTACCTTTTTGAATTGATATAGGATGGGATCACATGCTTTTTATACAACATATAGTTTAGATAAGGAAGTACAATTGACCCAGGACATCTGTTGTAGCTTATTCTGTACCAGAAACTCCTCCTCATGGAGGAATGTGTGTAGTTTCTCAGTGTTTCATTTTTCAAAATGTTGTTGTGATAAACCTTTCAGCTGAAGCCATAGGGCCCAAGGGTACATAAGTGGACTGCATCTGAAATAAATTGGCAGGGGGAGGATTCTCAAGTAAATTGTCCCAGTTCAAAGATGTCTCCTGTTCAGGATGGGGCTGCATAGTGATACCGGCAAGACGTGGCAAGAAGGCAGACTAGCGACCTGCATGCAGTGAAATGGGAGAGTCAGCAGCTTGACTGAAGGTGGTGTAAATCTTGGTCTGAACCTCACTGAGCATGGGGGAGGGCGCATTACCACACCTACCTTGTGGCTGTGGTGGCAGCAAACAAGCTTAATTCTGCACCATCATTATAGCCGCAAGTACTGTTCTGCAGAGCCTTTCAGAGTAGCGAGTGGGGTTTTGTCATCTGGCTGAGACAGCATGGAAGCTGCCTTATTCTGAGTCAGACCATTGGTCCATCTAGCTCAGTACTGTCTACACTGACTGGCAGCAGCTCTCCAGGGTTTCAGGGAGGAGTCTTCCCAGCCCTACCCAGAGATGCTGGGGACTGAGCCTGGGACCTTCTTCATGCAAAGCAGATGCTCTATCCCTGAGCTACAGCCTTTCCCAACGGAACATAGTCAGCTGCCTTCTGTCATACCATTGATCTATCTAGCGCATTATTATTTACACTGACTGGCAGCAGCTCTCTAGGGTTCCAGTCTGGGGTCTCTCCCATCCCTACCTGGAGATGCCAGAGATTGAAACCGGGACCTTCGGCATGCAAAGCAGATGCTCTGCCACTGAGCTATGGCCCTTCGCCGTGCACACTCACTGCGGCGCAAAGATCTCTGCAAGGCAGCTTCTAGTCCAGCACTATTTCCTGGGACACTGTGCAATGGTTTGGCCTTAAAACATTTTAAAAGTCTTCCATGCACTCGCAATAGAATGAAGCTGACTTCTAGGCTAGCTAAGAACCATGAAGACCCACCCGTCCCAGGCCACCCCTTACAACAAGGGTGGGGGACTTTTTCAGCCCAAGGGCCACATTCCCTCACAGTCAGCCTTCTGAGAGCCACATGTCAGTGGTGGGCGGAGCCAAAAGCAAAAAGTGGGTGGAGTAGCAGTGCTTCTAGCCTTTGTACAGTAGGCTACAGTCCAGCCACACACACATATCCCTCCATCTTCCAGCCGGGGAGAAGCACTCAGGGAGGGCACAGAGCGGAGCAGTAGAGAGGTGTAGCCTGGGGAGAGGGGGTGTGGTTTGGGGAGGAGGCATGACCTAGGGAGAGTCCCGGGGGCTGGATAAAGAGGTCTGGAGGGCTGCATTTGGCCCTTGGGACTGAGGTCCCCCAGACCTGTACAATAAAATAACATAAAACAGCTGCCCCCCCATTCCCATTGAAAAAAATATGAGAAATCTGAGCTGGCCTCACAAAGGTTGCAGAAACCAGCTCCCTAATTTGCAAGGGGTTACATGACCCTGTGAAATGAAAAACAACAGAAGAGCCCTGCTAAGTCAGGCCAGTGGCCCATCTAGTCCAGCATCCTGTTCTCATAGGGGCTAGCCAGTTGCCCATGGGAAGTACGCAAGCAGGACCTGAGTGAAAGAGCACTCTCCCCTCCTGTGGTTTCCAGCAACTGGTATTCAGAAGCATACTACCCCTGAATATGGAGGTAGAGCATAGTCTTCATGGTAAGTAGCCGCTGATAGCCTTATCCTCCATGAATTTGCCTAATCCTCTTTTAAAGCTATCCAAGTTGGTTGTCATCACTACATCTCGTGGGAGAGAATTCCATAGTTTAACTATGTGTGGTGTGAAGAAGTCCTTTCTTTCGTCCGTCCTGGATCTCCCAGTGTTCAGTTTCATTGGATGTCCATGAGAGAGGGAGAAAATTAGGAAGCAAGTTTCGGCCCAGCATCAATGACGGCGTTAATTATAACTATGCATAGGTAGCTTTTATAACATAACGTGCTCATGTCAAAATTGCTGGTTGGAAGGCAAAGCCCAGTATTTTTGTTGACATTGACCCTCTTTCCTACGATCGCTCTGTGAGCCCTTGTTTAGCTTCTCGCACACAACAAAAGCAGCGTGTAGCCCCTTCTGGTAAAGCACGAAGGACAAACTGCAAAACTACAGTGACAAACGTTGGCATGGTAAATTGCGGGCAGTGTGATTCTTTGAGACAGTTTGTAATCTGTGTGCCTTTGTCGGTGCTGGTGTACCCTTCACCTGCTGTGTGATGTATAAGGAGTGGGGAGATGGGGATAAAGATAAGCTCAAAAGTTCCTCTCATAGCCTTGCTGTGTTCTTTGGGATTTTACCCAGTAGTGGGAACAAAGTACCAATGGTGGCTAGGGATGGGGGAGGAATTCAGTTCAGTTCACATTTCAAGCTGAATCTATCTATCAAATTCATGCTTTCCAAAACAATACGAGAAACAGAACACAGCCAAAATTTGCACATATCTGAGTTTTGCAATGTGGTTCTCCAATGCCACCCTGGGCTCCTGCTGGGAGGAAGGGCGGGATATGAATCTAATAAATAAATAAATAAATCATAAAATAAATAAACCAAGCAATGTTTACAAAAATGCATATATTTGGGTAACATGTATTGCTGAAAATAACATACAAAAATGTATTCTATTAATCGTTTGCTTGCAAAAATGTATTTAGTAGAAGAAATCTATATTTAGAAACAGAGACGATGACTAGCCCAAGGTCACCCCTGTGAGCTTCAGAGCCAAGCAGGGATTTGAACCCTCATTTCCCAGGTCCTAGTCCAACACTGTAACCACTACACCACCCTGGCTCTCATCCCTAATGGCAGTTGACAAACCTTCCATTGGCTGAGTGGGTGGTAGCTGTCTTGTGGCAGCCATCTTTCTTAGGCCTTACTGGATGGAGTTGTCGTAGGGTTGCCAGGCTCAGGGTGTGAGAATGATTCTGTATCTTTAAGAGAAGAGAATGTCAGCCAAGTGCAGATTTTCTTGCAATAATGTAATGGGGAAAACCACAAGGTGGAATTCTCCCTTCCCCCTGTACAACTTTTAAAGATACAGAAGACCTCTTGGAGGCCGGGCCTGGCAACCAAGAGGTCTTCTGTATCTTTAAAAGTTGTGCAGGGCGAAGGGAGAATTCCACCTTGTGATTTTTCCCATTACAGTGTTGCACTAAAACTTGCACTTGGCTGAATTTTCTCTTCTCTTAAAGATACAGAATCATTCTCAGGTAGGGTTGCCAGGTTCTTGGCCTGAGACTGATCCTGTATCTTTAGGAGAAGAGAAAGTCAGCCAAGTGCAGGTGTTCTTGCAACTCTGTAATGAGAAACACCACAAGGTGGAATTCTTCCTTCCCCCTGCACAACTTTTAAAGATACAGAAGACCTCTTGGTTGCCAGGCCCGGCCTCCAAGAGGTCTTCTGTATCTTTAAAAATTGTGCAGCGGGAAGGAAGAATTCCTCCTTGTGGTTTTTCCCATTACAGGGTTGCAAGAACACCTGCACTTGGCTGACCTTCTCTTCTCCTAAAGATACAGGATCAGTCTCAGGCCATGGACCTGGCAACCCTATTCTCAGGCCCTGAGCCTGGCAACCCTTAGTGGTCATCATGCAAAACTATGTGGCTTCATGGCACTGTCAGTCCTCACTCTGGCATCATTGGGGGTGTGCTATGGCTCAGTGGCAGAGCATATGGTTGGTTCAATCCCTCGCATCCTCAGGTGGGATGCAGGGAAGATTTGATCCTCCCAAATTTGCTTGCAGGTTGGAGCACAGCTTTCAGCTAGAGACTGTGTACTTCTCCGGACTGTGACGGATTTTCGGTGCACAAAAAGTGTCCACAAAGATACATGCCTTGCATAAATGGCTTGTATAAAGATGTGTGTATTCGATGAAGAAGAAGAAAACCCTGTGCACTAAATGAAAAAGAACAGTGCAAAGCAGGATGGATCAGGATAGAACAGACCTGTGACTGAGTGCCAGCAAAACCGAAATGGGAGAAGCCCATCCATATTGCCCTAACAGGCATGTGGGGCACGACTATAGGAAACAGAATGCTGGATCTGATTGTCCTCTGGTGCCCTTACTGACCCAGTGTCAACACACGGGACACTTGGGCAGGGTCCAGGGTCCCAGCAACCCAACAGGCCCACTGCTGATACCTACTCTTTAAAAAGAAATCTTGTGATCTCATCAGATCAGAGTGGATGACCGTGGGAGCCACTATTCAGAATTCCCACAATGTGTGCAATATAGCATCACTGTGGGGCATTGTGGGAAGTTAAAATGGCAGCTCTCAGCCTCCCCTGTTGCCATTTGCCACTGCCATTGTTAAACAAATAGGGTGATAAAATTCACCCCTGTCTCATACCCTTTCTGATGGGGAACCAATCGGTTTCTCCATATCCTGTCCTTACAGTAGACTCTTGTCCAGAGTATAGGGTGTGCATCAGGACAATCAGATGCTGTGGCACCCCCATTTCTTTTAAAGCATTCCATAGTTTTTCATGGTCTACTCTACACAGTCAAAGGTTTTGCTGTAATCTATAAAGCACAAGGTGATTTTCTTCTAAAAAGCATTTTTAAAGTGACAGAGGCAGGCACTGAGCCCAGTGCTGTGGAAGGGAGAATGCTAACGTTAAGACCACCTGACAGAACAGCAGCTTTCCCCCAAGGCTTATTTGTTTCACTGCGTCTGTAAAGTGACAAAAGAAGGTGATGCCTGCCATTAAAGGGAGACATCGATTACGATGCTGTTCACAAAAACAGCTCCTTCTGCAGTAGAAAAGCAGCTTCCAGTGTCCCACTTAATGAGACAAGGTGCTGCATTTCTCTCTGGAGAATGCCTATTCTCTCTTGTCCCAACCCGTGCCTTTCCAGCCTAGGCGGAGGACATGGAGAAGGGCCTCTCCTTCTGATCTTTGGCATCAAATTTGCTTCCAGCAGCCATTCTGACAAAGGCCTCTGAATGCTTAAAAACATTATCTAGGAAGCAAGTTCCATTGCATTTGAGACACCTGTCAAATCCCATTACATTTGACCTGCCCATACTCTCAGATCAGCAGATGAGCCCCTCCTGATGGTTCCTCCTCTGCATGAGATACGAAAGGGCCTTTTCAGTGGTGGCCCCTCATGTGTGGAGTTCCCTCCCTATGGAGGTGTGTCTGGCCCCCATCTCGCTGTTGTTTAAGTTGTTTAGTGAAAACACCACTTCTTCAGGAGGCATTTGGAGGAGAGTTCTGTTTGCTGCTGCTGCTGGTATTGGTAATTGTTCATTAGTGATTTGTAATGAATTTTTAAAGGATTGTGTTATGTTATGTATTTGCCTATTGTAAACCATCCTGTGGCTTGTGCAAAGAGTGGTATATAAATAATCTAAGTAAAATAAATTGATTTAGCCCGCATGTCTCTGTATGGCAGGGAGTAGGGTTGCCAGCTACCCAGAAACAGAACAGCCTGCCCATATTTTTCATATTCTAACTGGTTGCCACCCAAGTTGAGAGTCAGTGAGGTGTTATGAACAGAATGTTGGATTAGGAGCTGGGAGACCACAGCTTGAATTCCCACTCATCCACGAAGCTAAATGGGTGACCTTGGACTAGTCATCATTTCTCAGCCTAACCTACCTCACAGGGTTGTTGTGACAATAAAATGGGGAAGGAAGAAGCATGAACACTACCTTGAGTGTCTTGGAAGAAAATGTGGTATATAAATGAAATAAATAAATTTCCTCCTGACAAGCTATATTTCTATGCGCAGAGAGAATACCCCCCTCTCAAGGGGAAGTGTTGTCATATGCAGTCTTCTACCTGCAGCCTAAAGTAGCACAGTCCATTCAAAAGTTTGACCATTTGATTCTGCTGACCATGTGTTCTGTTTGACCTGAGATGCCTGGACTAGAAAATGAAGTCTTTCAGGGAAACATGGAAATGTGCAATTATGAAGACAATAAAATCTTAAATCTTTCCGGGTTTTGTGTGTGTGTGTGTGTGTGAAGAGGAATGAGTCATTTGTCTTGGCATTTTAACTTTCATATTGTGCAAAATGAACAGAATCCTTCAGAATTCTAATAACTCTTTTAATGCTGTTTCATTTCTAGGATGGATACCCTTTATTTCTTGCAAAACAGTTTTCTCACTTCTTCACGGATGTTGAAGGAAGGCGCTAATTAAGGTACTGAAATGATGAACTTGCTTTTTAAAAAATGCTGCCGCCCTGTGACTTTGCACTTTTTAGAACCGTCTGCTCGGTTTGTCAAAGCCCGTAGACCCTGCTTTCGTTGGGAGAGTCTGTTCTCTGTTTGCGTCAATTCTTGCGATTGTTTCTTGCAAACTATAACTTATTCTGCTCCCCAGCAGTGATGCTGCTTGCCCGGACGGGGCGAGGCAGAATCGAAGGAGCTCCAGGTTAGTGGCGACAGCCCTGCAAGCACATGCCAATTTGCAGCAACCCAGACCTCACTGTCAGCGTGCTCCTCTCCATTCCTGTCACCACTACCTGGAGGTGACACTACCACTCATGTCCCACACTACTGAGCTTCCCTCTTTGCCTTCGGTGTGCTTGTATGGTGAATTTCTAAGTAGCTTGCCACCCAAATTGGTGTTCCCGCTGTGGAATGCCTTCCCCTTCCAGCAACAGAAATGGGGAACCTCAGGCTGAGGATCTGCATATGGCTCTCCAGGCTTCTCTGTCAGGCCCTCAATGCTCTCCCTCGGCCAGATGTGGGGAACCGCTGGCCCTCCAGATGTTGCTGAAATACCGTTTCCATCATCTCTGGCCGTTGACTGTGCTTGCTAGGGCTGATGGGAGCTGTAGTTCAGCAACATCTGAAGGGCCGAAGGCTCCCCAGCCCTGCCCTAGGCCACGCCCCCATCCCAAGGCCACGCCCCCTCACCAACTTGCTCCAGACCATCCTTGTGTGCTTTTGCCTAGCTGGAAGGTGGCCTTGAATTGGGATGGCACCTGTTGCTTGCCTGGATGGAGAGAGATGTGTGTATATAGAAGCCTCTGTCTTGTATGCAGCTGGAATGTACCTTCTGTAGAAAGGCAGAATTGCTCCACCCACTTTTCCTCTAGCCCCACCCACCAATAGAATGCAGCCCCCATAACGGCCGCATTGAAGAGTATGGCCCTTGGGCTGAAATGAGGTTTCCTCACCCCATCTTACAGGTACAAGTGGAGCCGGCACTGTTAACATTTCCGTGCCAAGTTAAGGCTTATTTATTTGCTCAGGCTTGCTAAGCATTGTAGGTGGATCCGCATTTAATCTGCTCTGTTCTTTTTAGCTGCTTAGTTTCATTGATGGCCTTGTATTCATTTGACAGTGTATTTGAGCATGCATTGTTGTTATTTTCAGATTTGGTTGGTAGTGTTTTTGTTATGTGTTTTGTGCCCTGTGCTGGCAGCTGTACCAGTGATGGAAGGGCATGTTATACATACTTTAAATAAAATAAATAAATACAGCATGTGGCGCCATCAGTGGGTATGCGCTAACACTGTGCGCTTGGGAAGAAAACTCTGGAAAATAAGTGAGCTTTTTTTTTCCTGACAGCTTGCCAACAATACCAAGCTTCTTCTGAACTAAGTGGAGAGGTATTTTTTTTCTTTTTAGAATAATTTTTACTTGCAAATATAACAGAAAGAAAGAAAGAAAGAAAGAAAGAAAGAAAGAAAGAAAGAAAGAAAGAAAGAAAGAAAGAAAGAAAGAAAGAAAGAAAGAAAGAAAGAAAGAAAGAAAGAAAGAAAGAAAGAAACTGCCATCTGACATTGACAATAAAAATATTCTATCAATCCTAATTTAAATTCATGGATTAATATAAGCAGTCCATAGGTCCAAGTAAGTGTCTACATAAAATGGATTATTAGGAGTCATGTGTTCAAATGGAGAAAGGACAGTGAGATCTTCACAGGAGTGGCTGGTGACCATTGGGCCTGGTAAGGCAGAGGACAAGGAACCCAGGAGGTAGTGGAGCCAGAGCCAAGGCCAACTAACTCTAGTTGTGTCCCCATCGTCCTCCTTCCTGAGTTTTACAAGGGCAACATTTGAGACTAAGCTGACAGTCAGGGCCACTCTCTGGACTGGTTGTGAGTTCAAAAGGTAAAGCAGGTAGGGATTAGCTGAAGTTTGTGGGGCAGTGCCCCATTTTCCCAAATGGACCAACCTCCCCTGGATCTTCAGACTACTCAGTAGTAGACAACGGGTGCTTCCCTTCCAGCCTTGCAATACAAGTCTCTTGACTGAGAGGTGTTCACTCATTCTTCACTCAAATTTCATTCTGCTCCTCAGCAGAATGAAAGAGATACTGATCAGGGCCGGCGCCAAGCATGTCTGGGCCCTTGGGCTCCAGCCTGCCCCAGGCCCATGGTTCCTGCCTGTTCCACCTACCTCTCTCCTGTGTTCTCAGAGCTTGGAAAAGTTACTTTTTTGAACTACAACTCCCATCAGCCCCATCCAGCATGGCCACTGGATTGGGCTGATGGGAGTTGTAGTTCAAAAAAGTAACTTTTCCAAGCTCTGGTTCTGCTGCTACGTGCATGAACATGCCTGCCATCAACCAAGATGGGGGTAGGGGCATCAGCCCCTTAAAGAAGCCTCCATCACCATCTTGGTTGATGGTAGCCCTGTGCACACAGCACGCACAGCAGCAGAACACAGGAGAGAAGTAGGTGGAGTGAGCAAACGGGCGGGGAGCCTGGAAGTTCTGTCCCTGCAATCTGTGGCAGGTTTCCTGCTGCTGATTGCAGAAGGGGAACGCTACTCTCCCACCCTAACAAGGGGCTCTTCAGGGACCCCTCTGAGCCACAAAGGTCCTCGGCCAGGGCCTGATCTGGCCGCCATTTGGTGCCAGCCCTTATACTCATGAATACTGATACAAATCCCCGAGATCTACAGTCTTTAGGATTCTACAAGGTTCATTAGTGAGTTTAAAACTTGTTGGTAATACTTATTTGCCTGTAGTGCAACAGCAGTTGTGGCTTCATTTGCTTTGTGTTAGAGATGTGGATTTCTAGGACCTGGAGAGTTTCAATTTACACTTTGACTGCAAGAGCTACATTTGACTGCTGCTTTTCTTGCAGTTACTTGCTTGGAATATTTTTGTATTCTCACCTCCTAGGCATCATTCAGAATCACCTTGCATTATTTCTTAACAGCTCAAGTCCTTATTTAGCCCTTAATATTGAAATCTACAAAGTACATCACACTCAAGACTGCCGGTTCATTTTTACATGGGATTCCAGCCAATTATGTGCTTTGAGCTTTGAGTGCAAAGATGTTTACATTCCTTGAATGCGTCTAGAGATTTTTAAAATCATTCCATGACAAAGCAGAAATGGAAGTGACATAAACACATGTTAGGATGCATCCAGATTGTGTTAGCTGGACTTGATTCCCATTGAAATTAATGGAACAAAGTTGTCACCAACCTGTCCCATGGATGTCAAAGGGAGCAAGGTTCAACTAACATACCACCCAATCCTATACGTGTCTTCAGAAGTAAACACCACTGAATCTGATGAGGCTTGTTCACAAGTAGGAATGGAGGAGAAATTTGGGTCAGTTCACGTATGAAGTTGCAGGTATCAGATTCGCACTTTCAGAAACAATATGAGAATCGAAACATAGCCATCCTTTTAAATTCACACTTATCTGAATTTTGTGATGCAGTTCTCCAACCAACCAATGTTTACAAAAATGCATATATTAGGGGAAGGTGTGCATAGAAATGAATATATTATTGAAAATCAGGCTGGGCCTGGCAACCAAGAGGTCTTCTGTATCTTTAAAAGTTGTGCAGGGGGAAGAGAGAATTTCACCTTGTGGTTCTTCCCATTACAGTGTTGCAAGAACACTCGCACTTGGCTGAATTTTCTCTTCTCTTAAAGATACAGAGCCTGGCAACCCTAGTTCAGCAACATCTGGAGGGTCAAAGGTTCCTCACACCTGATGTAGGCCTTTGGCTTGATCCAGCAGGGCTCTCCTTAGGTTCTTCGGTCTTATATGTTCCTTTCAGTTCTTCTGTGCCACACATATTGAATTATTCTGAGGCTGCTAAGGTAATGATAGAGATTGTGTTCTCATGAATATTTTCTTCCATTTCCTAGATCCGCTTTCAAACCTTCTAAGGATAATTGTGAGTGTCTGTGTTGGAAGCACGTCATCTAATGAGCACCTTTGCAAGTGTGGATTTTCCACCACGGGAATATCAGAGCTCATCTACTGATTTTTTAGTCCTTGTACAATTATGCAAAGCATAAACAGGGAGTGAGGGAAATAAAGCTGTATGATTCAGCTTTTGAGCCAGAATGAAGATGTGAAGTTTTTTTTAAAACTGTGTGATTGTAAATGTTACATTTGCTTGCATTAGCCAGTGCAAATGGCATACAATCTGTTATAAGAGTAATCCACTGATAGGTTGATGTGCATTGATATGTGCTTTCTTTACAGGAAAACATCAGGAGAAGTTATAGTCCTCATGAAAAATAATTCTGTACTGGCAGAGTTGACATTAGAAATGTGCATTGGCTTTGTAGCAGTTGGAGAAATCATGAAGCCAATTGGGTTGTTTCCCCTCCTGGTGAAAATGTATTCAACTAAGTCCTACTCAGAGCAGACCCACTGAAATTAATGAACCTAAGTTAGTCATGTCTAGAGATGGGATACATTGAACAGTGCTGGTTTGAAAGCATTTCTTTGACCTAAGGCAAATACTGATTTGAGTTCATTCTTTGCTAGCATCTGCTTTTACTGATCCATTTTTTTCTCCTCACAAAAATATTGATATTAATATTGATATATTTAAAGGAATTATCGATGATTTGAAAGGAACGATCAATGATTGGAAAGGAAATATTGATAAATGAAAGGAGATATCAATAAAATTATGATTTTTAATATTGATATTTGAGAGTCAGATTTTTTGGGGGGAAAACCCTATTTTTGGAAATAGGTGCAGAAAATTGCTACATAAAAATTCAATCTGCAATGATAGCAAATAAGCAAATTAATGGAAAATCTGGTACCAAAACCGAATTCTAGAGCACCCCTAGTCATCTCTATGAACTTCAGTGGGTCTACTCTGAGTAGGACTAGCATTAAAGACCACCCCAAGTGTGATGTCAATAAAACCCTGCAGGATCAGGGCCCCCACAACACCACATGTCGCTCTCTTGCTTCTGTACTTCAAGATGTCGACCCAGTGTGTGGCAGCTGTGACAAAGGCATGTGCGATGATAGGGTTATTAGGAAATTAACTGAAAATAAACCTGCGGATATCATGACGCTGTAATACAAATCTATGGTGCGATCACATTTGGAATACTGTGTACAATTCTGGTCACTTCACTTCAAAAAGGCTACTGTCGAGTTGGAAAAGGTTCAGAAAAGGGCAACCAAAATTATCAAAGGAATAGCAAATTTCCCTATGAGGAAAGGTTATTTGGGGCTTTTTCATTTAGACAAAAGGCGAGTAAGAGGAGACATGATAGAAATGCATAAAACTATGGGTGGCATGGAGAATGTGGATAAGAACATAAGAACATAAGAAGAGCCTGCTGGATCAGGCCAGTGGCCCATCTAGTCCAGCATCCTGTTCTCACAGTGGCCAACCAGGTGCCTGGGGGAAGCCCGCAAGCAGGACCCGAGTGCAAGAACACTCTCCCCTCCTGAGGCTTCCGGCAACTGGTTTTCAGAAGCATGCTGCCTCTGACTAGGGTGGCAGAGCACAGCCATCATGGCTAGTAGCCATTGATAGCCCTGTCCTCCATGAATTTGTCTAATCTTTTTTTAAAGCCATCCAAGCTGGTGGCCATTACTGCATCTTGTGGGAGCAAATTCCATAGTTTAACTATGCACTGAGTAAAGAAGTACTTCCTTTTGTCTGTCCTGAATCTTCCAACATTCAGCTTCTCTGAATGTCCACGAGTTCTACTATTATGAGAGAGGGAGAAGAACTTTTCTCTATCCACTTTCTCAATGCCATGCATAATTTTATACACTTCTATCATGTCTCCTCTGACCCACCTTTTCTCTAAACTAAAAAGCCCCAAATGCTGCAACCTTTCCTCGTAAGGGAGTCGCTCCATCCCCTTGATCATTCTGGTTGCCCTCTTCTGAACCTTTTCCAACTCTAGAATATCCTTTTTGAGATGAGGCGACCAGAACTGTACACAGTATTCCAAATGCGGCCGCACCATAGATTTATACAACGGCATGATGATATCGGCTGTTTTATTTTCAATACCTTTCCTAATTATTGCTAGCATGGAATTTGCCTTTTTCACAGCTGCCGCACACTGGGTCGACATTTTCATCGTGCTGTCCACTACAACCCCGAGGTCTCTCTCCTGGTCGGTCACCGCCAGTTCAGACCCCATGAGCGTATATGTGAAATTCAGATTTTTTGCTCTAATATGCATAATTTTACACTTGTTTATATTGAATTGCATTTGCCATTTTTCCGCCCATTCACTCAGTTTGGAGAGGTCTTTTTGGAGCTCTTCGCAATCCCTTTTTGTTTTAACAACCCTGAACAATTTAGTGTCGTCAGCAAACTTGGCCACTTCACTGCTCACTCCTAATTCTAGGTCATTAATGAACAAGTTGAAAAGTACAAGTCCCAATACCGATCCTTGAGGGACTCCACTTTCTACAGCCCTCCATTGGGAGAACTGTCCGTTTATTCCTACTCTCTGCTTTCTGCTTCTTAACCAATTCCTTATCCACAAGAGGACCTCTCCTCTTATTCCATGACTGCTAAGCTTCCTCAGAAGCCTTTGGTGAGGTACCTTGTCAAACGCTTTTTGAAAGTCTAAGTACACTATGTCCACTGGATCACCTCTATCTATATGCTTGTTGACACTCTCAAAGAATTCTAATAGGTTACTGAGACAGGACTTTCCCTTGCAGAAGCCATGCTGGCTCTGCTTCAGCAAGGCTTGTTCTTCTATGTGCTTGGTTAATCTAGCTTTAATAATACTTTCTACCAGTTTTCCAGGGACAGAAGTTAAGCTAACTGGCCTGTAATTTCCGGGATCCCCTCTGGATCCCTTTTTGAAGATTGGTGTTACATTTGCCACTTTCCAGTCCTCAGGCACGGAGGAGGACCCAAGGGACAAGTTACATATTTTAGTTAGCAGATCAGCAATTTCACCTTTGAGTTCTTTGAGAACTCTCGGGTGGATGCCATCCGGGCCCGGTGATTTGTCAGTTTTTATATTGTCCATTAAGCTTAGAACTTCCTCTCTCGTTACCACTATTTGTCTTAGTTCCTCAGAATCCCTTCCTGCAAATGTTAGTTCAGGTTCAGGGATCTGCCCTATATCTTCCACTGTGAAGACAGATGCAAAGAATTCATTTAGCTTCTCTGCAATCTCCTTATCGTTCTTTAGTACACCTTTGACTCCCTTATCATCCAAGGGTCCAATTGTCTCCCTAGATGGTCTCCTGCTTTGAATGTATTTATAGAATTTTTTGTTGTTGGTTTTTATGTTCTTAGCAATGTGCTCCTCAAATTCTTTTTTAGCATCCCTTATTGTCTTCTTGCATTTCTTTTGCCAGAGTTTGTGTTCTTTTTTATTTTCTTCATTCGGACAAGACTTCCATTTTCTGAAGGAAGACTTTTTGCCTCTAAGAGCTTCCTTGACTTTGCTCGTTAACCATGCTGGCATCTTCTTGGCCCTGGCGGTACCTTTTCTGATCTGCGGTATGCACTCCAGTTGAGCTTCTAATATAGTGTTTTTAAACAACTTCCAAGCATTTTCGAGTGATGTGACCCTCTGGACTTTGTTTTTCAGCTTTCTTTTTACCAATCCCTTCATTTTTGTGAAGTTTCCTCTTTTGAAGTCAAATGTGACCGTGTTGGATTTTCTTGGCAATTGGCCAGTTACATGTATGTTTAATTTAATAGCACTGTGGTCACTGCTCCCAATCGGTTCAACAACACTTACATCTCGCACCAGGTCCCGGTCCCCACTGAGGATTAAGTCCAGGGTTGCCGTCCCTCTGGTCGGTTCCATGACCAACTGGTCTAGGGAATAGTCATTTAGAATATCTAGAAACTTTGCTTCTTTGTCATGACTGGAACACATATGCAGCCAGTCTATGTCCGGGTAGTTGAAGTCACCCATTACTACCACATTTCCTAGTTTGGATGCTTCCTCAATTTCATATCTCAGCTCAAGGTCTCCCTGAGCATTTTGATCAGGGGGACGATAGATCGTTCCCAGTATTAAGTCCCTCCTGGGGCACGGTATCACCACCCACAACGATTCTGTGGAGGAGTCTGCCTCTTTTGGGGTTTCGAGCTTGCTGGATTCAATGCCTTCTTTCACGTATAGAGCGACTCCGCCACCAATACGTCCTTCCCTGTCCTTCCGATATAGTTTATATCCAGGGATAACCGTATCCCACTGTTTTTCTCCATTCCACCAGGTCTCGGTTATGCTCACTATATCAATGCTCTTCTCTAAGACCAAGCACTCCAGTTCTCCCATCTTGGTTCGGAGGCTCCTAGCATTAGCGTACAGGCACTTGTAAGCAGTGTCTCTCTTCAAGTGTCTTTGGCACTTGTGGTTAGGCCTGTGGTAATTTTGCTCTTCTGAATTTATATCCTGTGCCCCTGCTCTCACAATGCCTACTTCTAGGCCTACCCCTTTTAAAATTTCATCATTTCTTTGGTTTTTATCCCAGGGGGGAGGTTTATTCCGAACCAGACCTTTCTCAGCTCCTGTCGGGTTTCCCCCCTCAGTCAGTTTAAAAGCTGCTCTGCTACCTTTTTAATTTTAAGTGCCAGCAGTCTGGTTACATTCTGGTTCAAGTGGAGCCCGTCCCTTTTGTACAGGCCCGGCTTGTCCCAAAATGTTCCCCAGTGCCTAACAAATCCAAACCCTTCCACCCGACACCATCGTCTCATCCACACATTGAGACTGTGAAGCTGGGCCTGTCTGGCTGGTCCTGCGCATGGAACCGGTAGCATTTCAGAGAAAGCCACCTTGGAGGTCCTGGCTTTCAGCATCCTACCTAGCAACCTAAATTTTGCTTCCAGGACCTCACGGCTGCATTTCCCCATGTCGTTGGTGCCAACGTGCACCACGACCACTGACTCCTTCCCAGCACTGTCTCCCAAACTATCTAAATGACGGGCGATATCCGCAACCTTCGCACCAGGCAGGCAAAACACCTTGCGGTCTACACGCCCATCACACACCCCACTGTCTATGTTCCTAATGATCGAATCACCCACTACAAGGATCCCTCCACCCCCTGGAGATATATCCTCGGCACGAGAGGATAGCTGCTCATACCCCAAGGAATGGGTCCCTTCTAAGGGATCGTTTCCCTCTTCCTCAGCTGGATGCTCTCCTTCCCCGAGACCATCGTTGTCCATGATAGCAGGAGAGTTATCATCGTTGGAGTGGGACACAGCTATAACGTCCCTGAAGGCCTCCTCCACACATCTCTCTGCCTCTCTCAGCTTTTCCAGGTCCGCCACCTTGGCCTCAAGGAAATGAAGTCGTTCCCAGAGAGCAAGGAGCTCATTGCACCGAGAGCACACCCACGACTTCTGTCCAACAGGCAGATAGTCGTACATGCTGCAGGCGGTGCAAAACACTGGAAAGCCCCCACACCCCTGCTGGCTTCTTACCTGCATCGTTTTGTTTAAGGTTTATTACGTCAATGGGTTGGAGACTGCGGTTTAGTTGAGGTCAGGGAACAGACGGGCAGAGTGGGGGGCCCTGGCCTCCTCACCCTGCTGCCGAACTCGCTCTGCTGCTTAACTCGCCTTGACGCTTCGTCAGCTGGGGCTCCCTCTAGCTCGTGGAGCAGGCTCCCTCGCTAGGGTGCTCTGACTTTATATGTGTGGCTGGTTCCTCCCAGCTACTGCTGCAAGCCAATGATGTGTTACTTGAGGCTGATGGCTATCAGCTGGGGCTTAACACTTTAGTATTCTCTCAGGCTTCCTTCCTTCCTGAGCGAGGGGCGGGGCTGTTTAAGCTTTTGGCTGCTTTTAATCTAATCAAGGGGCTGCGCCTTCCAGGCAAGTCTTTTGTGTTTGTTGTTTTCCCACCTAGAACAGCCTGACCCTTCTTTAACCTAGGGAAACAGAGCTTGTGGTTGTGTTTCAGGAAGGCTGAAGCTGCCCTTTTTAGCAAGGACTGAGCTGACTCTCTCCCTGTATGTGTCGGTGGAGTTTCCTTTTCCCCCTTCTCTCCGACTGGAATTTAGCCTTGTTTACAGTGTCCCCTGAAGCTTTCCTGCTAGGGTGGTGTTGAAAACTAGCTTTCTATGGGCTTCCTTCTCCTAGGATCTGTCTCCTAAGATATAGGTTCTTTCAGGATTTGGCTCCTAGCTCAGGGTGACCTTGGGCTGCCCTTATTACTTATTGCTCTGAGCTGTTTTACTTCAATTAAATAATGGAATAAATGGGAGCTACTTACCCTCTTTTCGCTCTGCTGCTTAACTCGCCTTGACGCTTTGTCAGCTGGGGCCTTGACGCTTCGTCAGCTGGGGCTCCCTCTAGCTCGTGGAGCAGGCTCCCTCGCTAGGGTGCTAGAGAGATGTTTTTCTGCCTCTCTCATAACACTACAACTCGTGGACGTCCGATGAAGCTGAATGTTGGAAGATTCAGGATTGACAAAAGAAAGTATTTCTTCACACAGCACATAGTTAAACTGTCGAATACTCTCCCACAAGAGGCAGTGATGGCCACCAAAGTGTATGGCTCTAAAAGAGGATTAGACAAATGTACGGAGGATAAGACTATCAGTGTCTAGTAGCCATAACAGCTATGCTCTACCTCCATGGTCAGAAGCAGTATGCTTCTAAAAACAGGAATACCTCAGTTAACAAATCCTCCAGGAAAGAAGCTCCTTTTAACAAAGTATTTTTGGGTGCAAGGGGCAGGGGGGTGCACACTCTGGCATAGTTGGAATGTGACTCCTTGTCTACTTGGTTGTGGCTGCTGCAGGCAGCTCTCTCATGCATGGCTGGAATGGCCACCCACTTTTGCCTATGGCTCCACCCACTGTTGGCATATGTCCCTCGAAAGGTTGCCCCAAAAGGGAATGTAGCCCTAGGACTGCAAAAGCTTTCCCATCTCTACAGGATGGGATTAAGTGATCACCTTTAAGGGTCCGAATAGGAAATGCTTGTCCTCTTCTTTGATTGGCCTGCCGAAGTGGATGTTTTTCACCTACTCCCTACTGTGGACCGAGGTAGTTAGCGGTGCAAGTAGGGATGTAAAGACGTGTCCAATTTGGTCCTCTCAGTTTCTCATTTTTTCAAATCTTAAATTCAGTTCTCCACATATCTGCAGCAATTTCTGATTTGTTTTTTTAAAAAATTGTCATGAAAATTCTCCAGCATTTTAGTGAGAATTTCTCCTACTAAACACCTTATTCTATGCAGTTTTGACTAATGTACACATTTTTGCAAGCAATGTCTCCTGATACAAAGCATTTTTATATGCTAGTTTCACTAGTATATTTATCGTTATGCACATTTTCCCCTAATGTATGCATTTTTGTGAACACTATCATGTTGGAAAACTGCATCGCAAAATTTGGATAAGTGCGATTTTTGAAGGATGGCTGTGTTTTGGTTCTCATAGTTTCAGAAAGTGCAAATTTGACAAATTTGGCTTCAGTTGAGAACCGAATCAAATTTCTCCCACATCCCTAGGTGGAAGTCATGCTAAGTAGGTCGATTGGACTGGGCACTTGGCAGTGACGTGCAGGAAAGAGTGCAGGTCTGTACAAATGGTTAGTGCCCTGAGGCACTATTGAGGTGAATGGTAATTATGTGCACTGTGGGACTTGTGGGGCAAGGTACAAATCACTTTGGGGGCTAACCTGCAAGGTTTATTCTAACGTGCAGCTAGACACATTTTGTGCAGTGTCAAAAAATGTGCAGTGTCAACTACGTTTTTGTGCGGTTGAGCATATGGGAACTAATAAAGAGCTAGGTAGTTTCTAAAAAAGAAATAGGTGAGAAAAGATAAAAGATATTAGATGAGAAAAGATAAAAATAAATAGAAAACAAAGATAAATACTCATTCCTTTCAAACCTTCATAACCTTATACTACTAACCAGTGCTTTTTGGTATAACAACAACAACAATAAAAATGTGTCGGTACTTACATCTTGATAAAAGTACTGTGGGTGCCAGCGCAAAATGGCTAACATGGACAACAACAAAAAAGTGGGGTGCTGGTACTCCATACTAGTGAGCACTGTCACAAAAAAGCCCTACTATTAGCATCTTATGGGACTTATTACTTGGAATAGTTTGGGGGGCAGCCATCCTCGGACATTTGCAGTTCTCCATATTTTGCAGCTGACTATGACCTGGGAGAGCAGGGTTCGAATCCCCACACAGCCACGAAGCTCACTGGGTGACCTTGGGCCAGTCACTGCCTCTCAGCCTCAGAGGAAGGCAATGGTAAACCCCCTCTGAATACCACTTACCATGAAAATCCTATTCATGGGGTCGGAATCAACTTGAAGGCATCCAATTATACAGCCATGAGAATGGCTGTTTATTATAGTTAGCATGGATTTCTCACATTCCACCATATTAAATTGAAAATATTTCCTCATGCCATTCTGCTGCTTCCCATAAGCTCATCTCAAAACAAAATCTGACAAAACTTTTAGTGCTGAACTCAGAAACACTTGCTTAACAACCCTCTAAGTTTTGGTGGTGATACACAAAACACTGAGTCATGTCTTCTCCCAAAGAATCCTGGGAAGTGTAGTTTGTGAAGGGTGCTAAGAGTTACTCCTATTCCCCTGACAGAGCTCCAGTGACCAGAGTGGCTTAACAGCTGCTCTGACTGAAGCTCTGTGAGCGGAACAGGGCATCTTCTAGCAACTCTCAACAGCCTTCACTAACCACACTTCCCAGGATTCTTTGGGAGAAGGCATGACTGTCTAAAGTGAAATAAAGGTCTGGTGTGGATGTGGCCAGGGACAGCTTTGGTATAAATTTGGGTGGGAGACTACATGTGTCTGCTGCAGAATAGAAAGGTGGGGCAAATCCTGAAAGACCATGATACTATTCACAATGTTTTCCTTTTGGAAAGGAAAGGGGCTTTTCCTCTGCCCAGTGCCCACCCACCCAATCTCCTCCCCTCCTGCCTCCTCCTCCCCCTCCCTTCTTCCCTCCCCTTCCTCCCCTTCCCTTCCCCCTCCTTGCCCCTCCCCCAGGTCAGTTTCACCTATCCTGAGCATAATTGGACAGGAGTAAATGCCACTGAACTCAATAAGCATGCAAATAATCAAAGTTGCCCTCCCCTCCTCCTCCCTCCTGACCCCTCCCTCCTTATCCTTTCCTCCCCATTCCTTACCCCCTCCTGCCCCCTCACCCCTTGTTCCCCTCCCTTACTCTTCTCCTCTCCTGACCCCTCCTCCTCCCTCCCATTCTCCTCCTTCCCCGTGGTCAGTTTCATCTATCCTAAGCATGATTGCATGGGAGTAAATCCCATTGAACCCAATAAGCATGCAGATGATCAGAACTGTCTTTCCCCTCCCTCTCACCCTCTCCTCCTTTCCCTGTACTCCCTCCCCCTTCCCCACCCCCTCTCTTCTCCCCTCCTCCTCCCTTCTTCCTCTCCTCCTCCTCTTCTTCCTCCTCCCTTGCCTACTGCAGCCCTCCCTTCCTCCCTCTTCTCTGCCATGGTCAATATCACCTATGCTAAGCATGATTGCATGGGAGTAAATGCCACTGAAATCAGTAAGCATGCAAATGATCAATCCATTTTCAGCAAACTTGCATAGGATCCCATTTCTTACCTGCTGGATTAAAAAGCAGAGAAATTCACTAATAGGCAAAAAAAACCCTTGCAGTTTAAGAACGTGTATATAGCCAACAGATATGTCAGAGAGGAGGTCAGGTCTCCTGCTCCCCTGGTGCATTCACTATAGTTGCCCAATTTCCCTGCTTTTTAAAATTTGATAGAAATATCTGTTGGCCAAAGGTACATTCTTCAACTGCAAATTGCTGCAAAAATGCAGATCACCAAAATTAAAATTGGAAAAATGTGAAACTGAGAGAACTGAAACTGGCAGATCTGTTCATCTCTAATAATAACCACCTTTCCTCCCTGCTCAACCATTTGGTAGGCTCACCAAATTTATAGCAGTCTTAAGAGCCTGATAGTTATAGCTGAAGCATATTCCCACATATCGGTTTCCCTATGGAGATCATAAGTTGTATTCAGTGAAGTAGCCCTAGTTCATCGCTGTATCTCATGGTATACATGGCCTCTTGCCATGTCTTTACCCACTGTTGTCTAGAATATGCTTTTGAGGCTGGCATGTTCAGTTATTACATTTGATTGCTGTGGTCACATTACGTTACATCTCATAACATGACTTTGCTTGGCGAATGCAACTAGACAGGTTGAATCAAACAAGTAACACAGCACAGTACCTTCACTGTTGACTAAACAAGCCCACTCTGTGGGCATAGCGTGCTCACTCCTGGAAAACTGCAGCAAGACATTAGGGTCTCAACAAATTCTCACCCCCAATAGTAATCTAGAATAGCACCCTCCTCACCTGTGATTCCTAGCGACTGGTATTCAGAGACATACAGTGTACGACAGTAGAGGTTATCTATCAGAGATATTGCAGTTGCATCCTGCTGTACAAATCCTGCAATGAGCAGGGGGTTGAACTAGATCAATGGTGGGAAACCTTTGGCCCTCCAGATATTGCTAAACTATAATGCCAATCAGGCCTTGCTAGCATGGCCAATGGCCAGGGATAATGGGAATTGTTATTCAGCAACATCTGGAAGGCCAGAAATTCCCCAGCCCTGGACTAGAGGATATAAGAAGTCTCTTCCAACTCTTAAATAAAAGTGGAGGCTTGAACCTGGGTTTAGCTGGTGTGACATCACATAAGGTTTAGCAGACCAAGACTAAGCATCTCAGTGCTAAGAGGGAATTAGGAAATATTGAGGAGTCAAAACTGATCTCGCTTACTGCCTCCAGCAGCCACCGTCTAATATGGAAGTCCTAACTTAGCTCTCATATCCAGGGATGTAGTCATCAGGGTCCAGGGTCGCAGACTCCTTACTTTAGAGGAGCAGGGTCCCAGCAGAGTCCCTATGTACAAGCTCATCAGCATGAAAGGGGAGCATGTTAGGCACTGAGAAAAACCTTCTCACTTGGATAACAACATGCTTCCTTGCTCTTCCCGGATGATAGGAGCCAGTCAGAGTGAAAGGAGGTGAGTCAGTCACTAGAAGACTCTTCTCAGTAGCTAACACATGCTTCCCTTTTCATGCTGATTGGCTCCTAGGGTAAGTGAAAAGTGAGCTTCGTGCCAAAGTGCCTTTGTCTCCCAAATCCTAGTCCCACACTTGGATTCGTTTCAGAATTCTTAAGATCAAAAGGCTTCTGGAAACATTTACCCCCCAGAAACAGGGATTTTGGAGGGCAGCCGTTGTACACAGCAATTTTATTCTGGTTCTATAATTCTGTAATTGTAGGAGAGACACTCAATCCTGGGGCATGGCTGTAAAGGCACATGGTGTGGCTATCATGAAGGCACCTAGCATTTCTGAATTTGCCACTACACTACTGAACATATCTGAGAGCCGTTCATAGGGTATCCTCCTTTAATAATAATAATAATAATAATAATAATAATAATAATAATAATAATAATAATAATAATAATAATAATATCCTACCCTTCCTTCCAAAGGAGCTTAAGGAGGCAAACAATAAGCACTAAAACAATAAATATCGTATTTAAACATCTTTTAAAAGACATCTTCCTAAACTAGCGACTCAAGAAATGCCTGAGCCACCTTCGGTCTGGCAAAGGGGAAGGCAGAGGGGGAAGTAGCTGGAGGGACTACTAAATCATGGGGAGCATCTTTACCCACTGGGGAAGCCACAGGTATCAGGAACAGGTCTAAAAAAATATGAGGACCATTCCTGGTGAATTGGGTCACGCCCGTAGGAGACAATGTTTGCTTTGACCATTCTTAGGTGACTCCACTTCCAGTTTTGTATCATCTGATCATTTTGAATTGCAGTAGCACTCACACCCACCACACTCTTTTTTTGTAGGAAACGGCCATAGCTCAGTGGTAGAGCACCTGTTTTGCACTCAGAAATCCCAGCTTCAACCCCCAGCTTCTCCAAGTAGGGCAGGAAGTATCCTCTGTCTGAAGCCCTGGTGAGCTTCTGCCAATCAGTGTAGACCAGGGGTAGCCAACATGGTGCCCTCCAGATGTTGTAGATGGCCGCTCCCATCAGTGCTAGCCAGCATGGGTAGGGATCAGAGACGGTGGGAGTTATCAACCAAAACACCTGGAGGATGGCACATTGGCCACCCCTGCTGCAAACAGTTTTGAGTACATGGACCAATGGCCATACAAGGCAGCTTCCAATGTTCCTATGCGCATAGGAAAGGCTGCAGCTCAGTGACAGAGCCCCTGCCTTGCACGCAGAAGATCCTAGGTTCAGTCTCCAGGCAGGGATGGGACTGCCCCCTGTCTAAAACCCTGGAGAGCCACTGCCAGTTAGTGCAGACAAAACTGAGCTAGACAGAGCAATGACCTAGCTAGGGAGAAGGCAGCTTCCTATGTTCTGATGTTCCTCTCCTGGGGAAGGAACTGTGGGTGCTGGGAGGACTCTAGCAGCGATAAAAGCATTTGTAGAAGTGACAGAGGCAGGCACTGAGCCTGGCGCTCTGGAAGAGCAAATGCTATCGTTATGACCACCTGATCGAATATCAGCTTTTTTCAAGACTTATTTGTTTCTCTGTGTCACTATAATGTGACAGGAGAAGGTGATGCCTGCCATTAAAGGGAGCCTTTGGTTATGATGCTGTTCATAAATACAGCTCCTTCTGCAGTAATGCTTTCCCATCTCTTGAAAGGTCATCTGCGAAGCAGCTCTTTGATTTCTGGAGTTCTTTATGCTTTGAACCAGCAACTTGATTGCCGGCGAGTTGAAAGAAAGAAAGAGAAAGATTTGGTTATTTCCAGTGGCATTTTTGGAACAGATAAGATTATGCAAGCTGAGCTCAGAGCTGTGTTTGAGTCAAGGTTCCAAATCATGAGCCCCACAAGAAGGAACGGAACAATCTCTCTAATTCCATTCTGTCATCAGTTCAGAGATTATCTTGTCATAGGAGCAAGGAAGTTACCTTATACTGAGTCAGACCATTGGTCCATCTAGCCCAGTACTGTTGGCACTGACTGGAAGCAGCTCTCCAGGGTTTCAGGCAGGGGATATTCCCAGGCCCACCTGGAGTTGCCGGGGATTGAACGTGGGACCTTCTCTGTGCAAGGTGCATGTTCTACCTCTGCGCTATGGTCCTTTCCGATGTGTTCCACTCCACCATTTTCCACTGATCTGCTACATATTCTTTTTAAACTCTACAAATTGTTGTGCATATGCACTTCAGTTCCGGTGAGATGTTTTAGCACTCACACAAGGCTCAATTTCTTTTGAAAGGATGTCAAAGGAGGTTCAAGGCTTTTTTTAAAAAATTGCATTTATTTACAAATACACAAATTGAGTATAAGTGGAGCGTTAACATTCCAGCAGGTATTAGTGGGATTTTTTGTGGGAGGCGCGCTTTCAGATTCATAGGATTCCTGCAGAGAAAAACCTTGCCCTCTGTTAATCTCTGCTGGTCCCAGTGAACCCAGTCTGAAATTCAGATTCTACATGAGCCGCTTGATTATCATTCCTTGCAGGGAAACTGGAGGGTGGGGGAGAAGAAATCTTCAACTATTCACTCCTTTGGCAACCATTTTCGGCCAGTTGTCCAATGGTTAGGCAGTTAGTCCAATGGGAGCAGAGAGATCATATCTAAGTGGACGCACCAGCAAGAGCACTGGATTGTCTCCACTGGTGCAGCCATGCAGTCCTGACCTCTCTATTGACCTTCCCATCCCCACCCAAGTAAGCTACAGCAATGCTGGTGATGGGGAGGAGGCTCCACATCTCAGCCCTGCTACACTGGCGCCTACTTTCAACAATATCTGCAGGGCCACAGATTCCCCATCTGTGGGTTAGACAAATCCACAGCCATTACCCATTTACCAAAGCAGCAATCTTTGAGTTGCCCGGGCTTTCAGGCTCTACTTGTGGACTTTCTCAGGACAAGTGGCTGCAAATGGTTGAAGATTGACTCGACCCTCACACTGATCCAGCAGGAGCCTTTGAATATGCTTGTATCTGTGTTCACCTTGCTTCACCTATGCTTGGTGACCGGAAACAAAGCCCTATGAGGAGAGACTGAAAGAACAGGGCACCTTTAGCCTTGAGAAGAGAGGTCTTGAGAGAAGTATGATAGCACTCTTCAAGTTCTTTTTTTTTTTTTACAATAATTTTTATTCAAATTTTCATAAAACATACAAAACAAAGTCATAAAACATTCAAAGACAAAAAAACAAAACAAAACAAAAATGATTAAACAAAAAAATAAAATGTTGACTTCCCATTTGTCACCAATCAAATCAGTTATAAGTCTACAATATATAACAATCCTGTCTCTTAAATCATATTATAAAATCACTTTCCTCCAGTAGTTATCTTAATTAATCATCAAATCTCATAAACATTACTTTATTCTTTCCACAAAAAGTCAAAGAGAGGTTTCAATTCTTTAAAAAATATATCTATCAATTTTTCTCCAAATAAACATATCGATTAATCCATCTCGTTAATAATAATAATAATCTTATTGTCATAACCATAGTCCAAATAAACATTTCGATTAATCCATCTCATCAAAATCTGTTAGGTCCAATAATTTCAATAGCCATTATTCCATTATCCCTATTAATTTCATCTTCCATCTTCAATAGTCCTTAGTCCTGTTAAGTCCAGTAATTTCAGTGTCCAATCTTCCATTATCAGTATTCCATAATAATCTTGCTATTGTAGCCATGGTCATATAATAAGAGTCTGATGGGAATTTCCTCTATCCCAAATATTTTCTTGCCATCCATTCTGAATAAGTTGCTGAAATACTGTTGTAAAGTCATATCTGTGTTCTTCTTTTTTACAAAATGCACTGGCTCATCTCTTAAGAGTTTTTCCATTGTCACATGGCTGCAGTTAATTCCATAGATTTTCTCTATATCAAGCTCCATCACATCATTCCAGTCCAGAAGATTATCTAAGCCATTGATAACTTTATCTCTAATATCTTCATTAATTTCTTCAGAGATAGCGTTAAATTCCAAACAGTAGATTTTATTTCTAAAATCCATAAACTCCAGATCTTTTTCCAATTCCACATTTGTTCCAATCTCCAGGGCTTGTATCTTCCCTTTATTTTTTCTTTTCTCATCTCTGATCTCATTCTCCTCTCTCACAGGATCCCCTATTTCTTTAAGCTCCTGCGTCATTTTGCTCAGTTCAATTTTCAGCTCCTTACTACCCTGTCGCAGGGTTTGTTTCGTTATCTCAATCTCATCCATTATTTTCTGAAACATAATTACTTCCAGATTCTCAGCCACTTTCTTGATTGCCATTTTTAAAACCACAAAAACAAAGCAAAACAAAAATAAAGAAGAACCACTTCTTATTTCAGCAACAATTGGGTTAATATTCCAGGCTTGATGACATCACAGTATAAACAGAGCAACCTGCCTTATCTCTCTATGTTCAAGAATGCAAAACAAATTTAGTTCCCAGCATCAAAACAGTTAGTGGCGTCGTGAAGAAGCAGATTCGTCAAAATAAAATAGACCAAAAAGAGAATACTCCCAGACAATATAATATTCCTCGGAATAGAAATCAGGAATAGAAATCCCTCTTCTGTTTATTATCTTTAGAATGCACTTCCAGGACAGCTTTTTGCGACAGAAACAGAGATAAGCTGTTAATTTCGTGAATAACAGAGAAGAGCTATATCTCACCCAGAAGTTGTCCAAAGCCGATCAATCTGACAAATCTCCTTTTGCTGCAACAATTTAAACCAAGTAAAAAAAATAATAGAAAGAAGGGTGCTTGCCTGTTAGTCCGTTCTCTCTTTAAAGAAAAGATAAACGTATCGCTTAAGCAGATAGAGCTTGTTAGAAAGTCCGTCTGGCATTGTTGGCTGGACCTTATCTCATAAATTAATGAAATCCAGTCCTCCCAACAAAAACAGGCTTTTGAGGTTGATCTCTACGTTTCTCCCTGCCCGGGAGAAATTTCATCAGTCAAAAAAAAAAAAAAATGTTCTGACTGATTTATATCTGAATAAGCTTCTTTTGAGGCGGGAGCCCGTCCCAAAAGCAGGCACAAGCGAAGTCACCCTTCCCGGAAGTCCAGCACTCTTCAAGTTCTTGAAAGGTTGTCACACAGAGGAAGGCCAGGATATCTTCTCGATCGTCCCAGGGTGCAGGACATAATGGGCTCAAGTTACAGGAAGCTGACTGACCATCAAGAAAAAACAGCTGTTAAAGTGATGCAACAGTGGAACCAATGACCTAGGGAGCTGGTGAGGTCTCTAACACTGGAAAAATTCAAGAGGCAGCTGGACAGCCTTCTGTCGGGTATGCTTTAAGGTGGATTCCTGAACTGAGCAGGAGGTTGGACTTGATGGCCTTTCCAACTCTACTATTCTTTGATTCTATGATTCTACATTTCCTTCGCACAGAAGCCAGGTCTAATGAGCTGCTCCACAGCATCAAGATACTCACTGGAGACTCGCCCATAAGGGTGACCTGGGTGCTGCCCTACCAACCTCAGCCTGCCCTCAGCCAGCCCCTGCCTGCCTGCCTTAAATTCAGGCCGAGTGGTGGCACTGCCTGTCAGCTTCCACCTTCTTAGTCTGAGGGTTGTCCAGTGTTGTCAGCAGGGAAGAGGATGGGACAAATCCAGAGCTTGGAAAAGTTACTTTTTTGAACTACAACTTCCATCAGCCCCAACCAGTATGGCCACTGGATTGGGCTGATGAGAACTGTAGCTCAAAAAAGTAACTTTTCCAAGCTCTGGACAAATCTAGAAGCAGTTGACCCTGTCTGCCATTGGTTCTGGCTTCACCTACTGACTGGGCCTCTGCCTTCCACCCTACCAGTCCCAATGGACACCAGCTACCATGGAGGGTACTTAATGCAGCATAAGCCTTTGTGATGAAACATTCTGCTTGCAGATACTATTCCAGGTGTCATGTATAATGGCACCATCTCTGGCTCGTTTGTTGTTATTGTTGATCATATGTCATGAACCACACCCAGATGCCAACAGAGCACATTAGGATGGATGGAGATGCAAGAAGTGAAACTGCACCCCTAGGACAAGAGGTGAAGTGAGTGACAATAACCAGACCTCCAAGAAAAAATATGTGTTGCTTAAGATTAATCGAGGGGTTCAAAGTGTAGGAGTTGATTACCTTACCAGAATGAATGGGAAAGGCTATAGGTCAGCAAAGAGAGGGACAGAGATCAGGAGGTTGGGAGAGAGGCAGGGTGTCAATTAAGTCTAAAAAGACAGGGGGAAATAGTTTGCCATGGACACAAAGGAAAAAGAAAATCTTACGGCAAAAACATAGAGCCATGAGACAGGCAAGAAGTATCTGGAGAAACGTAAATGACAGGCTCAACAAATCACTACTGGCACACTTTTCTGGAGGAGTGCAAGAGAAATTCCACCCTGAAATTAATTTGCCTGGCCTACAACAACAGATTTCCACTGGGATTGCTGGATTTTTGGTGGTCCCCAAAATACTAGGCATACTGGCAAGTCCTTGCTTCAGCTACAAGCCCTTTATTGTATCTGCTCAGTGTCACAGAAGTCTTAAGGTAAATATTAGCCCCTGGACCTGTGTATTTTGCTCCAAGTCACACTGCATGGGCTTTTGAAGTCTTGGGGCTATGTAAATACTGGTTATTATACACTGTGGGAATGCAGAGCATTCCCTGGATGCATGCCCAGCACATTTCACAAAAGGAATGTGGATTTTTTTGTTCCATCTCTCCGTATTTCAAACAGAATCCCAGTTTGAGTGGGATTATTATTTGTCATGATTCCACACTATTCTCTCTCTTTTAACTAAAGAGCTGAGAACAGCAGCTATTTTTACATTTCTACCAGTTTCTTTATCCTTGCAATCTTCGCCTCACAGAAACTTTGTGTATTAGTTAAGTCAGTCTTCACCAACGTGGCACCCTCTTTGTGTTATGGACTACAACTCCCACAGCTGTGCAGGCTGGGACTGGTGCGAGCTGTATTCCATCATGTATAAAAGGCGCCAGGTTGGCAAAGACTGGGTTAGGCTGTAGGGCAGTGGCTTGCCCAATGCCGTGCAGTCAGCTTCATGGGGATTTGAGCACAATTTGTTCAGCTCCAAACCCAATAATCATGGCAGAATGTCACAGTGGCCACCCAGCATGTTGATGACCAAAGGTGAACCTGAACTTGGGTCTTCTTCCATCACGCTATTCTCTGTATCCCACTGGCTCTAAAGCAACGTTATCAGTCCAGTAAAGGCCATTTTGACTTGGCCTCATCTATTGATCTCATTTCATTTTTGCAGGTGAAGGTGAGAAGTTCCTTAAGGGAACACAATGGTTTGAACTTCCTCAAGTCAAACGGGTTCAAGTAAACATAATCAAGAAGATAAATGTTTTCTTCTTAATTGGATGGTATGGATTCTCCCCACCAACCCCCAGTCCTTATCACTGTTACTGGAAAACTCAAAGAGTAGATTTTCCAGAATAGCAATTTTCCAGAATAGTGCTATAAAAATATAAAGATGATTGATTAATTCAATGCACCTAGAGATAGGAACCTCCGTGGCGCAGAGTGGTAAGCGGCAGTAACGCAGCCGAAAGCTCTGCTCACGTCCGGAGTTCGATCCCAATGAAAGGAGGAAGTCAAATCTCCGGTAAAAGGGGTCGAGGTCCACTCAGCCTTCCATCCATCCGTGGTTGGTAAAATGAGTACCCAGCATATGCTGGGGGGGTAAAGAAAAGCTGGGGAAGGAACTGGCAATCCCACCCCATATATACGGTCTGCCTAGTAAACGTCGCAAGACGTCACCCTAAGAGTCAGAAACGACTCGCACTACAAGTGCGGGGACACCTTTACCTTTTTTAAAGGTAGGAAATGTCTTCCAGAAATGTTTAGAGGAAACAAACAGCATTCTACAAATAGGTACAGTTTACTATATGCATATTAAGTGTTCCAGGTTGCTGGAGATTTCTGTTATTCCATTTTCAGCTTTATCACAATGGCTGACATTTATTTTAACTTTGCTTTTTTTTAAAATCCCCCTTTTCAGTATGCACGGATCCCTCAAAACAACAACCGACAGTCATAAAATGCAGAGGAAATTCATAAAAACCATTCCAAAGAAATTAAAACACATTAACCATACTTAGCCTTCTATTGTTCTTCCGGAGTGTTTCCCGGGATGGAGGACAGAGAAGGGCATGTGAGAGTGTGTAGACACTAGCCTACGGTACAAAGGTAACATTTGCATTCCTTGCTCCTCCCACTTTTGCCTCTGGCCACACCCACCACTAGAATGTGGCTCCCAGAAGGTTGCTCAAAACGGAGTGCGGCCCTCGGGATGAAATAGGTTCCCCACCCCTGATTTAAGAAGAGCTGCCTGCCTAGGATAAGCCCTCTCAACCAACGCTCGTCAGCAGGATTGGGCTTACCACTGTGCCCTGCTCTCAGCCAGCTGTGTTCACTCTGATCCTGTCAGTTGCTGCTTCCTCCTTCCCTTTCTCCAAAGCAAAGAAATGCACCTTAGGGCGGGCATACAGAAAGAGAGACGCTGCAGCAGCTCTGAGTGCTCCCAGTCTCTGCAGGAGTATCTTCTTTCTCATCAGGCACTGGGATGATTAGCCCCAGGATCCTCATTCAGGGAAGTGATGTTGCATGTGCCCATCCCTTCAAGGCGGACCCCTGGGATGAGGGATGGAAGGATTTGTCGATTTCAGTTCTCCCCGTTTTTCATGTTTCCAATTTTAAATTTGGTTTTGCACATTTCTGCAGCAATTTGCATTTTTTAAAAAAAAAACCCTCATGAAAATGCATTGCATTTTAGTGCAAATTGCTCCTAATAAACAATTTTGTGTATAATTTTGGCTATTATACACATATTTGGAAAGTAATTGTAATATCATGCATTTTTATTTTATGTTCACTAATATATTCATAAGACCCTCCGTGGCGCAGAGTGGTAAGCAGTGGTAACGCAGCCGAAGCTCTGTTCACGGCCGGAGTTCGATTCCAACGGAAGGAGGAAGTCGAATCTCCGGTAAAAGGGGCCGAGGTCCACTCAGCCTTCCATCCATCCATGGTCGGTAAAATGAGTACCTGGCATATGCTGGGGGGTAAAGAAAGGCCGGGGACGGAACTAGCAATCCCACCCCATGTATACGGTCTGCCTAGGAAACGTCGCAAGACGGCACCCTAAGAGTCGGAAACGACTCGCACTATAAGTGCGGGGACACCTTTACACCTTTAATATATTCATATTCATATTCATATTCATATTATTATTATTATTATAGTTATTGTTTATTATTATTAGTATAATTAAAGATGTATATCCCACCCTTCCTCCCAGTAGGAGCCCAGGGTCGCAAAAACTAGATATTTATGCACCCGTTCAGGTAATATATGCATTTTTCTAAACATTGTTTCGTTGTAGAACTGTATCACAAAATCTAGCCCTTTTACAGACACACACACACACACACACACACACACACACACACACACAAGTTCCCTAGCATATTGAATCAAGAAATGTCAAGGCAAATGCTCAGACCCTTCAGGCCTTGTGGCCTTCAGCTTAGGTAAGACACATGAAGCAAGGCAGATAAAGGCTTGCAAGAATGAAGGGAAAGTAATCCAAAATCAAGTATCCCCTCCCCTCCCAAGGAGGTCTCGCTCACCAAAAATTTGAAAACACGTCTTTTATACTAACCAACAACTGGATCAGGACATTGGATTTGTCCAATAAAATTTACATTAATTTCAGTGAGAATGGCTGGACCTCCATAATATGTAGTTATGAATTACTTTTATCTGTCTGGGAGGCGGCTAAATGGAAGACAGGGCTATCAGTGGCTACTATTAGTCATGATGGTTAAGTTCTGCCACCACTGTAGGAGGCAGTATGTCTCTATATACCAGTTGCTGTGGGTCATAAGTAAAAGGAGTGCTGTTGTGCTCAGGTCCTCCTTGTGAGGTGGCCACTATGGGAACAGGATGATGAACTATAGTGTGACCCTGTTGATTCTCCTTGATCTCTCAGCGGCGTTTGATACCATCGACCATGGTATCCTTCTGGGGAGGCTCGCGGAGTTGGGAGTTGGGGGCACTGCTTGGCAGTGGCTCCGCTCCTACTTAGCGGATCGTCGCCAGAAGGTAGTGCTTGGGGAACATTGCTCGACACCCTGGACTCTCCATTGTGGAGTCCCTCAGGGGTCAGTCTTGTCCCCCATGTTCTTTAACATCTACATGCAGCCTCTGGGTGCGGTCATCAGGAGTTTTGGAGTGCGTTGCCATCAGTACGCTGATGACACGCAACTCTACTTCTCCTTTTCACCTTCTTCAGGTGAGGCTGTTGATGTGCTGAACCGTTGCCTAACAGCGATAATGGACTGGATGAGAGCTAATAAACTGAAACTTAATCCAGACAAGACTGAGACACTGTTGGTGAGCTCTTTCCCTGCCCAGATGGTGGATGTTCATCCTGTTCTAGATGGGGTTACACTCCCCTTGAAGGAACAGGTTCGTAGCTTGGGGGTCCTTTTTGACCCTTCCTTGTCGCTTGAGGCTCAAGTGGCCTCGGTGGCACGGAATGCGTATTACCATCTTCGCTTAGTAGCCCAACTACACCCCTATCTGGACAGTGACGATCTCGCCTCAGTTGTTCACGCTCTGGTAACCTCTAGACTGGACTACTGTAATGCGCTCTACGTAGGGCTGCCCTTGAAGACCGTTCGGAAACTTCAGCTAGTGCAAAATGCGGCAGCCAGGTTGTTAACGAGGACCCGCTCATCTGCGCATATAACACCTGTCCTGGCCCGCCTGCACTGGCTGCCTATTTGTTTCCGAGCCAGATTCAAGGTGCTGGTTTTGACCTATAAAGCCTTACACGGTGTGGGACCACAATACCTTGTGGAACGCCTCTCCCGCTATGAACCTACCCGTTCACTTCGTTCAATATCCAAGGCCCTCCTCCAGGTACCAACTCATCAGGATGCCCGGAGGATTGTTATTAGATCTAGGGCCTTTTCTGTGGTGGCCCCCGAACTGTGGAACAGCCTACCTGTGGAGATACGCCTGGCGCCTTCGGTACTTTCTTTTAGGCGCCAGGTTAAGACCTGGCTATACTCCCAGGCATTTTAATGTTCAATGTGTTTCATTTAATTTTTTTTTCGTTTAACTTGTTGCTGATTTTATTGTAATTTTATTGTAATATTGTATTTTAATCTTGTTTTGTTCACCGCCCAGAGAGCTATTCGCTATGGGCGGTTTAAAAATGAAATAAATAAATAAATAAATAAATAAATAAAATAAGTCTTTGGTCTGATCCAGCAGGGCTCTTCTTAGGTAAGCACTGTCAGGACCCCTCCTGTGGTTACCGCCTTGGCACTGTCCCACGTCAGGGTCCTGGTCTCTTAATGGTTCTCTCACCAGCTCTAGCAAAGACCTCTCAAGATCCCCCTGCTAGGCAGCACCACCAGACACTCCCTGTAAACAATATTGCCTTGAGTCTGTGCCTTCGTCTCCTCCTGGTTTATTGCTACATTGTGTCTGGGTGCACTTGCAGGCCTCAACCTCCTGCCCCGCCCGTATCTTTGTGCCTATAAAAATTACAGTCCTGGGTTGCCACCATTGATACTGTTTCCCAGCCTTGGTATATCCCCTGCCACCCTTCTGGTCTGTGTAAACCCAGCCAAGGATCAGGCATTTTGGTAAACCAAGAAATATTTATTTATATACACCAGGAATAACAAGATTACTTAAAGGTATAGTCAACAAGCGTGTGGTTTCATAAGATGCATTACTCTTTATGTTTCTTAGTCATCAATAACCTGCCTCACTACCCGCCTAGTCCAATCCACCCTACAACCCTCTCCAAAACCAACCCACAGAACCCACAGAACGAACCCCCTCTCAGCTGTCATCCTCTCATTTATACCTTCAGACACTCAAATGCTCAGCCAATCATCATACAACATTCTCCAACATTCCAACCCATATACTCCCCCCTCTCACTCAGTCTACTTACCACGTATACTCTAATAAACCTGCACTTACCATATTTACAGTATTATATATACAGGGACATCACAAGCACACCTATATTTTCTCCCATAGAAATAAATGACTGCCGCTATGGAGTGACTATGACCGGCTAATTAGAACAGAGAGACAACTTTCATTTGAGGAACAATCTAGCAGTGGTGGTTGGTGAGTCCATGTCAGTGAGGCAGTGGAATCCACTCCAGTTTTTTGTCCGAACTTTCAAGAATGTTCAAGAAACTGTCCAAGATAATTCAGCTGCCTGGTCTGAGTCCAAATTAAAATAGAGGCATAGGAAAGGAGAGCAGGAAGGGCCCTGAAGTTGTCCATCAACAGCTAGCAGCATCTGGACAGCAGACTGAGCAGGCAGATCAGCGTCTTCCTCACTACCGTAATATGTAATATGTACCATAATATAATTTTTTTATTTAAATTATAATCATTATTTCTAAACATGTATCTTTACATATAGGTCAGCACATACACACTTTGTGCAAAACGTTGAGCTTTTTTTTGATGATGATGTGTTTCCTCTTTTTTGGTGATACACAACTGGCCACTCTATCTTTAACTCACTAGTCTAAGGCCATATCTGCACTGTACATTTAAAGCAGTATAATACCACTTTAATATGGCTTCCCCCAAAGAATCCTGGGAACTGTAGTTTGGAAAAGGGGATGAAAGGTGTTAGGAGATCCCTGTTCCCCTCATATCATACTTCACACACATAATGAGAAGACATGATTCATTGGAAAGGACAATAATGCTGTGAAAAAAAAGAAGGGAGTAGAAAAAGAGGAAGGCCAAACAAGAGTTGGATTGATTCCATAAATGAAGCCACAGACCTGAACTTGCAAGATCTGAACCGGGTGGTTCATGACAGATGCTTTTGGAGGTCGCTGATTCATAGGGTTGCCATAAGTCAAAATCGACTTGAAGGCACATAACAATAATACCCCTCCCAGAGTTACAATTTCCAGAGTGGTTTAAAAATCAATCTCTCTTCCCAGAGAACTCTCAGTATCCTTAACAAACTACATTTCCCAGGATTTTTGAGGGGAAGCTGTCACTGTTAAAGTGATATCACAGAATCATACAACAATAGAGTTGGAAGTGGCCTACACCGCCCAGAGAGCCTTTGGGCTTAGGGCGGTATATAAATTAAATTAAATTAAATAAATAAATAAGGCCATCGAGCGCATCCCGCTGCTCCATGGAGGAATCAAACCTAAAGCATAGTGCTTTAAATGTATAGTGCGGATATGGCCTAAGATTCAGCCTCAGACAATGCACATACCCTTTCATCCCAAGATTGTCCAATTGGTTAATTGTAATGGGACACTTGAGAGGTGCAGCAGGTCCCTTTGAAGGCAATCAGGAACCAGTTTAGATCTCTGTGTTAAAATGAAAATAATTATTTGTCATGAAGGGCATTTTCCCCCTGTGCAATCTTAAGAGCAAGCTTCTAAATCAGCCCCTCTTATTTTCATTAAACCCAGGCCCTAGAGAAATCTCAATTGACATACTAAAAATGTGGTTTCTCTCAACACAGTGAAATTGTCCCATATGCTGTTTATTGATAAAGGGAAATAAGTGCAAGAGCTAACATTTCTATTTGGGTTCCACGGTTAGTTAACAACATGATGGGCGTGCTCATAATATACACTGCCACCTTAAAAAAGAAAAGCCTATGCAATCAATCTTGTGTGTGGTGTAACGTTTCATTTCCAATCTTGATCAACGGACTGTTTGCCTTTTGCATATTGCTTGGTTTTTGTCCTTGGCTGCTCTGAACATTGATGGGAGAGAAAAGGGTGGCGGGGGAATCCAGATCTAGGAAAGTGTCGTGGTTCCGTGGCAGAGCATCTGCGTTGCATGCGGAAGGCCCCAGGTTCAATTCCCAGCATCTCCAGGTAGGGCTGGGAGAGATGCCTGCATGAAACCTTGGAGAGACACTGCCAGTCAGTGCTGACAACACAGGGCTAGCTAGACCATTGGTCTGATTCGGTATATGGCAAGTTCCTATGTTCCTGTGTTCTCCTGGTAGAATCAGATGAGGACATTTATTTATTTATTTAATTTGTATCCCACCCTTCCTCCCAGCAGGAGCCCAGGGCGGCAAACAAAGCACCAAAAAAACTTTAAAACATCATAAAAACAGATCTAAAAATACATTAAAACAAAACAGCATTAAAAACATTTAAAAAAAACAACCTTAAAAAAGCGTTAAAAACATTATTAAAAAACATATTGAACAATTCTGACACAGGTGCATTTGCAAAACTTATTTCTTTATTTCTTTATTGAATGTATATACCGCCTTTCTGCCAAGACACTCAAGGTGGTTTGCAATTTTACAATACTACAAGAAATAAATGATATGCAATGTCAAGTTGTCCCTCTTGTGGGGAGCAGTCTAACTGATTTTGTCGTTGCTAGTCTCCTCCAGTCTCTCCCTCCCAAAGGACAGATGATGTCTGCTGCCCCTTACATGTTGGCTTAAGATTTGTTTAGATTCCTTGTTGACAAATCAGCAGAGGTGATTGCAGACCGTGTTTATGCACATTTTTCTGCATCAGTACACCCTCCACCTTCTTGGTCTTTTTTTCTAGCACCGGTTTTGCTTTCCATCCACCCTGGAGGCCTGAGGGTGAGGCTTTAAACATCCCGGGTACAAGATGCTCCTTTCGAGGGGAGGAGATAGCTGGCATCCGCATTGTGCCAACCACGTTGTGAGCATCCGATGTTTTATTCACTGCATGGTGAGGTCGGGATGCCTCTCCAAATTTTCTTTGTTTATAGATGGCTGGACCGCTCCACACATGGTGATATATTCAGTTTGTTCTGAGTGTGACGATAGACAGACTTGAGGCAGAATAAAGAATATGCAAACCCCTTGGAGAAGTGTCTCAATTTTTTCCTTATAATTTCTTAGCTTCACTCTAAATCTCTCAGATCAGTGGTTCCCAGCCCTTTCCCCATGGACCATTTGAAAACTGCCGAGGGTCTTAGCCAGCCACTTAGTGATGTTTCTGTCTGTTGTAGCAAATGTAACGCACCGTGCTAGATGTTGTGTTATTTGTAATTGTGTTTCTATTGCTTCGTTTATCACTTGCGTAGAAATAAATGGCATAGAATTCAAATTGTAACACAATGGAATACAATGTAAGCAATAAAAGAAGCAGTAACAATACAATTAAAATTAAGGTCAATGTTAAATTCAGACATGCCATGGACCAGCTGAATGAAGCTCGTGGACCACTGGCGGTCCAAGGATCACAGTTTGGGAAGCCCTGCCTCAGTTGCTGAGCCCAAACTGGGTCTTCCAAAGTGATCTCCAAGTAGGGATCACTGAATCTGACCATTTCAGTGTTTTCCTGTTTCTCATTTTTCCAGTCTTATATTCAGTTGTCCGCATTTCCCACATCAGTTTGGGATTAAAAACAAACAAACTCCCCATGAAAATCCATCAGCATTTTAGTGCAAATTTCTCCTAATATACACATTTTATATAAATGTTTGCCCATTATACACATTTCCCCCCTAATTTCCTTCATATTTTCATGAATATATGCATTTTATGCATACTTTATCATATATGCATTTTTGCACACATTACTTGGCTGGCGAATTGTGATGCAAAATTTGGAAAAGTGCAAAAAAGGTGTGAATAAAATGAATATATTAGTGAAAATAATATATAAAAATGCATAATATTAGGAGAATTTAGGTAATCTGCAGTTTGTACATTAGTCAAAACTGCATACAAAACTGTGTTTATTAGGAGAAAATCACACTAAAATGCCGAAGAATGTTTGTGAGGTTTATTTTTTAAAAAAAATTGCAAAGCCACTGAGGGATTCCAAGGAAAGCTAATAAGGTCAGAGATTCCTAATTCTTATGGATTCTCAGGGATCTTGTGTGCGGCTGGATTGTAAATGTGAGTGTTTGGGTCTGATGGAGCCATAGCTGCAGCTGGAATTGCTGAGTAGGTGATGGCAGTGATGATAAATGGGCAAGAAAAATCCCATTGAAAAATCAGGACATTTACAGTTTCTCTGGCAATTAAAGGGTTGCAGCAAACAAAATCTGAGCATGCACAAAGATGGTGGCAGCTCTGCTTAGACATACATAATGTGCATGCACAGAAAGGACAAATTTCACTCATAATCTTGTTTTGAATTATGAAAATATTTGTTCAAGACAGAACCAGGCTCACCACCCATCCAGGCATTTTCAAACATAACAGATTTGATCTACAAACTGACCAATATTGCCTGGTAGGACTAGGAGAGACCCCTGTCTGAAACCCTGGAAGAGCTGCTGCCAGTCAGTGTTGCCAATACTGAGCTAGATGGACCAATGGGCTAACTCAGGATAAGGCAGCTTCCTATGTCCCTAGCTTCAGTTACCTGTCTTGTGTATGTTTGGCTGTACACCTCATTTTGCTGCCACGAAGCATGTGAAATAGCTCCATAACTAGTTCATGGGCAGCGAGTCACAAATTCAAGCTCTCAGCAAGATCTAACCCAGCATTATCTATGGTGACTGGCAGCATCTCTCAGAGGCCCCAGTAGTGGACCTCTCCTCACTGCTATAGGAGGCCCTTTTGAGGTGCCAGGTATTGAATCTGGGACTGTCTATATGCAAAGCTTGTGCTTTGTCAAAGAGCTCTAACCCCATACACCAGGCAGGTGGACAGCAAGGGGCCACAACACAATGGAAGAGCATCTCCTTCATATGCAGAAAGCCTCATGTTCAATCTCCCGAATCTCCAGGTAAGGCTGAGAATGCCGCCTGCCTGGAACCCAGGAGAGCTTCTGCCAGTCAGAGTAGACAATATGAAGCTAGATGGACCAATGGTCTGACCAAGAAGAAGGCAGTGTCCTGTTCCTATTTTGAGTTTCAGCAGCATCACTAATTACACCCGGTATCCGAAATAATCAATTACTTTGTGGACATAATCTTTATTCACTAGGTTGTTTGGCTGTATCCCAAGCAAGGTGGCTTGGCTTGTCAACTCCTTTTGTTCAGCCTCTATGAGACGTTTGTTTTCTTTCCACCCGACACTTTAGGATACGAGAGCATCTCAGCTTGTAGCAAAGTATCTTGTCATCATAAAGCCCCCCATCGACTGACAGGAGAGAACTTCAGATTAATTACCTGATTTCTCAAAGCTCTTAGCCCTCCACTTTCCAGCCTCATATCGAGCGTTTGTGGCTTTCTCTTATTTCTTACAAACCTGTTTTGCCACGTAAGTTCCTAGCCATTTGCTGTTGATTGTCCAGGGAGCGTTGCAACTATCAAAACAGCAGTGTTTTTTTTTCTACTGCTTAAGGCTGTCAATAAAATTAACAGGTCAGGCAAAGTACTTATTTGCCAGATATAGCAAATGCAAAAGACATTGTCAGAGTGTTGGATGAAAGGAGGGCTGCAATGTGTCACACTGGTTTGAACTGTTCTCCAGGACAACATTGTTTCTGCAGCTGATGGGATCATTAGCTACTTTCTCCATGAATCACTGTTCTGTTTTAAGAGAAGCAATACTCCTTCTTAGAAGATCCAGATTTTAATTGAATAAAGGAACTAGCTGACAGAAATGCAACCAAACCATTCACCTTAACCTATCCCTGTCCACAATTTTTTAGACCCACAGGGTTCTCAAAATACAAATCTGAACTCCCAAAGAAACACCCTGACTCCTACCCACATGCCCTAGAGATATATGTCATCTCTTGCTTCTGCTCAAAAATACTTTTGTCAAGCTAAGATTGGATCTACCCAAACTCCAAAAACAGGCCTTGATAGCCCTCTGGATTGGACTATTGCAATGAGCTCCATGTGGGCTACCTTTGAGGACTATTGCAATGTGTTCTACATGAGGCTACCCTTGAGGTTGGTTTGAACATTGCAGCTGATGCTGAATGCTGCAGTCCAGAGTTTGGCCAGATCAGATCCATATCAACATATTACACCAGTGTTGAAAGCTGTGCACTGCCTGCCAGTACAATTGTAGAGTCAGTGGCAGCTGGTCGCTCCACGTGAGTGGGGCAGTGGAATCCACTCCTGGTTTTAGTCCAGACTTTCAAGGAGCTGTCTTGGACAGCTCCTTGAAAGTCTGGACTAAAATCCAGAGCAGATTCCACTGCTCCACTCACATGGATCCACCAGCCACCACTGTATCAAGGTAAGTTCAAAGTATTATTATTAGTAATTAAAGCCCTAAATGGCCTAGGACCAGGTTACCTGAAGAACCACTTCATCCCTTATATGCCGGCAAGTGTCCTGTCCAAAGTCTAGAGATGCAGTCTCAGAAGTGGCTGTGATTTTTTTCTCTTTTTATTAAAGTTACAGTTACATCAAAAGCAGTGCACCTCATTAACCTAACTACTCTTTCTAGGAATTTCCCCCTAACTCTGACTAGGCATGACTTTGCAGTGCTACGACGTTGACTCAGCAATGAACCCCTCCCCTGCATCCCCTTAAGAAGACTTGGCTTTCATGCAAAGCTGTTGGCTCCTCCTCAATGTCTGTTGAATCTCCCACTTCTGCTGCCAGCACGCACAGGGTGATGGGCTGGCTCTCAGCTTATCCCTCCAAGAGTGGTGGACAGTCAGCTTGCTTGCCCATGGGAACCTGCAGGGCACCTGACTGGGAAATGTCAGGTGAAACAGATAACGCCTCTGCTGCGGGTGCAGGCAATGAGGGTGTGTCTAACAGAACAGTCTCCAAAGGGGCAGTCTCTGACAGTTCTGATTGCACTTCGGGGGGGGAAGGATCGGGGGAGTCGAGGTGTCAGTGACTGGGATTTGCACCCTCTGTGGACTATCCCTGCTGCTTGTCTCCTCCCCCAGCTCATCCTGAGAGTCCTCAATGTCAGTGTCTGGTGCCTCGAAACCTCTCCTCCCAACCTGGGCCACAACAGCAAGATCACTTCATTCATCTAGAGGAGCCCTCCTGACAGTCCCACAGTTATCTCATATTCGTTTAGTTTCTACAAGAGTTCGAGCTTTTAGTGCCGAGGCACCAGTGTTTTGGAACACTGTTCCTACTGAAATGAGACAGTTGCCTACAGCAAAGTAATCAGTTTTCTTTTGCCAAGCATTGTTAGAGAATTAAATTGATTCAGTTTGGCCATTTGTTCTTGCATATTTTCTGATTATTAAAATTGTATGATCTTTTAAACAATTTAATTGTATGCCACCATGATTTAAATCATAGAATAGTACAGTTGGAAGGGGCCTATAAGGCCATTGGGTCCAACTCCCTGCTCAATACAGGAACCCAACTTAAAGCATACCTGAGAGGTGGCTGTCCAGCTGCCCGTTGAATGCCTCCATATTTTTCCATTTTATAAATGTTCTCACAGACAGACAGACAGACAGACAGACAGACAGACAGACAGACAGACAGACAGACAGACAGATAGATAGATAGATAGATAGATAGATAGATAGATAGATAGATAGATAGATAGATAGATAGATAGATAGATAGATAGATAGATAGATAGATAGATAGATAGATAGATAGATAGATAGATAGATAGATAGATAGATAGGAAAATAAGAAGAGCCTGCTGGATCAGGTCAGTGGCCCATCTAGTCCAGCATCCTGTTCTCACAGTGGCCAACCAGGTGCCTGGGGGAAGCCCACAAGCAGGACCTGAGTGCAAGAACACTCTCCCCTCCTGAGGCTTCCGGCAACTGGCTTTCAGAGCATACTGCCTCTGACTGGGGTGGCAGAGCACAGCCATCATGGCTAGTAGCCATTGAAGTTACGGGACATAGACAGACAGACAGACAGACAGACAGACAGACAGACAGACAGACAGACAGACAGACAGATAGATAGATAGATAGATAGATAGATAGATAGATAGATAGATAGATAGATAGATAGATAGATAGATAGATAGATAGATAGATAGATAGATAGATATTATTATTATTATTTATTATTATTTAAAATATTTATACCCCGCCCTTTTTCCAAAGAACCCAGGGCGGCTTACAAAAATAATCATGAAGAGTTAAAACAGTAAATATACAGAATTAAAATAGTTAAAATGAATTAAATCAAATACAAGGTAAGAGTTCATTACCAATTCAATTAAAAGCCCGTCTGAATAGGATCGTCTTCACCTTAGCACGGAAGGAAAGAAGTGAGGAAGCTAATCGTACTTCACTGGGGAGGGAATTCCACAATCTGGGGGCAGCCAGCGAAAAAGCCATATTTTGTGTCTTTACAAGAGAAACTTGTGAAAAAGAAGGAGTAGAAAGTAAGGCCTCACCGGATGATCTCAGAGTCCGGGCAGGATCATAGGGGGAGATACGATCTAACAGATAACCTGGACCTAAGCCGTATAAGGCTTTATAGGTCAAAACCAGCTCTTTGAATTGTGCCCGGAAACATATTGGCAGCCAGTGGAGCTCCACTGTACAACAAAGGGGTTGTGTGTTCCCTGAGCCCAGCTCCAGTTAACATTCTGGCTGCAGCTCTTTGTACCAATTTAAGTTTCCGAGCAGTCTTCAAAGGCAGCCCTACGTAGAACGTGTTACAGTAGTCTAATCGGGATGTAACTAAGGCGTGTGTCACCGTAGTCAAGTCAGACAGGTCAAGGAACGGGCGCAGTTGGCGAACTAATCTTAATTGAGCAAAGGCACTCCCGGCAACAGCAGAAACCTGGGCCTCCAGGCTCAAAGCTGAGTCCAGGAGTACCCCCAAACTGCGCACCTGCGATTTCAGGGGGAGTGTTAGCCCATCCAGCACAAGTTGAATCCCTATCCCCTGATCCGCCTTACGACTGACAAGGAGCACTTCTGTCTTGTCAGGATTTAATTTCAGCTTGTTCATCCCCATCCAGTCCACCACTGATACCAGGCATCGGTTTAGAACCTGGACAGCTTCCTTGGCGTCATTAGGTGGAAAAGAGGAGTAGAGTTGGGTGTCATCAGCATATTGGTGGCACCGAACCCCAAAACTCCGGATGACCTCTCCCAGCGGTTTCATGTAGATGTTAAATAACATGGGGGATAGAATTGAACCCTGAGGGACCCCATAGGTCAATGGCCAAGGGGTCGAACAGGCATCCCCCATAACCACCTTCTGGGTTCGTCCCTCTAGGAAGGATTGAAGCCATCGTAACACCGTGCCTCCAAGTCCCGTCCCAGAGAGGCGGTCCAGGAGGATACCATGGTCGATGGTATCGAAAGCCGCTGAGAGATCCAGTAAAACTAACAGGGACACACTCCCCCTGTCCAGTTCCCTACAAAGGTCATCCACCAAGGCGACCAAAGCCGTCTCAGTTCCATAACCGGGCCTGAAACCAGATTGGAATGGATCTAGATAGTCTGTCTCATCCAAAAAACTCTGGAGCTGAGCGGCCACCACCCGCTCTATTATCTTGCCCAAAAAAGGAATATTGGAGACTGGGCGGTAGTTGCCTAATATTGAGGAGTCCAGGGAGGATTTTTTCAATAAAGGTCTTATCACTGCCTCCTTTAAACTAAGGGGCATTCTGGCTTGTTGTAAGGAGGTATTAATCACTTCCCTGGTCCACTCAACCAGTCCCCCTCTGGCATTTTTTATAAGCCAGGAAGGGCAAGGATCTAACATGCAGGTGGTCGGACGTGCCTCTCTGAGAATTTTGTCCACATCTTCGGGTTGAACAAGCTGGAAAGAATCCATTTTAATTAGACAAGCAGGGGCCAAAGTTACATCCACAGAGACTGTATCAATTTTAGCGTCTAAGTCGGAGCGAATCTGAGCAACTTTATCTGCAAAATATCACGCAAACTCAGAACAACGGATTGCTGAGTGGTCAACATCAGATTCATTGGGGTCAGGGTGTAAGAGATCCCTGACCACTCGAAACAGTTCCGTTGGGCGAGATCCCACAGATGCAATGGAGGCGGAGAAGAAAGATTTCTTCTGGGCCCGCACTTCCATGGAATAGGTATTTAGGTAGACTCTGGCCCATGTTTGGTCAGATTCGCTCAGAGTTTTCTGCCAACGTTGCTCTAGTCTCCGTCGTTCGCGCTTCATTGACAACAAATCCTCAGTAAACCAAGGGGAGGACTTGGCTCCAAAGCACGAAAGGGGACGCTTAGGAGCGATTGTGTCCATGGCCCTGGTCATTTCCTCATTCCAGAGGTCAACCAGGGCTTCGACAGAATCACCTGCCGAGGTGACAGGAAAATCCCCAAGAGTCATCAGAAAACCATCTGGATTCATCAGTCTCCTGGGGCGGACCATTCTAATTGGTCCCCCACCCCTGCAGAGGTTTTGAGCTCCAGTGAGATAGATAGATAGATAGATAGATAGATAGATAGATAGATAGATAGATAGATAGATAGATAGATAGATAGATAGATAGATAGATAGATAGATAGATAGATAGATAGATAGAGTGACATTTGGAATGGATTTTGGCAGTACACTGTGGGCTAGCAACACACAGGTCTAGTACACCTAACAGGCATCTCCAGGTCAACAAAATCTCTTTGTGCATGCTCCAAGGCCTCCATGCAGTAAAGGGATTGGTGATGCCATTCATGAGTAGCAAGGCCCCATACAACCCCACAAGGGCAGAGATTCCTTCTTGTAATGCACAATAGGACAGGGCTCTTCTCAGGCACGTTGCCTAGGGGGAGGGGTTAAAGGGAGTACATAAAGGGAGACTGCCACAGCTTCATCTCAGAAGGCTTAGGGAACCTCCTGGAGCTGCACTGTGCAAGCTTAGCAGCAGCATGGCTCTCTTGTCCCCATGGCTCAGGAGCTGTCCTGAGCTGTTGTGGAGTTCCCTGGAGCCTTAGAAATTGGCCTGCTGGGGTTTTTGCATGGCTCTGCCTCAGCTGTTATTAGTTACCAGAAGCAATTGAAACCGATAAGGCTATAGGATAATGTGCATCTACATGCATATCCAAAAACTATGAGTGTACAGAGAACTTGTGGGAAAAGGTGATCCCCCCAAGAGTTCTCTAAGAAGGCTCATCCAATACCTAGCTGATTGTGGATTAAGTTGAGGGGAGTTCAGTCAACCCTAGGCAATAGCACGCCCCTGATGCTGTCCCCCCAGAAACTGGTACTAGTAGGTATATAGACACTGACCATGGAGGTCCTATGAAGCTATCAAGCATGATATGCTGATGGCCTCCATGAATTCCTCCAGCTCCCTTTGAAAACCATCTGTGCCAGTGACCATTGTGACCTCTTTTGGCAGTGAATTCCAAAAGTCGATAATGTGTTATGTATGAAGTCCTTTCTTTTGTTGCCAATCAGTTTCATGAGGCGACCATAGGTTTTAATGATATGATTGGATGAAAAGCACAGTGCACAATCAAGTTCTTTTATTTATATCCTTGGCCATGTCATTGTGAAATCAAAATGCTAATAGCACTGCTCATTCAAACCCAAATCAGTAGTTTGTTTCAGATATGTAACGTGGACAATTGGATCAGTCAAGAGGACTGAGCGCAGCGTGGCATCAACATTAAATCCCCTCTGAGCTCTTTCCTTGATTGAAGGACGGGGAAAGATATGTGTCATATCTCAACAATGAGAAGGCAATGGTGATTATAGTAAAGTTCATTTCAGTGCATCTCTTTTAATTAAAATTAAGCACAGGCACTGTGTGATATCTCGCTGTGAGTTGTGGGAGGTGGGGTAGGGGAGTCAGATTCACAGTTTCAGACAGCAGAAGTTCAAAGCACTAAAAACACATCTACCCACCCTGCTAGCACTTTCCCCAAGATCAATTTTCTACTCAGGCAGTTTTGACCAACTGTGCTAACTACCGCCAAATCTATACCTACTAATGGATTAAAGCTGAGAGGGCAGGGATTGTAAAATCATCAATTCCCAAGCCTCATTAATATTAGAACTGCACCCACTTGTGCTTCTCTGGTTAAAGGCCTCTTAGTGTATTTGTTTTAGTAAACCAGGTTTCATTCACTCCGCCCCCATTGAGTTTGTGGCAGCTATCCATGTGTGCTGCCTTGGTACAGAAAGCTGAATGGATAATAAGAACAGGTTTCTTAAGAAACTAAGAAGTACCTTGCTGGATCAGGCCATGAGCCCATCTAGTCCAGCATCCTGTTCTCACAGTGGTCAACTAGGTGTCCATGGGAAGCCCACAAGCAGGACCTGAGTGCAACGGCATTCTCCCCACTTGTGATTCCCAGCAACTGGTACTCAGAAACATGCCGCTCCAACAGTAGAGACAGCACACATAGAATCATAGAATAGTAGAGTTGGAAGGGGCCTATAAGGCCATCAAGTCCAACCCACTGCACAATGCAGGAATCCAAATCAAAGCATTCCCGACAGATGGCTGTCCAGATGCCTCTTGAATGCTTCCAGTGTTCAAGAGCCCACTACCTCTCCAGGTAATTGATTCTATTGCCGTATGGCTCTAACAGTTAGGATGTTTTTCCTGATGTTCAGTCGAAATCTGGCTTTCTGCAACTTGAGCCCATTATTCTGTGTCCTGCACTCTGGGACGACCGAGAAGAGATCCCGGCCCTCCTCTATGTGACAACCTCTCATGTACTTATAGAATCATAGAATAGTAGAGTTGGAAGGGGCCTATAAGGCTATCAAGTCCAACCCCCTGCCCAATGCAGGAATCATGGCTAGTAGCCATTGATAGCCTTGTTTGTTTGTAAAAGTATTTACAATATATACCATCCTCTTGCAAAACATCGCAAATATTTTAAAACAATACAATATTTTAAAACAATACAAAACTTGTTCATTAATGACCTAGAATTAGGAGTGAGCAGTGAAGTGGCCAAGTTTGCTGACGACACTAAATTGTTCAGGGTTGTTAAAACAAAAAGGGATTACGAAGAGCTCCAAAAAGACCTCTCCAAACTGAGTGAATGGGCGGAAAAATGGCAAATGCAATTCAATATAAACAAGTGTAAAATTATGCATATTGGAGCAAAAAATCTGAATTTCACATATACGCTCATGGGGTCTGAACTGGCGGTGACCGACCAGGAGAGAGACCTCGGGGTTGTAGTGGACAGCACGATGAAAATGTCGACCCAGTGTGCGGCAGCTGTGAAAAAGGCAAATTCCATGCTAGCAATAATTAGGAAAGGTATTGAAAATAAAACAGCCGATATCATCATGCCGTTGTATAAATCTATGGTGCGGCCGCATTTGGAATACTGTGTACAGTTCTGGTCACCTCATCTCAAAAAGGATATTCTAGAGTTGGAAAAGGTTCAGAAGAGGGCAACCAGAATGATCAAGGGGATGGAGCGACTCCCTTACGAGGAAAGGTTGCAGCATTTGGGGCTTTTTAGTTTAGAGAAAAGGCGGGTCAGAGGAGACATGATAGAAGTGTATAAAATTATGCATGGCATTGAGAAAGTGGATAGAGAAAAGTTCTTCTCCCTGTCTCATAATACTAGAACTCGTGGACATTCAAAGAAGCTGAATGTTGGAAGATTCAGGACAGACAAAAGGAAGTACTTCTTTACTCAGCGCATAGTTAAACTATGGAATTTGCTCCCACAAGATGCAGTAATGGCCACCAGCTTGGATGGCTTTAAAAGAAGATTAGACAAATTCATGGAGGACAGGGCTATCAATGGCTACTAGCCGTGATGGCTGTGCTGTGCCACCCTAGTCAGAGGCAGCATGCTTCTGAAAACCAGTTGCCGGAAGCCTCAGGAGGGGAGAGTGTTCTTGCACTCGGGTCCTGCTTGCGGGCTTCCCCCTGGCACCTGGTTGGCCACTGTGAGAACAGGATGCTGGACTAGATGGGCCATACATATTTTATGGGGGCAAACATATGGGGGCAAACATATTTTAAAAATCCCCTATAGGGTAAGGTTGCAGCATTTGGGGCCTTTTTAATGTAAAGAGAAGGCAAGTTTAGTTTAGAGAGAAGGCAGGTCAAGAATTGAATATCTGAGAAGTGTGAACACAGGTAGGCATCAACATTTCAAACTACACATTGGTCTAGGGAGTTGCAAATCAGATCAGCTCATATCGGAATTTACGTAACAGATTCCTCAAACGTCCCTGTCTGGAATAACAACCTCATCCCCTTACCACATCTTACCACATTGTCATCTCCAAATATTAAACATGTCCATACCATTCTTACTTATCCAGGCTTCCTAGCAGTGACCTTCCTGAGTGGGTGGGGTTATAGGAAGGATACTACTACTAATAATAATAACAATAATAATACTGAATAAAATTCCAAACATATTATTAGTATATACAGTATATATACTATATACAGGAATAGAAATGGAAGAGCCTGTCAGTTTTGGTTTCTCACTTCTTTTTCACTATTAAGTTCATTTCTCCATATCTTCATATACGTTTGTTACACACACACAAACAGATGTATATTTTTGAAAAGCAGTTTTGCCTAATATTGTATTATTTTCATGAACATATGCATTTATATGAAGAAAATTGCATTGCAACATTCAGAGAAGTGCAAATTTCGGAGGACAGATGTGATACTTTGTGTGTTGTTTTGGAAAGGACAAATTAGGTAGGTTTGCTTTGAAATGCAAACTGAATCAAATTTCTCCCTCATCCCTAACCGAGGATGGACAGACGTCTGGCTTGCAGGATCTACTTTTTTCGCTGGAACCCCAAGATCCAATGACCAAAACCAGCCACAAAAGACATACACTTTGAATTAAAGAATTCTAAGCCCAGGCATTTGTTTTATGGAGTACCCTAACTGAACGGAGTTATCAGTTTTTCCTCACAAAAAAACTTCTGGATAACCTTGCTACACCAACTTTCTCTATTTCAGCAGTATAATTCAGAAAGGGAGGAAGGAGTCATTTTGTTGTTGCTATTGTTAAACAATTGGGAGTTAGAAATCTATCCCCATCTGCTTCATATTATCTACCAGTAGATCTCAATGTATCTTCATTCCAGCAACAACAAAGTGACTCTCTCTTCCCTTTCTAGATTATACTGCTGACATATGCCATAACAATCTGCATAAAATAAATCAATAAAATTATGTTCAATAATATATATTGAATAAAACTGCTTTTCCAGCCATTTTTTATTTATTTTTTGCTGAAAAGCAGTCTTACTCAGCTCAGAAACGTTTAGAAGAACAGAATGGCAGCACAATATGTTGCTATCTGAACTAAACTCCCTTTTTGGAACCTCTAGCCCATCAAGGGAGTCAGTTTTGCGAGATCTAAGACTTATTTCTTCTCTAGCATATGAACCTTGTACTCTTGGAAAAAGAAAATGCAGAAAGGCACTTGAAAAGTCATTTCTCCTTTAAAATATGTTGAAATGCAGCTTTTGCTGATAATTGTTGGCCTAAATGCTCTGTTTGCTAGGACATGTTGTCTTTATGTTATGCATCTGATCCTAATTAAAATTCCTGGGAAGCAGGAAAGGTAAGACATCAGAATCAGCTTACCATGTACGTACATGTACATTGTGTAGCTGCCTCTTGTATTCACCTACCACCTGTCTGCAGAAATCAGTGGTGGCTGATTCCCCTTGGGACTGGTGGGGCAGAAGGCAGGGAGCCCAACACTCAGTGGAGCCACAGCCAATGACAGGCAGAGCCAACTAATTCTAGTTTTGTCCCCACACTCCTCCTCCCTGCTGAGTTCCACAGGGAAACACTGGCCACATCCACACTGTACATTTATTCCACTATTTTTCCGCTTCAAACTGTTATGGCTTTCCCCAAAGAATCCTGGGAAGTGTAGTCTGTGAAGGGTGCTGAGAGTTGTTAGGACAGCCATATTCCCCTTGGACTGCCTTCAAGTTGATTCCAACTTATGGCTACCCTACGAATAGGGTTTTCATGGTAAGTGGTATTCTCCGAGGCTGAGAGGCAATGACTGGCCCAAGGTCACCCAGTGAGTTTCACGGCTGTGTGGGTATTCGAACTCTGGTCTCTCAGGTCGTAGTCCAGCACCTTAACCACTACACCACACTGGCTCCTGCAACTCCCAGAGTTCTCTGGGGAGAAGGGCTGACTGTTAAACCACTCTGACAATTGTAGCTCTTTAAGGAGAATAGGGGTCTCCTCTCCTAGCAACTCTGAGCACCCTTCACAAACTACACTTCCCAGGATTCTTTGGGGAAAACCATTACTGTTTAAAGTGGAATAATAGTGGAATAAACGTACAGTGTGAATGTGGCCACTGAGACCAAGGAGGAGGAAGCTGACAGCCAGTGCAACCTGGACTTGCTAGACTGGTTGTAAGTTGGAAGGTAGACAAATGGGAGGCTGGCTGAGGGAAGACTGAGGCTTGTGGGGCAATGCCCCATCTATCCTAATGGATCAGCCTCCACTGGAATATAAGTACATGTAACAATGAACACAGGGTTACCACTGAAAGCATAATTGCAGCTCGGCTGCATCAGACCAAGCATCCATCTAACTCTCCATTCTGTTCACCACACTAGCCAATCAGATGCCTCCAGGAAACTCCCAAGCAGGGCATAAAGGTTACCCTCCAGCAACTGCAGAACGTTTGGGGTTTCCATGAGGGCATCACCCCCTTTAATATTGTACCGTTGAATGTAATATCCAGTAGAGAGAGAGTGATGTTGTATTATTGGTTTATAGTTGAATGGTGCATGTGCGGTCCAGAGTGAGAGTCTGGGTTGTCATGTTTTTGTATGCTTCAAAGATGCCCAATACCACTCAGTATGAGAAACTGAACTGGTATTGAGTATGGCCTTACCTGGGTGAGAGACGGGGAGGGAGTGGTTGCGTTGGATGGTATGGATTTTTGTAGGCTAAGTGTTTGTTCCTTATGGTGGATTGGCTGGAGAGAAGTTATCTGTATGGTTTGTGGGAATGAATCAGAGTGGGATTTAGACATGGAGGACTGTTAAGGACATATTTGGGAGAGATTATTGGGGGGGTGTAGCTCCTAGTATAGTTGTTTTAATTAATTTACTAATGATGCTGTTTTGGGAGTTTGTATTTTGTATTTGATTCTTAACTCATAATGTTTATGTTTAAGAGAATACTTTTATTTTTCTGATAATTATGCTGTTTTGAATGTGTTTTTTATATTTGGCTTGAATTTGTAATGTTTTCTTTTAATATTTTGTGATGTTTTGTTCAATGTTTTAATCTAGCGTGTAAACCGCTTTGAGATTTGTTTTCCAAATAATATAAAGCAGTATAGAAATGACATAACTAACTAACTAACTAACTAAATAAATAAATAAATAAACTTGTGTTCCGCGGCAAACTGGTGTCACGCATATATGAGATATTAACAGACTCCTCTTTAAGTCTGCTGTATCTCTTTTTAAGACCATTTAAGCCCGAGTCCATCACCATACCTTGTATGACGCTGCTTTATTCATTGGTCCATCTAAGAACATAAGAAGAGTCCTGCTGGATCAGGCCAAAGGCCCATCTAGTCCAGCATTCTGTTCCCACAATGGCCAACCAGATGCCTACAGGAAGCCTGCAAGCAAGAGCACTCTCCTCTCTTGTGGCTTCTAGCAACTGATGTTCAGAAGCATACTGCTTCTGACTGTGGAGGTTGAACATAGCCATAAGGGTTAGTAGCTACTGACAGCTTTATCCTCCATGCATTTTTCTAACCCTTTTAAAAAGCCATCCAAGTTGGTGGCCATCACTGTCTTCTGTGGGAGCAAATTCTAAAGTTTAACTGAGTAAAGGAATACTTTGTTTTGTCTGTTCTGAATCTTTCAACGTTCAGCTTCATTGGATGGCCCTGGGTTTTAATGTTATGAGAGGGAGGGGGACTTTTCTCTAGCCCCTTTCTCCACACCATGCATAATTATGTAGACTTCTATCATGTTGCCTCTAGCCTTTTCTTTAAACTAAAAAGCCCCAAATCTTTTAACCTTTCCTCATAAGGGAGTTACTCCATCCCCCTTGATCATTTTGGTTGCCCTTTTCTGAACCAGTAGACCAGTACTGTCTACTCCAGATGTAGCCAACGTGATGCTTTCCAAATAGTATGCCCATCAAGCACAGCCAGCATAGCAAATGGTTGGAGATTATGGGCTATGTTGTCTAACCACATCTGAATTGTGCCATGGTGGCTAGTCTTTGTCTACTCCCAGGCAGCAGCTGTCTAGGAACTGGTCCCCTCTCCATAAAGTGTACCTGCCCCATGCTCTGATATCATTATGATATGTTTCCCCACCAGCAACAGCTGCTGTCACCACCAATGATGTGGAAAAGGGCTGGAGAAATACCCAATTTAATGACATTGGGCATGGGATAAATTAAACTAGATCATGGATGGGGAACTTGCAGCCACCCAACCGTGGTTAGATTCCAACTCCCATCAGCCTCACTCAGCATGGATAATGGTCAAGGATGATGGGAATTGTAGCCCATCAATATCAAAAGGGCCACAGGTTCCCCATCGCTAAGCTAGATGTTTCAGAGGTGGAGGAAGGAAAACTCAACACGGCACTGTCATTCGGGCTGCAGCATAAAACTACAACTACGTGTAGTTTTGTCCTGTTTTGCCTCGGAATTAATTCTTGTGACTTATCTAAAATTTATTGGCATTTTGGAATATCTACAAAACCATAGTATTTGAGATCTAGCATTTATGACATCTAAATATGAAAAAGCAGGTTCTAAGTTCCAGGGGAAAGGGTACCAGCATCTTCTTGTGCTTCAGACATACACATGCCTAGCTTTGTTGTGATGCATACAATACCATTTGATACAATTCTAAACATTCTTTTAAAACCTTGCCTCATTTTACTGGATGATCTTCCAGGCTATTAATCCCAAATGTTTCATAAACCTACTTTCTGTAATATCGTTTCTTAAAATACTGTCAAGTAATCACCCTTTGGAAGCTGGCTAGTACTATAATTTCAGCAAGAAAATTTCAGTAGAGATATTAAAATGATAATAGCTGCACATTACAATAGATCTTCAGTTGGAGAGCACCAAGCAATAGAAAATAGCAGCTCAAAGGCAGACGTAGTTAAATGTATGGGTGCTATTATATTAAAGAGCCAGCTGTTTAGTCTGCACACCCAGGAAGGTCCTGATCCAGCTGTAGTTGCCTGCAACTAATTACACTAACAGCTGGCAGTCTTGCATCCCCATTCACATAGAATGATGCCCTGCTAGTTCAAGGTATCTAAGATGAGCATCACAACGTCATTGACATCTGTAATGATGTATAGTGAATTAATGTTCTGGACACTTACCGTAATCTCCCATCTCTCATTCACCCTGTTTTGTGTTATAATGCAGCAGTAGCATTTACTGTGGCATTTGCTTCCGGAAGCTCACAAAGTGTGGGCAGCTGAATTTTAGAAGACAGAGAAAAGCAAGTAAATGATGGGATTTGCTCCCACAAGAGGCAGTGGGGGATGCCAACTTGAGCAGCTTGAAAAGAAGATTAGCCAAATTCATGGAGGATGAGGCTATCAGGGGCTACTAGCCCGGATGGACGTGTCCTGCCTCCACTGTCGGAGGCAGTGTGCCTCTGAATCCCAGTTGTAGGGGATCACAAGTGGGGAGAGTGCTGTTGTGCTTAGGTCCTGCTTGTGAGTTTCCCATAGGCCAGTCTTTCCCAATCTTTGGGTCCCCAGATGTTGTGGGACTACAACTCCCATCAGCCCTAGCCAGCATAGCCACTGGTAAGGAATTATGTGACCTGTAGTCTGGGGACCCAAAGGTTGGGAAAGACTGGCACAGGCATCTGGTTGGCCACTGTGAAAACAGGAAGCTGGGCTAGATGGGCCATTGGCCTGGTCCAGCAGGATCTTCTTATGCTCTTGCCTTCTTATGTTCCTACATTCTGGATATTCATGTATGCACATGGGGAAGCCCTGATTGTCCACTGTGCACACTTGCACTGCACATTTAAAAGCTCACACATAGTCCTCCACCTCAGCTGGACATAAGCTCTGATACAGCCTCGATCACAGTCCACCTTGTAGCATGTTGGATTTGCCACCGACTCAGAATGTGACCTGGTCTATGCAAAGAGCTCCAGATATGTATTCCAGCCATCTGAGATGAATGATTGGCATTAGGGATGGAAGGATCTTTCAAGTTCGTTTCTCTTCATTTTTCATTTTTCCAAACTTAAATTCAGCTCTTCACATTGATGCAGCAAATTGTGATTTTTTTGTAAAAAAACAAAAATCCTCATGAAAAGCCTTTGAGCATAAGTTTCTCCTAATAAACACATTTTTGTATGGAATTTAATCTACACATTTATACAAACAATTTCTCCTAATATAATGAATTTTTGTATACTAGTTTCACCAATATATGCATTTTTATGCACATTTTCCTCTAGCATAAGCATTCTTCTAAACATTATTTGGTTGGAGAAGTGCATTGCAAAATTCGGATAAATGCAAATTTCAAAGATGGCTGTGTTTCAGTTCTCCTGTTCTTTTGAAAAGTGTGGATTTGACAGACTCAGCTTTACATGTGAACTAAATCAATTCTCTCTCCCATCTTGAATGTGCCCTGATATTATACATTCCCAGACTGTACTTCTTCAGACTACAAGGAGGGAGCACATGATCTTCCCAGAAGAGGCTCACTGAGAGGGGAGGACCTGCAATGCCAGCCTCCCGCCAGTGGTGATGCTACTGCTTACTGTGCAGGGGAGGTGGAAGGGGGAGGTGGTGTGGAGGTAGGCCTGGTCCAGGAACACCAGTGGGAGTGCTGGATTGGCTCTGGCGGTGTTCCCACATTGCATGAAACATCTGATTCTTCCTCATCCAAAATATCACTCTGTGCATCCAAAAACAGATGAAGGAGAATGTTTCTAGCCTAGCTTCCTGATGTGAGAATTATCTACGTGCAGAGAATTTTAGGTCCCCTGTGGGAGATCTTTCAATGGGGGGATGGAATGGAAGGGACAGAATCCTGAACAGCAGCATTCTATCTGCAACATGTTGTTGCTTGACCCACTTGTAATTACCCAAAAAACAATGCCTTCCATTTTTGGGGTGGTAGGGATTTTTCCATAATAAACGTGTGTTTAATATTGTCCATTGCACTGTTAAAGATTCCCCAAATTTGCTGATGTTAAGTTATATATTCTTTCCATATGTATCATTTATTTACCAGAAGCATTATTTTGAATTCAAAAAGCCCTTTACGTTATGCAAATGAGGAAGACAACTTTGTAGACGGAGGAAGAGGGGGATGCATTCATCTTTTTATGAGTTAGAAATAATTGTTTTACATTTTGCTACAGACAGAGACACTGAGTGTGGGAGTTTGTATAGGAGCTCATATATAATGAATAGAATAATATCTAAGAGAAAATATATTAAGGCAGGCTCAGAGGAAAAGAAATGCTCCCCCGTTGCATGCAAACATAATTTGCATCCAGCAAAATGCAGTTTTGAACTTTGTACCAAAACAAAATCCAAAAAGTAAATTAAAGTATAAACAAATATTTAAGTACAACCATTTTTAAGGATAAAATAGCAGGGCACGGTGGGGCACTAGCACAGGAAAATCACGCAAGTGTTGTCTAACTCCTTCTGTAATGACCTTCCATAGGATGAACGAAACCTGCCTTTTTAGGATAGCTTTTGGACCAGTCATGTTTGCTCCTCCTTTGAAATGGTTTTAATTGCTATAGTTAAAATTGCAGCTTTCTGTTCTGATATAGGCAGCACTTTGCTGTAAGTGTAAAACAGAAATAGGACAGAAGTTCCAGTATCGTGCCAGAGAGAAATAAAAGGAACGTATGTATGAGTCTCAATTTCTCCTCCAGTAGAACCGCTAAATCCTACACGTTGCTGGTCTTAAGAACGTAAGAAAAGCCTTGCCGGGTCAGGCCAAAGGACCATCTAAGTCTACAATCCTGTTCTTGCAGAGGCCAACCAGACGCCCATGGGAAGCCCACCAGCAGATCCTGAGTGCAACAGTGCTCTCCCCACTGGTGACTAGGGATGGGGGAGAATTTTGATTCAGTTCGCATTTCAAGCAGAATGTATCAAATTCACACTTTCCAAAATAATATGAGAACTGAAACACAGCCGAACTTCGCATTTATTTGAATTTTGGGATGCAGTTCGCCAACTAAACAATATTTACAAAAATGCATACATTAGGGGAAAATGTGCATAAAAATGAATATATGAGTGAAAATAACCGGAGAAAAGGCATGATGTGATGAGAAACGGCTTGCAAAAATGTGTACCTTTGTCAATACTGCCCACAAAAAATGTGTTTATTTGGAGAAATTCGCACTAAAATGATGGAGAATTTTCATGAGGATTTTTTTTAAAAAAAATACTCAGATTGCTGCAGAAATGTGGAGAACTGAATTTAACTTTAGAAAAATGAGAGAACTCAAATTGACAGACCTTCCATCCCTACTTGTGACTCCCACCAACCGGCATTCAGAGCCACATGGCCTCCGACAGCAGGGAAAACACAGCCATCGTAGCTAGTAGCTATGGATAGCCTTATGTTCCCTGAATTTGTCTAATCCTCTTTTTAAAAGGTTTTGCACTGGCCAGGGCAGAAGAGGAGGAGCAACTAGAGGGGAAAGAAGCACAACAGGTCTACAGCTGACATACTTTCCCGCCTATACAGGGAACAGGCTCTATCCCCAATTTATCCCTTTCCCCCTCTGACTGCAGGCCAAAAAGATCTGCAAAATCACTGGTGGGGAACCTCAGGCAGCCCTCTAGTCCTCTTTATCTGGCCCTCTATCTCTCACCAAGCCATACCTCTCCTCAGGCCACTTTCCTTCACCAGTCCTCCTGCTCAAGAGCCTGCCTGGAAAATGCCCTGGCACTGAGAGAATGCTTCATGCTTGCCTGGATGGGTGAGGGAGCAGTGTCTATGTGTGCGCATGGAAAGGTCTGACTTTCGTGATGCTGGAATGTTGCCTGCTGTACAAAGGTAAGAGTCGCACCTGCTGCTCCACCCGCTACTGGCATGTGGTTCCCGGCTGTCACGCACAGGAGGGCCAGGATCTCTTTGTGATCATCCCAGAGTGCAGGATACAGAATAATGGGCTCAAGTTATAGGAAGACAGATTTTGACTTCCTAACTGTTAGAGCGGTACGACAATGGAACCAATGACCTCAGGAGGTGGTGGGCTCTCCAGTACTGGAGAGGCAGCTTGACAGCCACCTGTCGGGTGTGCTTTAAGTTGGATTCCTGCATTGAGCAGGGCAAGGAATGGTCTTATAGATCCCTTCCAACTCTACGATTCTATGATTCTATGATATGGGAAGTCATTCATAAAAGAAGAGAGACAGGAAATTCCAAGCTATCTCTGAATAGCCGGGTTTTCAACACATGCGATTCCCTTGGAATTAAAAATTTCAGCACACGCACATACTTCCCAGGAGTAAAAAACTGAGAGCTTTCAGGCAAACATCGGATTCTGTGGACCTCTTTCTCTCTGCAATGAATAACATAAATAAATAAGCAACCCACCCACCCCGACTCTGTGTTGTCAAAGAATTAAGATTCCAGGTACAGTATGACATCTGATTGCACCAGTTTCTGTGAAGAATATTTCATAAGCGACCATGGTCTTGAGGGATTCCATTTCCCATTGAAATTCAAGAATGACACTCAATCAAAGAATTTTATGGTGCTGGCAGTTAAAATGGGAGTTAAACTGCATGTAAATGCTGGCATGTCAGATATCCCATGATTATACAAAAGGTCTTGTCAGTCTGGGGAGTGTATATTTCCTTAAAATGTGGTTTTTTGATGTACAGGGTGGTTTTTTTTAAAAAAAGTGCAGAGCAAAACATCTTCGCAGTTGCCTGCTTTGAAGGTAAGACAGAAATGGGTGTGCGTCCCCCATTCTGGCCCCATCTGCACTATACATTTAAAGCAGTACTATACCACTTAATCATGGCTTCCCCCAAAGAATCCTGGGCATTGTAGTTTGTTAAGGGTGCTGAGAATTGGTTGGAGACCCCTGTTTCCCTCACAGAGCTACAGTTGTCAGAGTGGTTCAACAATCAATCCCTCTTTACACAGAACTGGTTTCATTTTTTTAAGGTCACTGGGAGCTACTTGGCATCATATACAACGTCCTGCTCATTTCAATGAATTATTGCATTTTAGTACTGAATGACGTTCTGTAAAAAGAGGTCTTGTATCAGTGAAGGGAAGCATAGTTAAACTATCCGATTTGCTCCCACAAGAGGAAGTGATGCACACCAATTTTGATGGTTTTAAAAGAGAGCCAGTGTGGTGTAGTGGTTAAGGTGCTGGACTACGACCTGGGAGACCAGGGTTCAAACCCCCCCACAGCCGTGAAGCTCACGGGGTGACCTTGGGCCAGTCACTGCCTCTCAGCCTCGGAGGAAGGCAATGGTAAAACCACCTCGGAATACCGCTTACTATGAAAACCCTATTCATAGGGTCGCCATGAGTCGGGATCGACTTGAAGGCCGTCCATTACATTAAAAGAGGGTTATTATTCTTAGTATTATCAGCAGCAGCAGCATCCTGCATGTCTGAAGGGCGGCAAACACATCAATACTGTTTTTTTTAAAAAAAAATCTAAAAACAGTTAAAAACATTCTAAAAACAGTGCCCTCAGGGTTGTCTTGCAGCCTGCCTGGGAAATAAAATGAATATTGTTAAGGTATCTCCTCAAAGTCAATAATGAGGGAGACAGATGCACCTCAGCAGGGAGGGCATTCCATAAATAGGGGACTGCCACTGGAAAGGCCCTGTCACGGGTCAATTCCCAGACAGTCCCTAACAAGGCCTCGCCTGCCCATCGTAGGCCTGAGATGGGCCCCATACCTCACTGATTAGTTATGTTCTCCCTCCACTGTTGGAGGCAGTAAGCCTCTGAATACCAGTTACTGCAGAAAGAGCACTTGCATTCCCGTTCTGCTTGCTGGCTTCCCATTGGGGCATCTGTGAGAAGAGGATGCTGGACTAAATGGGCCACTGGCCTGGTCCAGCAGGGCTCTTCTTATCTTCTGTTCCCAGTCCTGCTGCCTTCCATGCGTCGGAGGGCGGGTGTCTGCAGAGGGCAGCCTGCTACTCTTGTGGAGACTCCCTGCATGATTTAGAACCCTGATTGTGCAGCATTCTCCATGGTGCAGAGAGCCTCCACCAGGGCCATTTCTCCCCACTGCAGAAATTCACCCTCCAGCACACAGAGGGCAGCAGAGCTGAACACAACAGGGGCATTGGGGGCAGCAAGCACACCCCCGTCCTCCCCCTCATCATGTGAGCAACTGAATGGCTGAATAGGGCTGTGGTAAGCATAAGATTAAGAACATACAAAGAGCCCTGATGAACCTGACCAAAGACCCATGGAGTCCAGGATCAAGTTGCCAGGCAGATGCTTGCCAGAAGCTCATGAGCAGAACTGCACAGCAATAGCCCTCCTGGCTCCTGCCCCTGGAAAACTGGTGTTTAACTGCCTCTGACCATGGTTAATAGCCACTGGTAGATCATAAATTTAGAAGTGTTACATTCAACAAGCATACAGACTATGTACCTATGTATTGTTATTATTATCATTACACTTTATTTTTATGCCTTCTTTTGACCAAAAGGCCCTCAAAGCAGCTTACAAACAAATAAACACAAATACAGAATGCACATCAAGAAAAACAGTACAATTTATTTATTTATTTTATTTATTATTTGATTTATATCCCGCCCTTCCTCCCAGCAGGAGCCCAGGGCGGCAAACAGAAAAGCTAAAAACACTTTAAAACATCATAAAAAGACCTTAAAATACATTAAAACAAAACAACGTTAAAAACATTTTTAAAAAGCTTTAAAAACATCTTTTAAAAAAGGGTTAAAAATATATTATTAAAGAAAACATATTAAAAGCAATTCTAACACAGACGCAGACTGGGATAGGTCTCAACTTAAAAGGCTTGTTGAAAGAGGAAAGTCTTCCAAAGGCGCCAAAACGATAGCAGAGATGGCGCCTGCCTAATATTTAAGGGGAGGGAATTCCACAGGGTAGTTGCTGCCACCAGAGCTTGGAAAAGTTACTTTTTGAACTACAACTCCCATTAGCCCCAGCCAGCATGGCCACTGGATTGGGCTGATGGGAGTTGTAGTTCAAAAAAGTAACTTTTCTAAGCTCTGGGCGCCACACTAAACGAAGTATTAAACATGATAGTTGAGTTGTACAGCATCCTGTGGCCAACCAGTTGCCTTTGGGAAGCCTGCAAGCAGGACCTGAGCACAAGAACAATCTGCCCTCCTGCCGCTGGTATTTGGAAGCATACTGCCTCCAACTATGGAGGCAGAGTATAGCCATTATGGCTAGTAGCCACTGGTAGCCTTATCCTCCATGAATATGTCTAATCCTCTTTTAAAGCCATTCAAGTTGGTGGCCACCACTGCCTCTTGCGGGAGCAAATTGCATAGTTTAATTATGCCCTGTGTGAAGAAGGACTTTCTTTTGTCTGTCCTGAATCTTCCAAAATTCAGCTTCCTTGGATGTCCACAACTTCTAATGTTATGAGAGAGAGAGAAAAGCTTTTCTCTATGCACTTTCTCTATGCCATGCATAATTTTATACACTTCTACCATGTCACATCTCACTCACCTTTTCTGTAAACTAAATGCTTCAGCCTTTCCTCATAGGGGAGTCACTCCATCCTCTTGATCATGCTGATCGCACTTCTCTGAACCATTTCCAACACTACAGTATCCTTTATCATAGAATCATAGAACAGTAGAGTTGGAAGGGGCCTATAAGGCCATCAAGTCCAACCCCCTGCTCAATGCAGGAATCCAAATCAAAGCATTCCCAACAGATGGCTGTCCAGATGCCTCTTGAATGCTTCCAGTGTCAGAGAGCCCACTACATCTCTAGGTAATTGGTTCCATTGTCGTATGGCTCTAACAGTTAGGAAGTTTTCCTGATGTCCGGTCGAAATCTGGCTTCTTGCAGCTTGAGCCCATTATTCCATGTCCTGCACTCTGGGACGATCGAGAAGAGATCCCGGCCCTCCTCTATGTGACAACATTTCATGTACTTGAAGAGTGCTATCATATCTCCCCTCAGTCTTCTCTTCTCCAGGCTAAACATGCCCAGTTCTTTCAGTCTCTCCTCACAGAGCTTTGTTTCTAGTCCCCTGATCATCTTTGTTGCCCTCCTCTGAACCCGTTTTGAGGTGAGACAACTAGAACTGTACTTCTCCTCCCTCTCAACCCCTTTTCTTTCATTGTCACGTCTTTTAGAATGTAAGTTTGAGAGGGGGGACTGCCACATTAGTGATTGTTATAAGTTGATAGTGACTGTGATACCTGAAAGATCGTCTTACTCTTTATATACCCAGTCGATCACTACTCTCTGCAGGTGAGAGCCTCCTGCAGATTCCATCTTATCAGGATGTCCGTTCCACACAACACAGGAAGCGGACCTTTAGTGTAGGGACACCTGTCCTTTAGAATTAGTGTCTTAAATATTGGACAGGCACTATCTCTGTTATCTTTTTGGTGCCTATTGAAAACCTTCCTCTTTCAGCAAGCTTTTTAAGTCTAGACCTTATCTCAGTCTGCGTATGTGTTGGAATTGCTTTTTAAGATGTTTTTAAAGCTTTTTATCAAAAATATGTTTTAAAACTGTTTTGTTTTAATGTGTTTTAATATGTTTTGTTTTAGTATATCATAATGTCTGTTTTTAGTATGTTTTAGAGTGTTTTTAGTGTTTTTGTTTGTCGCCCCAGGCTCCTACTGGGAGGAAGGGTGGGATATACATTTAATAAATAACAATAAATAATAAATGATAAATGATAAAACAAACAATAAGAAGTTGCTCTGGGAACAGCAGAGTAAAAACGCTTATAATAAATAAATATTAGCAGTGCCTAACCTTTTACTGGACTGTACACTCTGGGTTTAAATCCTGGAATCAATTTAAATATGTATATGTATACACAACTGAAGCTCCTGTTGGGGACATAATTCTCAACTGGACCATTTGTTCAGTTGCTAAACTATTAAACAATTATTCTGTAATATTACGCCTAAATCAGCATTGCTGCAACTTAAAGCTGTTGCCTCCTGAATAGCATTATTGAGAGGTGTTTAAAAAAGAAAGAAAGGAACAGAAGTAAAAGCCCCACAAAGCAAAGCTTAAAATATCTGGGGATGTGTGTTATAATAAAGAGGGGGGATAATTAATTATTTGCTGTAATAGTTTTCTACATGGCAACGCTCTTAAATTCTTACTGGAGGGTATCAAAGGGATTTGATTAGCATTCTCATGAGATAAGCACACACACATGCGATAGAGAAAAAAAAGCCAAAATATATTACGGAATTTGAATTTGAGCAGGGAATAGGGTTGCACTCTGCAAATACGTCAGAGGGATAATTCAGCACGGACAGCCAAGTTATGTAGGTTATGGGAGGATAAAGTTACAATAACAAACGTGGCTTGGAGATCAAAAAGGGAAAGTGTGTAACTATCAAAGCAGTTCAGTTCTCTTTGCTGCAGAATAGGCAGGGAAGCAAAAAGAACACAATCGGTTATGAGGCCTGATGCACCTTTGTGATGAGGATGCCATCTTCCTGTGGCTTTTTTCCACTTCTCCTGGGTTCTCCCAAAGCGTCAGCATTAAGAACAAGCAGGGCCATACTTAGATTCTATCGCACTTCAGGTGGCAATTTAATTGACCCGGCCCTAAAAAAATTTCGAAGTAAGGTTATTCCTCAGATCACGTATGGTGTGGCAGTGTGGGGCTGGGAAGAAATCCATATTGCCAGTTTAGAGGTTATACAAAATAGCTTCCTGAGAAGACTTCTGTCTTTGCCTCCAGGCACCGCAGCGGCGCTGCTACGAGCAGAGACGGGCCTTCCACTGCTCAGAGCCTGTATACACTATACCCTTATTAACTTCTGGAGATCTATAAACGACGCACCAGCCAAGCTAATACTCAATCTATGTTTTGGCCAGGCCACATGTGTTGGGTCGTGGAACGCACAATTTGATAGTTTATACCAACTCTATCACATCTCGCCACAGGCCCTCTTCTCTTTAACTAACAAAGTGAGTCTTCGTGATACAATTTATCAACAATGTGCCTACTTAGATAGATTGACTATAATTAATTCGAAATTCTCCAAATGGTACTGGGTTTTTAAGCACGATCACGCCAGAGCAACATACCTGGAGCCTATCCCTGTAAACCTTAGGCTGGCATTCATGGCGCTTCATTTTAACACCATGCCAAACGCAGTGAGGGATGGCCGCCACTCTCGGACGCCATGGTCCCAGCGACTTTGCATTTGCGGAGCTCCGGAGGTAGAAGATCTACCTCATTATCTGTTGACCTGCCCCATTTATTCGCACCTTCGTGCAAAGTACTTGAAAGGGCTGTTGTCACACTCATACCTGGCTGTAGACTATGAAAAAATACACTATCTGATGTCAGACATGGACGCCTCTGTAAAGCATAGGGTGTCCCTTTTCGCTCTGGCAGCCCAAAAAATCCATGCAAAATATATTCAGGATTGATTGTTGAGGGGACTCTGGGTGGTTATTTTATCCTCGCACAGACCAGGCCTTTTAGCATTTAAATGATTCCAAGTGTGGTCCCCGGCCATTAAGTTTTATTGTCTTGCTAATTTTAAATCGATCGTATTGGAATTTTAGTTTTATATGTATTATTGGCATTTATCCTTCTAAAAAGGATTGTGTGTTGGTTATGCGATGGCCTTCGGCTTTGCAGTAAAGTATACTACTACATCTCCTGGGTTCTCTGAACTAGTGAGGACAGTGGCACTAACAAGAAGGCCTGCTGTGATGATGTTAACTCCCAAGAGGGTGTAGGGAAGGAGACAAGGGAAGGGAGCCTGTGGTTCTTCAGATGTTGCCGAACTGAATGAATGAATGAATGAAACTGTGAGCCCCACACACTTAGACCACTGGCAGTGATGTGGAGGAAGGCTGATGACACTTGGAGCCCAACAACATTTGGAGGGCTGCAGGTTACCCACCCCTGGCTTTATGGGAGAGCATATGCTTTGCAAGTAGAATGTCCAAAGTTCAGTCCCCAGCATCTCCAGTTAAAAGATGATGGGGAAAGCCTCCTCCTAAATTCCTGAAAAGGCAATGCTGGTGCAAGCATCCTCCTCCCTGACCTCTAATACATCACTCCATAGTCCTACCTGATGAGCCCAGAAACAACCCAACTTGGCCATCCAGAAGAACAAGTGGAGGATGGATCCCATGAGGTAAAAAAGGTAAAGGTGTCCCCGCACTTATAGTGCGAGTCGTTTCTGACTCTTAGGGTGACGACTTGCAACGTTTACTAGGAAAACTGTATATATGGGGTGGGTTTTCCAGTTCCTTCCCCGGTCTTTCTTTACCCCCCAGCGTATGCCGGGTACTCATTTTACTGACCACGGATGGATGGAAGGCGGAGTGGACCTCGACCCCTTTTACCAGAGATTCGACTTCCTCCTTCTGTTGGAATCGAACTCTGGCCGTGAACAGAGCTTCAGCTGCGTTACCGCCGCTTACCACTCTGTGCCACGGAGGGTCTTTCCCATGAGCTAGCCAGGTGTAGTAAGAGCTGGCCAAAGCTGCCCAGGAACATCTGCCTTGCCCACCACCCAGCATCCCAAGCAAACAGGTATGGGAGGAGCTGCAAAAGGCAGAACATAAGAACATAAGAACATAAGAAGAGCCTGCTGGATCAGGCCAGTGGCCCATCTAGTCCAGCATCCTGTTCTCACAGTGGCCAACCAGGTGCCTGGGGGAAGCCCGCAAGCAGGACCCGAGTGCAAGAACACTCTCCCCTCCTGACGCTTCCAGCAACTGGTTTTCAGAAGCATGCTGCCTCTGACTAGGGTGGCAGAGCACAGCCATCACAGCTAGTAGCCATTGATAGCCCTGTCCTCCATGAATTTGTCTAATCTTCTTTTAAAGCCATCCAAGCTTTAAAAAGACGGCTCTCAAGACCACAGAGACCCTGAGCGCTTTCCCTGCCACAAACAGACCCTTTCACAAAGAGCAGAGAATAGCTTCCGAGAGGTTCTGAGCTTCAGGTAGGTGGGTTCGACATCCTTCTCAAAAGTACTGTGATGGAAGAGCCCTGGTAAAGGTAAAGCTAAAGGTAAAAGCGTATAAGAGAAAAATCAACTCATTTGAAATGTGGTGTGGGAGGAGAGCTTTGCGCATACCATGGACTGCAAAAAAGACAAATAAGTGGGGGTTAGAACAAATTAAACCAGAACTATAATTAGAAGCTAAAATGATGAAACAGAGGTTATAATACTTTGGACACATAATGAGAAGGCCTGATTCACTAGAAAAGGCAATAATGCTGGGAAAAACAGAAGGGAGTAGAAAAAGAGGAAGGCCAAACAAGAGATGGATTGATTCCATAAAGGAAGCCACAGACCTGAACTTAGTTGCCTGATAAGGCAGATAAGAAACAGCTGGGGGGAGGGAGACACAGCTGTTGGCCTTGAGGCTTCAGAACTACAGGAGGCAGGCAGATGATGAGGAGAAGTTGAGGGTGGAGGCTATGCTTAACTGCATCCCTGTCTGGGAAGCGGACTAGAAGGAGGCTGGAAGAATTGGGGTGGCCTAGTGAGCTACAGCATCAGCCTGAAGAAGGATCCTCCTGGGTCCCTGAAGGGGTAAGCACTAGCACAGATCTCATTTGGTGGGCTCCTTTGCCTCCACCTCCAGGGAGGTAGGAGAATCCTGGAAAGGAAGATCAAGTAGGGTTTTTCCCCCTTCTGCATGCCAGCACCACTGTAACATTTAATCTCTAATGAAATTTGTGACCTGAACATCCCAGTGACTGTGGCTGTTTGTATAAAGGACTGGTGGAATGGACTGGAGCCCTTGTGATGTATGCTTGCCTATGGATGCCCAGCACACCCTTTGAAACAGTGCCAGCACCAGAATATAATGGCTCCTTGGAATGGTGATACCCCCACTGCCTGGGGTCAACCTTCTCCCTCTAGCACTGCTTGATGTTGATATCGTTAGGCATGGGGGGGTTTAACATGGAGGTCAGCTACCATACAGCCAAATCAATGCAGTAAATCTACAACTATTCAAAATCACTTAATACATAAATGGCAAAAAAAAATTAAAAATGGGTTTTTTTAGGGGAGGAAATCATATCACTTTTAGTGATGAAGGAGATCAAACATCAAAGACCCACATAAATATTCGGAGTATGCATTGCCTCTATGGGGGTTGAATAGCGAGGTGAATCAGGATGATTCAGAAGGCTTCCACCCTCCCAAGTTTGAAGTGTGATATCATACACCCCACTTGGATCAGGGCCCCACAAGGCCTCATGTTGCTCTATTTTTTTTCTGAGTTCTGTAGCTCTGTGTTTTCCTGTATCACTATTTCTTTAGATCCATGGACTTTGCAAAAAAGATTGTCTAAGATGTTGCCGGCAGAGCACTGAAGACTTCTGGATTGTTTTTGTTAAAGGACAGAAGGAGAGGATTTTTTAAAAAAAAGTTAAAAACCACTTAATTTTTTTTAAAAATCCTACATTAACATAATCAACAACCAAGAGCTCTTCAGAATTCTGAATACAACAGTTTGGACAACCTGCCATTGTAAGACTTAATGAAGGAGAGAAACACTGGAAAGGAAAGGTTGGTGTGAAGCTGCAACGTTTTTAAAAATGTACAAGGCCACTTCATAATTATTTTGTAGGAAACAGTAAGAGACAAACTCCTACTCCCCTCCTTGATAAGAGATTATCAAGGAAAGGGAATCCCTTTTACTTCCCACAGTAAAAGCCTCTGGACCTATTTGTCAGTAGTTTGCCAAACTTAATCTACTCTGGAGGGACCCCTATGCCTGTAAACTTCATCCACGTCTGCCAAAAGGTGGAAATGGTACAGTCTTTTTAGATTTCCTGTTTTACTGAATGGGAAGCACAAACCTTCGCTTTACACAAAATGGATCAGAACCCAAGACACAGATCAAAGCAGAGACAGCACAGAGCGACTCAGAAACCGATCAGAATTTTTTTAAAAATGTGCATATGCAGATACATGTAGCATGTATAGATATACAAATGCGCATATACCTGCACACTCCAAATAAATATAAGCTCACCCTCCATGGCAGAAACTTAAGGAAATGTATTTGTAAATGGTGCTGGATTTCATAGCTTGTGCTGATTGATGTAACATATTTAGAAATGGTATCTTCTTCAAGTGGAGTTTGAGGACTTTCATATTTCTTCAAACTTTAAAGAGAAATAAAATCCAGTGATGCTTTATTGTAACAGAATGTTAACTTGAGTCTCAAAGGTCCAAAGACATATACGGCATCCACATTTCCACCAAAATAGCTCGTCATAATGGTTAATGTTATATGGAATGAATGCCTGAGAAATATAATTGGTTTTTTACTAAAGTTGCAAGTCTGCACATTCTAATAGTGAATGATAGCAAATTATACTTAGCTAAGTTATTACAATGAGCTCCTAGCCTGTAGGCTTGTATGTGGCAGAGCAACTGGGACCCATCTCCCACTCTCCTCCATAACCTTCATGCTCACTCTGCACAGAGTCACCACATCGCAGCCCCTCTTCCCACAATCTTTAGCAGCATGATTTCCATTATATGCAAATCGATGTACTAATTATGCTAATTAAGTGTGCTAAATTAGCACACATAATTATTTCCAGCGCTTGCTTCATCCCTTCTTTTTTCTAAGGCGAAAAAGAAAGATTTCCCTTTAAGGAGCATCGGGGACTTGCATGATTGCAGACAGGATGTGGGATTCAGAGCACTACACAAGACATTTCTGCATGTGCACTGACTTTCAAACGCCACCTTTTCTAATCACAGCAAGGAACGGATGAATCCAAAGTTTCTTCAGCTTCTCAATTTCCATTCTTGTGTGTGGTTTGCTGGAACACTAGTTGACCCCTCTACACCAGTGTTCTTCAACTTTGAGCCCCCAGCTGTTCTACTACAACTCCCATCATCCTCAGCCAGTTTAGCCAATGGTCAGGGATGATGGGAGCTGTAGTCCTACAACATCTGGGGCTGCAGGGTTGAAGAACAGTGCTCTAATCTATTAGGACCCCACATAAAATGAGGTTGCTGATGGTGCATTCACATTCAAGCAAGCTTAGGTATGAACCCTTCAAAGGTCAAGGAACTGAATGGATGGGAACAGGGATGCTGGGACAGAGGCAGTGTGCATGGCTCATACTGCCGCCCCAAAATTGATCACTCCTGTTCAGGCATAATGCTTCTTCCCAAAGTTTTTGAGTCTCCTAGGCCTTGTTGCACATCTAGTTACATCATTGAGATGTCAGGACCCCAAGGCTCATACAGTCCTTTCTGTACTCCTCCAACAGTATAAATCGCTTAAATATGATACAAATAAAAAATAGACTGCTGTCAGCAACTAGTAGAATGCATCTGCCATGAGACATTCAAGATAGCCCTTCTTTCCCTCAAGCTTACTACAGTGCTGTGGTTCTGGGACTCTGCTACGCAGGCTAGCAAGAATACCATGCTTGCTGGAGCTGATGGGAGTTGTAGGTCAGCAACCTCTGGAGGGCCAAAGGTTCACTGTGCCTGGACTAGGGCCACATTCACACCAGACATTTATTCCACTTTTATTCGACTTTAAACAGGCATGACTTCCCCCCAAGAATCTTGGGAAGTGTAGTTTGTGAAAGGTGCTGAAAGTTGTTAGGAGACCCATATTCTCCTCGCAGCTACAGTTGTCAGAGTGGATTAACAGTCATTTCCGCTTCCCAGAAAACTCTGAGAACTGTAGTTCTATGAGGGGAACAGGAGTCTTCTAACAGCTTTTAGCATCCTTTTCAAACTACACTTCCCAGGATTCTTTGAGGGAAGCCATGACTGTTTAAAGTGGAACAATAGTGGTATAAATGTCTGGTGTGAATGTGGCTTAGATCTTCTGCCAGCAAAGCATGTACCCTACAATTGAGCTGTGGCTCCAGATCCAAAACATCCTTGAGAACTAGGCACCACAAATCAGGTAGGCCAGAACACACACACTTTATTTTTTTTAGAAAAAACTTCCACCATCTCTAATACGACTGGGGTAATACATGCAAAACACACAGAGCACTCAAAAATGTTGCATAAGCGCTAAAAAATTATAACCGCTAAATGTTTTTATAAAAAATCCTTGGCACACTTGCTGTAGTCCCAAATTTGAGTGTTGACGTGCATGCCAAAGATACAACGTAGAGAAGAGAGTCTGCTTTCTTCACTTGGCTGGCTGTGAGAGGCTGTCAAAAGCAGTCTCACCTCCAGGGCCTTTTTTGAATTAGCACCAGCTTGACATTTTCTGCTGGATTAAAAGTGTGCAGAATAGAGATGTCATTCTGACCGCAAGAGGAAATGACATTCAGTAGATTCTTATTGGATTGCATCTTTATTACAGGGGAACGCAAGTCTCCCTTGTTCTAGTAGATGTCTGGCTCGCTCTTCATTTGGGCAGGTACCAAAACAATGCAGGCTGACAGACTGATTAGCTGGAATGCCTCTCCCCCTTAATGATTCTTTACTCGGCTGGGTTTTGAAGGGGCTAGAAGTTGAGAGCCAAGGACTAGGAAGGACACTGATGTCATGCTGTTTCATTGTCACCTTTCAGACAGCCAGGCTAATAAGCTAAATTTATTAAGCTCAGACTCGGAACGGCAGACACAACTCTCTTTCAAATTTTGGGCAGGCTACTGTCAAAGCTTGAATCTTTTGGACAGTCCCCCAAAACGTATCTGGGCCTGTTTTTCCATGGTGAATGAGCCATTGAAACAAGACCAGGGGGAGATAGATGGGTGTTTTGGTGGGACCTCAAGAAAGGAAAGACCTTCTTATAGAGTGAGCCAGGTGTCAGTATGAGGAGTGGGTGAATATGTCAGATTCAGTGTCTCCTTTTTCCAGCCGTAAATTCAGTTCTCCACATTTCCACATCTTTTGTTGTTATGTGCCTTCAAATTGATTGCGACTTATGGCGACCCTATGAAACAGTGACCTCCAAGAGCATCTGTCATGAACCACCCTGTTCAGCTTACAACTCCAGACTCTCCTTTCTCATCTGTGTGCATCAGCCTCTGGGCTTTCGGCTTTGACCCAGCTGCATCATTAGTCACAGCGCTACTTGTAATTGTCCTTTGTTCTTCCCCAGTAGCTAGGTGAGTGCCTTCTCACCTGGGGCTCTCATCTTCCAGCACTATCTCGGGTTGCATTTTGAATACTCTTTTCATAGGGTTTTCATGGTAAGAGATATTCAGAGGTGGTTTACCATTGCCTTCCTCTGGATGCATCTTAGTCTGGTGTCTCAGCTTTGACCATTCTGCCTTGGGTGCCCCTGCTAGGAGTGTAGCCTCTTGGTCTAGTCTCCTGATGGCATTGCTCTCCGCTTCTTCAGTACTCTCAAACCACCTCACCACGTTAAGGTGTGCATCCTAGAGGGGATTTCCACATCAGTTTGTAATCTTTTTTAAAAAAAAGTCCTCATGAAAGGTCCTCAGCACATTAGTGCAAATGTCTCCTAAGAAGTACATTTGTATATGCCCTTTTGCCTAATATACAAGTTAATGCATTTTTGTATGTTATTTTCACAAATTTCCAAGGACACTTTACACCAGTATATACATTTGTGCGCACACTGCTTGTATGGAGAAATGCATTGCAAAATCTGGAGAAATGTGAATTTCGAAGGATGGCTGCGTTGCGGTCCACATCTCGTTTTGGAAAGTGCAAAGCAGGTGAATGCACCTTTAAATACCAACTGAACTGAATTTCTCCCTACCAAGTGTCAAACGTACAGAGGATGGTCCCCTGTTTGAAGGCACTCCCTGTTTGACGGACTGCCCAGTCCAGGTCTGCAGCATGTAGAATTTGCATGTAAACCATAAAGTATATTCCTCACCACGTATTGGCATTTATTAGCCAACAGCGTTTGAAAAACAAACGGGCTTTAGGGGAAGGAGAGAGCTCTTCCACCAACGCCTTTCTGCTGTGTTCACCTGTTTATTTTATTTTATAGTATCCTACTTTGCAGAGGGCAGACTTCTGTTTGAAGGTCTCCTCTGTTTGAAGAAAGCCTTGAAGTTGCCCATCAGCAGTTAGGACAGCACACTTGGTCACAGTCTTTCCCATTATTCTAGTTAAGTTACACTAGTTATTCCTGAATTTTCATCTGTGCATATAAATCAGAACATGCAAATTTTATGCAAATCTGTGTTATCTCATTTTGGTAATGTGTTAGTGGCTGCTCTGTTACTGAGGAAAGCTCATGTAGTTCCCTTCCAACAACAAGGCAAAATCCTCGTTTGTTAAAACAGGCATTTGGCCAACTGAGCTGATTTGTTCTCTTCTGCGGCTGCCGCCTGTTTTAATCTGTATTTTTAATTTAATTATGTTTTAATTGGCTGTCTTTTCTTCTTCTTTCTCTTGCTGTACATCTGATTTGATTTTTATGCTGTTCATTGTGTTATTACATCACAGGGATTGGTTTACTGTTTTCTCTCATTGCCTTTTATTGCTCTTAGCCACTTGGGAATTTTTTTTATTTGTTTTACTTTTTTGGAAAGGCAAGGACTAGAAATTTGACAAACACAAAGAAATAAATGGTCTTTGAAGAATGAAGGCAAGTCCATGACAGTGAAGGATCTTACAACCAAGTCAGTCAATATAGAAGATCCTGCCTTATGAATGCAATTGGAGTATGTGATTCTAAGGCCTATCTAAACCATATCATTGATATGACTTTCCAGACACATTATTATTATTATTATTATTATTATTATTATTATTATTATTATTATTATTATTATTATTATTATCTTTATTTATACCCCGCCCTTTTTCCAAACTGGAACTCAAGGCGGCTTCCAGATAAAAAGTACACATCATTAAGAACATCCAAAATCTGCATTAAAATATAATTAAACTATTGAAATATTAAAACCATTTAACAACATTTAAAATACTGCAAACTCAGTTTAAATAGCCATGCAGACAAAACAATGACAGTACAGCACCCACTTCAAGCCCTGTCCTTAAGACCTTCAGGTCCCAAAGCCTGTAGGAAGAGAAAAGTCTTTACCTGCCGACGGAAGGACTGCACAGAGGAGGCCATTCTTACCTCCCTAGGGAGTTCCACAACCTAGGGGCCGCCACCGAAAAGGCCCTATCTCGTGTCCCCACCAGTCTAGCTTGTGAAGGTGTTGGGACTGAGAGAAGGGCCTCTCCTGAAGATCTCAGGGCCCGGGCAGGTTCATATAGGGAGATATGGTCTGAAAGATAGCCTGGACCTAAGCTGTATAGAGCTTTATAGGTCATAACCAGCTAGGGTTGCCAGGTCAGAAGCATCCCAAAACCTGAGATTTTAGGGGCGGGCCCAAGTGATGTCATGGGACGGACCCAAGTGACGTCATTAAGCATCAATCACAGTTGCTTGGAGCATACAATTAAAAAAAAATCTGACTGGAAATTAAGCTAGACATCTTAGCTAAATGATGGAGCCTGGGGAGGGAACATTTAATCTAGCCTACTTGCTTTCGGCAAGAAGGGTTTAAGTGCCTTCAGGCCAGGCCAGTCACCAGAAGGTCACTGTAGGAAGAAAGGAGCCTAGTGTTGTGGAGATGTAGATGGGAGCATTCAGGAGTAAAGATGGATGCGCCTGAAGGCTGCAATTCTAAACACACGTACTAAGGGACTAAGCCCCCATAGAACTCAACAGGACTTACTTCTGAATAGATATAGTTTGGATTGTGCTGTTGGTAAAGCTTGACTAGGGATCCTCTGCAAAGACATCCATATCCAAGCAGGGTTGGCAACCCCCTGCCTGGAATGCCCTGCCCTTATCTTTTAATGTGGCTGCTCCAAACTTCTTTACAGATTTGACCCTTCACTTCAGAAGAGGTCTGAGAAATGAGTAAGAGTAAGAAGATTCTCTACCCTTTCTGTCTGCATAGATGCCCTCATCCTTCCCCTGCGCCCAGCAGAAGCTCTGGGCTGGATGGGATGCACTGGCATCTCATAGAGGACACCCTCCATTTTCATTGCACATTATGTTTGATTCTCTTCTCACTTCTCCATCTGTTTTAGAGCCAAATCATAGTCTCTGCACTATAAATAAATATCGCTATAAAGCTTCAGGGAGCAATTTCTCCTCCCCCCCCCGCCACATCACCTTTTTCAAATTAAATCATATTATTCTAATCAAACTGGAAAATATTTCAAATCTCTGTAACAGAAATGGCAGTGGCAGGGGGAGGTAGAGGAATAAATTAGGGGCTTGAGATATTATTGTGATCAACACTTGGTAGACTATGATGGCTATTTCCTTGCTTTCATCTGTTTGACTAAAGCAGATACACAGAATGTGATGTTCCTCGTGGTTTGCCTCTAAATGCAAAAATGTGTCAAGGAAAAATTGCTTGTAAAAATATGTACAGTATGCATATAAAATATGCATACAAAATATGTATACAAAAACGTTGAAGAATATTCATGAGAATTTTTTTTTAATTCAAATTGGTGCAGAAATGTGGAGAACTGAATTTAAGACTGGAAAAATGAGAAAACCAAAACTGAAAGGTCTTTCCCTCCACATACTCAATGAGGTTTCCTCTCCGTGTTCTTGTGCAACCCCAAAATATGCTCTGTGGGTCCCCCAAGCCTGAAAGTGAGTTTGCAGTAAAAACACCAACAATAAAACAATTATAAAAGTTCATCTGTAAAAACAATTATAACAATTTAAAAAACAATAAAAATAATGTCATTTGCAAAAACAATTTAATAACAAATTCATATATAAAAACAATGCCCAGTCCAATGTAGATACTGGCTGAGATAAAATCTCCACTTTGAAGTCTTGTTAAAAAAGGAAGGTCTTCAATGGGTGCCAAAAAGACAGTAGAAACAGCACCTGTCCAATGCTGAATTTGGGGGAATTCCAAAGGGTAGGTGCCACTGCACTAAAAGCGCTGTTCTTTTACCCAATAGACCTCCGGAGGTCTTCTTCTGCAGAGCACTGTGATTGGTTGGACATATAAGGGGTGGAATGGATCTGTAATAGGGTTGCCAGGCTCAGGGCCTGAGAATGATTCTGTATCTTTAAGAGAAGAGAAAATTCAGTCAAGTGCAGGTTTTCTTGCAACACTGTAATGGGAAAAACCAAAAGGTGAAATTCTCCCTAACCCTGCACAACTTTTAAAGATACAGAAGACCCCTTGGAGCAGCCTTTCCCAACCAGTGTGCCTCCAGATGTTGTTGGACCACAACTCCCATCAGCCTCAGCCAGCATTGCCAATGGTCAGGAAGATGGGAGTTGTGGTCCAACAACATCTGGAGGCACACTGGTTGGGAAAGGCTGCCTTGGAGGCTGGGCCTGGCAACCAAGAGGTCTTCTGTATCTTTAAAAGTTGTGCAGGGGGAAAGGAGAATTCTACCTTGTGGTTTTTCCCATTACAGTGTTGCAAGAACACCTGCACTTGGCTGACTCTCTCTTCTCCTAAAGATACAGGATCAGGCCCTGATCCTGGCAACCCTAGTCTCCACCCTTACCACGGACACTGTAGAAAACAGGATGCTTGCCTAAATAGGTCTTTAGTCTGATTTAATAGGACTCTCCTTATATTCTTATATGACAACCATGCCATAGCAAAAGCAGCTTTTGGAAATTCTCTGCTTCAAACTTAAATGTCATGGGATGGGCTGTTGCTGCTGAAATGCAAGCCCAAATCCAACAATACAAGCCATGTATCTTTTTCTGTGGTTCTTTGAATCCTAGCATACAGGGATGTAGTCGTCCGGGGACTTGGGTGTGTGTGTCTTGACCCCTTACCGTTTTGGGAGCAGGGTCCCAATGTCTCCAGCATCCTATGAACCAATCAGCATGAAAGAGAGTGTGTTAGCTGCTGAGAAGAGTCTTCTAACATACTTCCTTGTCCTTTCCAGCTGATTGGAGTCAATGAGAGTGAAAGGAAGTGAGTCACCTACTAAGAAGACTCTTCTCAGCAGCTAACACTCTCCTCTTTTATGCTTATTCACTCCTAGGGACATCTGTTATAGGAGAAGGCATTACCAAGGATCTCCTTCTCAACCCAGCAGAGGAAAAAAAGAACTGGAGAGGGCATGTCTGTGACTATCATGAAGGGACCCTGCACTTCTGAATTTGCCACTACACTACTGCTAGAATATATTATTACCTGCAGGGCTGCGGTTTAGTTGGCCTTTACTGGGGACTGACCCTTTACCAGTATGGCAGGCCCTGCCCTGTGGAACTTCCTGCCCATACAGGTTTGGCAGGAATCATCCCTGCCTTCTGGAACCTGTGTTATTCAGACAGGCCTTTGAAATGAGAATTTCTTCTCATCAACCAGTATTTACTGATGCTTTTACGGATTTCATTTTCTTTTAATGTTGTATGCCACCTTGCTGTATTTTTAAGGAAGTGAAATCTGTAAACATTTAAATTAAAGAAATAAATGATGGCGCATGTGGAAATGAGATCTAAGAACCACCAAATCACTATTTTTCCCCTTTCAAAAATGGCAGCACATTTTCTAAATAATCCAGTAGGAACGTTGTTTTATTAATGTGAGCCGTCTTGCTTTCTAATAACCATTTTTAAAAGTCATCAGTTATTTTTTAATTCCAAGGGAAACTTTCCTTTCTGCTCCACCTGTTAATCATAGCGCAAGGAGACATGTATCCATCTTCTGAGCAAATTTGAATGACATCTGATTTGCTCAGTAGGATGCGATCATTAAATTTAGACTCTCTTGCAAGGAGGCAAATTTGATTAATATCAAATAAACCTTGTTCGAGCAAGTCAGTTGATCAGGATGGAGTGGCACGTGCAATAATTATATTAAAAATGCCTTGATTTCTGACTGACATAAACAGAATTGTCTTTTTCTTCTAACTTGACAGTGTCGGGTTCTTTCAGACACTCAATGGGAGTTGCTAAGATTTGTTTCCAGGATTTTTTCCCCTTCCACTTAGAGGTAGCATAATTTCTAGCCTCAAACAGAAATAATTTAACTTATTTATGCCTTTCTATTGTGTAAAGCTTCCAGGTTTCTAAAAGAAGGGGGAAAGATGTGGGTTAGATTTGCTAGTCCTGCTGGAAGCTTAATCATCCAGAAGATCTGAAAGAGAGGGAATGAAGATGCATTGTTCTATTTAGGAAGAGTTACAACCCATTTAGCCCCTGTGCAGGATTATATTCTCTCCTCACGCCCCTTATTTATTCATCTGTTTTTGCTGGAATGAAAAACAGGCGATGGGATCTGTTGCATATTGACTTTGGTTCTGAGGAACCCGCTTGCAAAAAAGACCAGGGATGAATCAACATGGAAGGTCTGGACTCTGGAGCATAGAGGCAGAGTAAAGAGGTGTAGCTCAGTGGCAGAACCTCTGCCATTCATGAAGAAGGTCCCAGGCTCAATCCCTGGCATCTCCAGGTAGATCAGGGAGAGACCAATGTCTGAAGCCCTGGACAGCCATTACCAGTCAGTACAGACAATATAGAACTAGGTGGACCAATAGTCTGATTCAGTATAAGGCAGCTTCCTATGTTTTTCGTGTAGAATGTCTTGCGTTCCATTTCCCCACATATATCGGGCTGCAAAGCTGGAAAGATATCTGTCTGAATCCTCGAAGATTCAGGGTGGACAACTCTGGGCGAAAGGGACCAGTGGTCTAAGTCGCACCTTAAAGATATAGTTAAGGCTGCAGTCCTATGGTCTCTGGGATGGCATTCCAGGGTCCATAAGATAGTGTTGATCCTCCTCTCTACAAGTGGAGAGGGAGATCTGTGTGCAAAGCAGGAGGTCTGGCCAAGGAGGCATCCTACTGCAGCTACAGAAGCCCCCATGGCTGTTCTTCCAACAGCAGAGAGGGCAAAAAGGTGGCATTTGGGGGGCGGAGTCAAAGACAGATCGGGGAGGCTATGAATCCACTGGCTCCAGTGCCATCCCATTCCCATGATATATATCAAAAAGAATGAATGAATCATAGCAACCTTTTCAGACTCTACAATCAGCAGGCAAGGCCTTTTTATGAGGGCTGCCACTGGGGGCTGCCCAATTGGTGGTAGCCCATGACAGGGCCTTTTCAGTGGTGGCTCTCCATCTGTGGAATGCCTTTCCCGGTAAGATGCATCTGTCTTCATAACTATTAACTTTTAGGAGGAATGTGAAAATATTCTAGTTCCCCAGGCATTTGATGGCTGAAGGAGACTGTTCCTGGCATCCTGGAAATCATTAGATGAAAGAATGTTTTGATCTGTAACTGTTTTTTTAGAATGTTTTGATCTGTTTTTAAAATGCTTTTTTTTGTTTTGTTTTATTGGTGTGTTTGTGGCCTTGGGCTCCTTTGAGAGGAAGGTCGGGATATATTCAGTTATTATTATGTTGTTGTTGTTGTTATGTGCCTCCAAGTCGACAACGACTTATGGCGACCCTATGAATCAGTAACCTCCAAGAGCATCTGTCATGAACCACCCTGTTCAGATCTTCTAAGTTCAGGTCTGTGGCTTCCTTTATGGAATCAATCCATCTCTTCTTTGGCCTTCCTCTTTTTCTACTCCCTTCTGTTTTTCCAAGCATTATGGTCTTTTCTAGTGAATCATGTCTTCTCATTATGTGTCCAAAGTATGATAACCTCAGTTTCATCATTTTAGCTTCTAGTGATAGTTCTGGTTTAATTTGTTCTAACACCCAATCATTTGTCTTTTTTGCAGTCTATGGTATCCACAAAGCTCTTCTCCAACGCCACATTTCAAATGCGTTGATTTTTCTCTTATCTGCTTTTTTCACTGTCCAACTTTCACATCCATACACAGAGATCGGCAATACCATGGTCTGAATGATCCTGACTTTAGTGTTCAGTGATACATCTTTACATTTCAGGACCTTTTCTAGTTCTCTCACAGCTGCCCTCCTCAGTCCTAGCCTTCTTCTGATTTCTTGACTATTGTCTCCATTTTGGTTAATGACTGTGCCAAGGTATTGATAATCCTTGACAAGTTCAATGTCCCCATTGTCAACTGTAAAGTTGCATAAATCTTCTATTATTACTTTTGTCTTTTTGACGTTCAGCTGTAGTCCTCCTTTTGTGCTTTCCTCTTGAACTTTCATCAGCATTTGTTTCAAATCATTACTGGTTTCTGCTAGTAGTATGGTATCGTCAGTATATCTTAAATTATTGATATTTCTCCCTCCAGTTTTCACACCTCCTTCATCTTGGTCCAATCCTGCTTTCCGAATGTCATGTTCTGCATACAGATTAAACAAATAGGGTGATAAAATACACCCCTGTCTCACACCCTTTCCAATGGGGAGCCAATCGGTTTCTCCATATTCTGTCCTTACAGTAACCCCTTGTGCAGAGTATAGGTTGCGCATCAGGACAATCAGATGCTGTGGTGCCCCCATTTCTTTTAAAGCATTCCATAGTTTTTCATGATCTACACAGTCAAAGGCTTTGCTGTAATCTATAAAGCACAGGGTGATTTTCTTCTGAAATTCCTTGGTCCGTTCCATTATCCAACGTATGTTTGTGATATGATCTCTGGTGCCTCTTCCCTTTCTAAATCCAGCTTGGACATCTGGCATTTCTCGCTCCATATATGGCAAGAGTCTTTGTTGTAGAATCTTGAGCATTCCTTTACTTGCATGGGATATTAAGGCAATAGTTCGATAATTACTGCATTCCCTGGGATCCCCTTTCTTCGGAATTGGGATGTATATGGAATGCTTCTAGTCTGTGGGCCATTGTTTAGTTTTCCATATTTCTTGACAGATTTTAGTCAAAATTTGGACTGATTCAGTCTCAGTAGCTTGTAGCAACTCTATTGGTATGCCATCTATTCCCGGTGATTTGTTTCTTCCAAGTATTTTCAGAGCAGCTTTCACCTCGCATTCTAAAATTTCTGGTTCTTCATCATACGGTTCCTCTGTGAATGAATCTGTCATCCTGGCACCTCTTTTATAGAGTTCTTCAGTGTATTGCTTCCATCTTTCTTTTATTTCATCTCAGTCAGTCAGTGTGTTTCCCTGTTGATTATTCAACATCCCTACTCTTGGTTTAAATTTCCCTTTCATTTCTCTAATCTTTTGGAATAGGGCTCTTGTTCTACCCTTTTTGTTGTCCTCTTCTATTTCTATACAGTAACTATTGTAATAGTTCTCTTTGTCCCTCCGTACTGGTCGCTGTATTGTTGCATTTAGGGTTCTGACTGTGTTTCTATCTCCTTTCTTCAGTCATGCATTGAGGTCTTTCTCTCTTTTTAACTAGAGGTATTGTCTTTTTGCATTCTTCTCTGATAACGTCTCTGACTTCATTCCATAGTTCTTTTGGTTCTCTGTCAACTAAGTTTAAAGCCTCAAACCTGTTCATCATTTATTTATTTATTTATTTATTTATTATCATTATTTTTACCCCGCCCTTTTTCCAAAACTGGAACTCACGGCGGCTTCCAGATAAAAGCACACATATAATTAAAAACATACAAAAGTCTACATTAAAATCAAATTAAACAATTTACAGTATTAAAACCATTCATACATACAGTTAAAATAATTCAAACTCAGTTTAAAATAATACAATTAGGCAACAGTAATGCAGCACCCTTCAAGACCTGTCCTTAACAGCTTTCAGTTCCAAAGGCTGGTTGAAATAAAAAAGTCTTTGCTTGTCGACGGAAGGACTGCAAGGAGGGGGCCATTCTTGCTTCCCTAGGAAGGGAGTTCCAAAGCCTTGGGGCAGCCACTGAAAAGGCCCTATCTCGCATCCCCACTAGTCGTGCTTGTGAGGACATAGATATTGAGAGAAGGGCCTCTCCTGAGGATCTCAGGGCCCGGGCAGGCCACAAACGATGGCACCCGTCCATGCTCTGGTAACTTCGAGATTGGATTACTGTAATGCACTCTACATTGGGCTGCCCTTGAAGACAGTTTGGAAGCTTCAGCTAGTGCAGAATGCGGCAGCTAGATTATTGACGAGGACCAGTCGGTCTTCGCATATAACTCCTGTTCTGGCTCGCCTGCACTGGCTACCTATTTGCTTCCGGGTGAGATTCAAGGTGTTGGTTATGACCTATAAAGCCTTACATGGCGTGGGACCGCAATACCTGGTGGAACGCCTCTCCCACTATGAACCTACCCGTTCGCTTCGTTCCTCATCGAAGGCCCTCCTCCGGGTCCCAACTCATTGTGAAGCCTGGAGGGTGGTTACTAGATCTAGGGCCTTTTCCGTGGTGGCCCCCGAGTTGTGGAATAGCCTCCCTGAAGAGGTACGCCTGGCGCCTACACTATTATCTTTTCGGCGCCAGGTAAAGACCTTTTTATGCTCCCAGGCATTTTAATCACTCTAATCTTTTTAGCTTTTTAATCTTGTTTTTTTTTTATAATAATTTTTTTATTATTCAAATTTTTATAAAAACAAATACAAATACAACAAAAACAATACAACAGAAAAAAATAAAAGAAAAAGAAAAACTTGACTTCTGATTTGTTACAGATCAGCTATAAGTACATAATATATATCAAACCTGTCTCCTAGAACATACGAAATTCACTTTTTTCCAAAGTCTATCTTAATTAATCGTCAAATCCCATTATCATCATTTCATTTTTTTCTTTCAACAAAAAGTCCAAAAGAGGCTTCCATTCCTTAAGAAATGTATCTGTCATTTTTTCTCTAATAAGACATGTCAATTTGTCCATCTCAACTAAGTCCATTAATTTCAATAGCCATTCTTCCATTGTTGGTATCGATTCCATTTTCCACTTTTGTGCATATAGTAATCTTGCTGCCGTGATCATATATAATATTATTCTTCCATATTTCTTTTCCTTTTGTTTATCCATAAAACCCAGTAAAAAAAATCTGGTTTTGACTGAATATTTATCTTTAAGATTTTTTGCATCATCCTACCTATCTGTGCCCAAAATAATTTTGCCTGTTTACACAACCACCACATATGATAAAAAGATCCTTCTTGTTGTTTACATTTCCAACATACATTAGAAACATTACTATACATTTTTGACAACTTTTCTGAAGTCATATACCAACGATACATCATTTTATAAAAATTTTCTTTGATTATAGCATAATGTAAATTTCAAACCTTTTTTCCACATATTTTCCCATTGATCCATTTGTATATTATAACCAAATTTTTTTGCCCACTTAACCATACACTCTTTTACTTGTTCTTCTTCCATGTCCATTTTTAATAAAAATTTATACATTTTTGCAATTATGCATTCATCATTTGTACACAAACCTATTTCAAAATCAGATTTATTTATTTCAAACCCATACATTTTCTTGTCCATTTTAAATCTTTCTAACAATTGTAAATAGGCAAACCATTGTGAACTATATCCTTCCTTTATTAGTTGTTCTCTCTCTTTCATTATATATTCACCATGCACATTTTCTAATAGTTCTTGGTAAGTTAACCATTTCTCTTTTCCAGCCATTTCTCTTCTATAAAATGCTTCTTGACTTGAAACACATAGTGGTATTTTCGAAAAAAACCTTGTTTTGTATTTATTCCATATATTCAACAAAGGACGTCTTATAAAATGATTATTAAAATCCACATTAACTTTTACTTTATCATACCATAGATATCCATGCCATCCCCACTTCAGGTTGTGACCCTCCAAATCCAATAATCTTTTATTCCTCAATAGAATCCATTCCTTTATCCAGACTAAGCAACAAGCAGCAAAATAAAGTCTCAAATTTGGTAATCCCAGCCCTCCTCTTTCTTTGGCGTCTTGTAATAATTTAAATTTAACTCTTGGTTTTTTTCCCTGCCAAACAAATTTAGAAATATCTTTTTGCCATTGTTTGAAAGGTAGATCAGAGGATATGACAGGTATTGTTTGAAATAGAAACATCATTCTCGGCAATACATTCATTTTTATTACAGATATTCTACCCATTAATGACAACTGTAATTTATCCCATTTTAACAAATCTTTCTTAATCTCTGTCCATAGTTTTTCATAATTATTATGAAACAACTTTGAATTTTTATTTGTCATAATGATACCTAAATATTTCACCTTTTCTTCTATTTGAAAATCTATCTTCTCCATTAACTCTTTTTGATCTCTTAAAGATAAATTTTTCACCAGCATCTTCGTTTTTTGATTATTGATCTTAAATCCTGCTAATGGTCCAAATTCTTCTAATTTATCCATCAATACTTTGATTCCTTCCAAGGGATTTTCTAATACAATTATCAAGTCATCAGCAAATGCTCTCAATTTATATTCCTCTTTTTTTATCTTTATTCCCAAAATCCTTTTGTCTTGCCTTACGTCTCTAAGCAGCACTTCTAAAACCAGAATAAATAGAAGGGGGGACAATGGACATCCCTGTCTTGTACCCTTTTGTATTTCACATGAGTCCGTTAAATCCCCATTGACAATTATCTGTGCCTTCTGTGATGTATAAATCGATCTGATCCATTTTATAAAATTATCTCCAAAGTCCATTTGCTCTAGAACCTTAAACATACATTTCCAATTCAAATTATCAAATGCTTTCTCAGCATCCAAGAAAATCAAAGCAGCTTGTATGTCATTTCGTTGTTCTAGATATTCCAACACATTCAAAACATTCCTGACGTTATCACGTAATTGTCTTTTAGGTAAAAACCCCGCTTGATCTTCCTGAATAAATTGTTGCAATATTATTTTCATTCTTTCAGCCAAAATCATTGTAAAAATTTTATAGTCATTATTCAGTAAAGATATTGGCCGATAATTTTTTGTTTTAGTTAAATCCTGCTCCTCCTTAGGTATTAATGTTATATTGGCATTTTTCCAACTATCCGGTATCTTCCCCTCTTGTAAAATAGAATTCATTGTATACTGTAAAGGTAGTAAAAGTTCCTCCTCCAAGCATTTGTAATACATTGCTGATAGTCCATCCGGTCCTGGCGCCTTTCCTAATTTAATTTTACTTATAGCCTCAGATATTTCTCTTGACGTAATAGGACCATTAATAGCTTGTCTCTGAAGATCTGTAATTTTGGGCAAATTCTGTTTGGATATATACTCTTCTATTTTTTCTGAGGGAATTTCCTGACACTTGTACAAAGTTGAATAATATTGATGGAAAACCCTTTGGATTTTTAAATTGTCTGTCAACATCTCATCTCCTTCTTGTATCTTTAAAATAAGATTTTTTTGTCGTTCTTTTCTTAATTTATATGCTAGCAATTTCCCCGGTTTATTTGCAAATTCAAAAGTCGTTTGTTTAGCAAAATTTAATTTCCTTTCAATTTCTCTAACTGTCAACATTGACACTTGTTTCTGTAACATTTTAATTTGATTTACAGTAGAAGCTTTTGTTGGATTCTTTTTCAATTCTTCCTCTTTTTGTTTTATTTCTTCCAAGATCAATTGCATTTTCTGTTGTTTCTTCTTTTTTAATTCAGAATTACATTTAATAAAATATCCCCTCATAAATGCTTTACTTGTATCCCAAACAATATTTTCATCTGTTCCTTTATGTAAATTGTGTTCAAAAAACTCTTTTAATTTCTTCTTACATTCCTGCACTATTTTATCATTCTGTAATAAAGATTCATTTAGGCTCCATCTAAATCCAAGATTTTTTTTTTTAAAGTCAATATCACTGGATTATGATCCGAAAAGGTTTTTGGTAACACATCCATCTTGGAAATATCTTTCACTAAATTTTTAGACATCCAAATCATATCAATCCTCGAAAATGTTTTATGTCTTTTTGAAAAGTAAGTAAATTCCTTTGCATTGTCATTTATATATCTCCAAGCATCCACCAATTCTAAATTTTCCATAATTCGAAACAGATCTTCGGCAATTTGCCCTGTGTCTCTTTAATATTTTTCTCAGAAAGTCTATCCATTTTTGGTGAAATTACCCCATTCCAATCACCCATGACACACCAATGATCATATGCAAACTCTGATAGTTTTTCCATAAGTCCAGTATAAAACCTTGTTTTATCTTCATTAGGAGCATAAATGCCCACTATCAAAATTTTTGTACCCTGAATGGTGATTTCAACTCCCACAAATCTGCCACTATCATCCAATAATATCAATTTAGGAGACAATTGTGAATTAATATAAAGAACCACACCATTTTTTTTGAATCCTGCCGAAATAAATTCTTCACCCAAATTTTTACAAATTAAATATTTAGAATCTTTCTTCTTAATATGAGTTTCTTGTAAACAAATTATATCCAATTTTAATTTTTTCAAATAATGAAATACTTTCTTTCTCTTCTGCGACGAATTAGCTCCATTTATATTCCAAGTTAGATATTTGTAATCCATTTTTAAGCATGTATTTTAGAAAAGTCTGTGCCTGTTGCTCCCTTTGATCCATCATCATCCTTTTCTTCCTCTACCTGTTTCTGTTGACTTTGTTTCCCAGGAATTATATCCATATCTTTGAGTTTATCTTCTTTCATGTCTTTTGAAGCTTTTCTCAAGAAATCCCTTGCTTTTTGAACAGTATTTAATCGATACTTCTGTTGTCTAAATGTAAAAATCACTCCCTCTGGAACATCCCATCTAAATTGAATTTTACATGTTTAAGTTTTTCTGTGAAGAAAGCGTAATCTTTTCTCTCACGTAGAAGCCTAACAGGAATTTCCTTCATCACCTGTATTTCTTTACCGTCAATTTTGAAGACATTGTTAAAATGATGTTGCAAAACCATATCTCTGGTCCTCTTTTTTAAAAAATAAACAAGCACATCTCTTGGGATTTTTTTTATTGTTGCATATAATTCTATAAACTTTGTCTATTTCAAATTCCATCCGATCTTCGTTCCTGTCGAAGGATTTTGCCAAAACATTAACAATTTTCTCTCTGATACCTTCACCTGTTTCCTCAGGAATTGCACGGAATCTCAAGCAATGTTCTTTATCTCTAAGTTCCATGACAGCAATATAGTCCAAATTTTTTTCCAATTCCATATTTGTAATATCTATTCTATTCTCTAAGGTTTGCACCTTATCTTTAACATTTTTACATCCTGTGTTAATTGCCCAATGTTATTTTTAATCTCACCCACTTCTGTTTTAATATGATCTTGTAAATCTTTAAAATCCTTTTTCATATTGCAAAATTCATCTTTAAGTTGTTGTCTGTCCTGTTTCATCTCTTGTTTCAACTCTTGTTTAAAATCACTAAATCCCTCCATAATTTTCTGGAACATGTCCATCCCTTCTTGTGTATCAATTGAAACTCTTCGCTCCAAAACTTTGGCTGTTTTCCTAGTTGTCATTCTTGAAAAAAAAAAACCTTTTCTATTATTAGCCAATGTAGAGGCAAACAGTTTCTTTTCTCCCAGCAACAAAAAAGTTAATATTCCAGGCCTGTTTAATCAAAACAGTTCTTATCTCCAGCACATTCAGGAATGTAAAACAAATCCAGTTCTCAGCATCCAGCAGTTAGTAAGATACACAAACAGCAGATTCGTTCAAAAAAAAATTTAATCCAAAATAAAAACAAATATTCTCAGATATATTTCCTTCAAATAATCAAATCATCTTATCTAACAAGTTGCCTCTTATCCGTTTAATCTTTGTAATTCCAGCTTTAAGACAGCTTTTTGTCATAAAAAATAAAGCAGGTTCTTTGAATTGCTCCCTTCTAACTTAGCTTTGTATAATACGAAAAAAGTGTGACTCACCCAAGTTTCTGAGTTGCCGATTCGTAAACAAGTCTCTTTTACGATAGTAATTTGTTAGTTGATAAGATTTAGACAGAAGGAGGCTAGCTCGTTAAAAACGTTTTTAAAAGAGAAAGAAAAAAACGTCTCGCTTACTTTCAGCACAGCCTGTTGGAAATCCAGACTCAGTCTTCCACTGCTAGAAAAGCCTTCTTATCTCAGGGGGATTCCTTATCAAATCTAGCAATCTACAGCTCGACGGAGTTCCGTGGATAATCTCTTCGGTTCCCCTTTTATCTTGGAGAACATTTACGCCAGTCAAAAATTCCTCTTGACTGGCTTTTAACTGAAATAAGCTTGCTCTGAGATAGAGCTCACTCAGAGACAATCACCAGCCAGCACTCCTTCCGGGAAGTCAGCTTTTTAATCTTGTATACTAAGTCTTTATTTTTTATTTTCTGTTTAACCGTATTTGTTTTTATGTCATATATGTTTTTGTGATTTTATTATTGCCATGTATGTATTTTACCCTATGCTGTTTACCGCCCTGAGAGCTATTTGCTAAGGGTGGTATATAAATGTAACCAAATAAATAAATAAATAAATATAGGGAGATACGGTCTGACAGATAGCCTGGACCTAAGCCATAAGGGCTTTATAGGTCATCACCAGCACTTTGAATTGTGTCTGGAAACAGAGTGGCAACCAGTGGAGCTTTTGTAACAGGGGAGTCGTATGGTCCCTGTAACCAGCCCCAGTTAACATTCTGGCTGCAGCATGTTGCACCAACTGAAGTTTCCGAACAGTCTTCAGAGGCAGCCCCACGTAGAGCGCGTTACAGTAATCTAAACGGGATGTAACTAAGGCATGTGTCACCGTGGCCAGATCAGATGGCTCAAGGAACGGGCGCAGTTGGCGCACTAATCTTAATTGTGCAAAAGCACTCCTGTCCACCGCAGAAACCTGGGCCTCCAAATTTAAAGCTGAGTCCAGGAGCACACCCAAACTGCGAACCTGCGTCTTCAGGGGAAGTGTAACCCCATCCAGCACAGGCTGAATCCCTATTCCCTGATTTGCCTTTCGACTGACCAGGAGCACCTCTGTCTTGTCTGGATTAAGCTTCAATTTATTCGCCCTCATCCAGTCCACCACTGATGACAGACACCGGTTTAAAACGAAGACAGCTTCCTTGGAGTTAGGTGGAAAGGAGAAGTAGAGTTGGGTGTCATCAGCATACTGATGGCACCGAACCCCAAACCCCCGGACAACCTCTCCCAGTGGTTTCATGTAGATGTTCAATAGCATGGGGGACAAAACTGAGCCCTGAGGGACCCCACAGGCCAACGGCCAAGGAGTCGAACAGGAATCCCCCAGCACCACTTTCTGGGTTTGTCCCTCCAGGAAGGAACGGAGCCACTGTAAAACAGTGCCCCCAAGTCCCATCCCAGCAAGGCAGCCCAGAAGGATACCATGGTCGATGGTATCGAAAGCCGCTGAGAGGTCCAGCAGAACCAACAGGGACACACTCCCCCTGTCCAGTTCTCTGCGTAGGTCGTCCACCAAGGCGACCAAAGCCGTCTCCGTCCCATAACCAGGCCTGAAACCAGACTGAAATGGATCTAGATACTCCGTTTCATCCAGGAATCCCTGGAGCTGGGAGGCCACCACACGCTCTATTACCTTGCCCAAAAATGGGATATTGGATACATTATTTGATCCTTATATGCTTCTGGGATGTTGTTTAAATTGTATTTTGCCATTATGATTGCTTTGTTGGTCTTCTTTAGCTTTTCTCTGATTTTCGATACGACCAGTTCATGATCTGTACCGCAGTCTGCTCCTGGTCTTGTTTTTGCACAAAGTATGGAACTTCTCCATCTTCTGCTACCAATTATATAATCAATTTGATTCCTATATTGGCCATTTGGTGATGTCCACGTGTACAGTCGTCTTTTCGGTTGTTCAAAACGTGTTCGCAAGAAACAAATTATTGGCTTCACAGAATTCAATAAGTCTTTCTCCTGCTTCGTTTCTGTCTCCTAGGCCCCATTTCCCCACAATTCCTAATTCTTCGCTGTTCCCTACTTTTGCATTCCAATCCCCCATGATTATCAGCACATCTTGTTTTGATGTGTGATGAATTTCTTCCTGTACTTCTGCGTAAAATCTCTCCAGTTCCTCTTCTTCTGCGTTTGCCATTGGAGCATAGACTTGGATGATGGTTATGTTGATAGGTTTCCCATTTAATCTCATTGATATCACTCGCTCAGACCTTGCATTGTAGCTCCTAATTGCTCTTGCTACATCAGTTCTCACTATTAAAGCAACCCCATTTCTTCTTAATTTCTCATTTCTTGCATAAAATATTTTGTAGTAGCCTGATTGGAAATGTCCCATTCCCGTCCATTTTAGTTTGCTCACACCAAGTATTGTAATGTTGATGCGTTCCACTTCTTGCTTGACAATTTCTAACTTTCCCTGGTTCATGCTTCTCACATTCCATGTTCCTATTGTGTGCATCGTACAACTCTGGACTCTCCTTTCGCATCTGTGCACATCAGCCTCTGGGCTTCCTTTTGGCTTTGACCCAGCTGCGTCATTAGTCACAGCGCTACTTGTAATTGTCCTTTGTTCTTCCCCAGTGGCTCGGTGAGTGCCTTCTGACCTGGGGGTCTCATCTTCCAGCACTATCTCATGTTGCATTTTGGATACTCTGTTCATAGGGTTTTTGTGGTAAGAAGTATTCAGAGGTGGTTTACCATTGCCTTCCTCTGAGTTTGGATGCATCTTAGTCTGGTGTTTCAGCTTTGACCATTCCGCCTTGGGTGCCCCTGCTAGAAGCCTAGCCTCTTGGTCTAGACTCCTGACGGCATTGCTAGCCCTGGAGAAGGTGTACTTAATTTCTCTCCCACTGGCATCAAAGTTGGTGAGGGACTGGGGAAAAAGTGACAATACACCCCTATACACACTTTTCACCCTGTTCTGCTTCCATAATGGGCCCCATAGGGCAGGGCAGGTAAGGTGTTGCGACACAAGGAAGATCTCATGAAGAGCTTGCTCAAACATCATGAATTAATGATATACCCAGGTATGTTCCATGGCCCTAATGGGTCAATTGACAAAAGAGGTTGGGCAGACTAGAAGCAGAAAAGCTAGAGAACCATTCCATGAACAACAGTGTAGCTTTATTTCATATATACCTCAGAAAGAGCATGATTAGAGTCTTTCTTTAACACATGGAACAGGACGCAGTAATCTCCTGGGGTAAACTGTATTTTCTATTTTCTGTGCTGTGAATTTAAACCCACATTATTTATGGCACTTGGCACTTCATTTCTCTGTGTAATTGGACCAATGAAAAATATGACATTTCTATGAATTTGTATGACTGCCCTGTATTGTACTGTTGCATTTTGTGCTGTTTTGTCACTTGCTGTTATAAAAACTGGGGGAAAATGGGGGGGGAACAATTATGGGATTGGAGAATTAATTCAAGAGAGACATTTCAGGAAAACTGAACTGCTTTTCTTCTGTATGGGACTCAACATTATACAAGGGAATCCATTTTAATGGATATTCTAAGCATGACATGAATTATATTTTGCTGTAAGTGTAATCATGTTAATTTGAATTAATAGCCATAATGGCTGCCTTCTACCTTCACTGCTGGAGGTAGTATGCCCCTGAATGCCAGTTGCTGGGACCCACAAAAGGGGAGAGTCTGTTGCACTTAAGTCCTGCTTGCAGGCTTCCCACTGGGGCATCTGGTTGGCCACTGTCAGAACAGGATGCTGGACTAGATGGGCCACTGGCCTGATCAATCAGGGGCCCTAGGGTTGCCAGGTTCATGGCCTGAGACTGACCTTGTATCTTTAAAGATACAGAAGAACTCTTGGAGGCGGCAACCAAGAGGTCTTCTGTATCTTTAAAAGTTGTGTGGGGGAAGGGAGAATTCCACCTTGTGGTTTTTCCCATTACAGGGTTGCAAGAACACCTGCATTTGGCTGACTTTCTCTTCTCCTAAAGATACAGGATCAGTCTCAGGCTATGAACCTGGCAACCCTAAGTTTCAGGTCTCTTCTGCTGTTCTTATATTCTTATGAATAAAAGAGTTTAAAATGAGAGGGTTGGAATGAATTGAGGCCTTTTGAGCTTCCCATCTATTTCTCCTAGATTCCACTTTTCTTTTCTTTGAGGATTAGAGTCCTTAAAGAGCTACCCCTTTGGCTTGCAGAAGGGCACTTCTCTTGGGCTCCATGGGCTCTGGAGCACTCCCTGCACCTGGAGCACTCCCTGCACCATTGGACATGTGAGGAAGTTTGGGAGGCACTCAGTTCCTCAGGCCCAGGACCCAGGTGGTCTCTGGGTGAGTCACCTTAATCTCTGGACTGTCAGCTTTCATTAAAAAAAAAGTTTCTAGGTGATCTGTTTCCCGAGATATACACCAAAATGTCAGCCACACCTCCCAACTTCAGTTCAATGAGCTCATAGCTGGCTGCTCTAATCCCACCCTTTCAGGTTTGTAGCCAATAAGTGAAGACACGATTGACGAGGCAGTAACTAGAGCCCTTTGCAAGTCAGAAAACTTGTTTTTTTCCTGCTTTTCTGAAAATCTCATCAATTGAGTATGTATATAGCTTTCAGCCTTTTTCTGTCTTGTGTGCAGGAGTCAAACAAGTTTAAATTTTCCTGGGCTGTTGAAGAGGCTGTTTTGAAAACCTTCCCAATATGAAGTTTCAATCCAGTACTTGCTTTTCTGGGAGTAAAGCTGCAATGCTAATCCCACATACCCAGAGTAAACCCCATTGAATTCAATAGGAGTTACTTTTGAGTAGACATGGTTAGGATTGTGCTGTAAATTGATGGGACTTTTGACTGAACATAGCAAAGAATTGTGTTTGTGTTGTAAATCTTTATCTCTCCCTCCAATCCTATTTTTAAAGCAATTAGGCAGGGCTTACTTTGGTATCATTGTTTTTATTATGTAGGAAACTAATACTGATTTTATTTTTTAAATGTTCTGCAATGATCAACTGGTTTTGACAATAAACTATTATATAAGGTGTATGTGTTTTTATATCTCCAGTGTGTGTGTGTGTATGGAGTCTTTCCAACAACCCTGTGAGGTAGCATTACAGACTGGAAGCCAAGGCAACTCTCAATAAGAAATAAATCCCTTTAAAATCCAATAACCATAAAAACAAGTATAAACAGTTGCAAAACAGCTTAAGTGGCATGATTCTGAATTTTGGGTTGGGTGAGTGAAGTTTCTTATCACTTGAGGTTGCAGTTCTGTACACGCTTACTTGTTTGAGTAAGCCCCATTGAATACATTTGGACTTCCTTCTGAATAAACACACTTAGGATTGCACTATAAATATCTTTACGGGTTGTGTAAATAATAAACATATTTGATAGTCATGCTTAAATAAATATTTCTTCATCCAATGTCCCGATAAGTATATTGATTTCACACTATGGTTGCAAAGTATTACTTCCTCTACATTTTCAGGGTATCCAGTAAACTTTATAACATTTCCATTTTTAAAAATTAATTAAAACAATTTACATGCAGGCAAAGTTTATGAAGTAGATCCACACAATACATTTAAAGCACATCCAACTTGCATTTAAAGTACATGACTTCCTCTAAAGAATCCTGGGAAGTGTAGTTTCCCCCTCACAATTATAATTCCCAGCACCCTTAACAACTACAATTCCCATGATTCTGCAGTGTGATTCATGTGTTTCATATATGTGTTGATTGTGCTTTAAATGAATGGTGTGGATCTGCACTAGGTATGATGTGCATTCATTAGTGAATTGAAAAGAACAATTCTAAAAGGTATTTCTTTAAACGGGAAGGTTTTTAGTTCAGTGGTAGGGCACATGCTTTGCATGTAAAGGTCCAAAATTCAATTTCTGGAAAAGACTATTGCCTGAAATCCTGGAAAGCCAATGCTAGTCCATGTCATCAGTACTTAGCCAGATGGCACCAAATCGTCTGAGTAGGTATAAGGCGATCCCTTTGTTCTTAAAAATGGAAAGAGACTCAAGGGTCACGGTGACTCTAAAATTTATTTATGTATTTTAATTACAACATTTATATACCACTTTATTGTAAAACATCTCAAAGGAGTTTACAGAAAGAATTAAAACAATAAAACCACTGGCAAAAAAGTTAAAGACAGGTATTTAAAACATTCAAAATAATAAAACCAACAATGAGTTAAAAGTAGATAAAAACATAATAGCTTCTACACGCCTGCATAGGCTTGCCTAAACAAAAATAGTTTAGCAGGTACCAACAAGAGTACAGTGAAGGCACCTGCTAATGTCAATAGGCAGGAAGTTCCAATGTGTAGCTGCTGTTACACTAAAGGACTGATATCTTACAAGAGCAGAACAAGTACTATGTGGCACCCATAACACGGAAAGTACACCTTGAACTTGGACTGCTAGCAAATTGGCAACCAGTGCAGATTTCAGAGCAGAGGTATTATATGCTAATATGGTCTCACTCATGTCAGCATTCTGCACTAACTGCAGCCCCCAGGTCAGGTTGTGCTGCATGGGGATTTCTGTGACCTTGGCTAACTGGCTGCCAGGATTTTTTTTAGTTTTGGTTGGTTAGAATGGTGGACTATGATCTGGAAGACCAAGGCTCGAATCTCCACACAGCCATGAAGCTCACTGGGTGACCTTGGGCCAGTCACTGCCTCTCAGGGTCGCCATAAGTCACAATCAACTTGAAGGCAGTCCATCTCATTTTTCATTTTTTTGGTTAGGAATCCTGACTAGTTGTGGGATGTTGAGTTTTCTGCCTTACTCATAAGAATCTTGTTGTAGTTGGTATGGTATTGCACTTAGGAAATCATCACTGTCTTTTGATTTTCTTTTTCTATTTGCATTTCATTTACCTTTAACCTCACTCCCTTACATCCATAGAAGCAAGAGCAGTGGTTGCATGCCCTCAGCTCAACCCCCTAAAACTCACTGAGGATGCACCTTGTCAGTTGCATGGCAGTTTGTTTCTTGCCCAATAGTGGTAAAAGAGAATTCACATACTGGGCAGCGTGGCTGCAATTGTTGTTCCCAAGCCACTGCCTATGAAGGTAGACCAAACCGTGTGTGTTTTCTCTCTGTCAATTATTATTTACTGGAATTGGGTTGACTGTCAAACTGAGTTTATAGCAGCCCACAGGGGTGACAGAAAAGAGTAGAGAATTTTCTTACTCTTACTTATTTCTCAGACCTATTTCTGAAGAGTCAAATCTGTAAAGACGTTTGGAGCAGCCATGTTAAAAGGTAGGGGCAGGGCATTCCAGGCGGGGTTGCCAACCCTACTTGGATATGGATATCTTTGCAGAGGATCCCTAGTCAAGCTTTACCAACAACACAATCCAAACCATATCTACTCAGAAGTAAGTCCTGTTGAGTTCTATGGGGCTTAGTCCCTTAGTAAGTGTGTTTAGAATTGCAGCCTTGGGGGGCATCCATCTTTACTCCTGAGTGCTCCCATCTAACATCTCCACAACGCTAGGCTTCTTTCTTCTTACAATGGCCTTCTGGTGACTGGCCTGGCCTGAGGGCAGTTAAACCCTTTTAGCCAGAAGGGAGTTCGCTAGATTAAATGTCCCCTACCCAGGCTTCATCTTTTAGCTAAGATTTTGATCTTAATTTCCAATCAGATAAATGTTTTTGTTTGAACTGTATGCACCAAGCAACTGTGGTTGATTCTTAATGTATCATGCTTAATGACATCACTCAGGCCCACCCTGTGACATCACTTGGGCCCATCACATCACTAGGGCCCACCCCCAAAATGTTAGGGTTTGGGAAGCTTCTGACCTGGCAATCCCAGTCCTAGTGCTGGTTCCACAGGCCCTACTGTGGTATCTAGTCCAGGGTGCTTTCTTATTATTTATTTATTAAATTGATATCCCACCCTTCCTCCCAGAAGGAGCCCAGGGCGGCAAACAAAAACACTAAAAGCACTTTAAAACTGTTAGAACAAAACATCTTTTAAAAACATGGTTTAAAAACAACTTTAGAAACGTCTTAAAAAGCAATTCCTGCACAGAAACAGATTGGGATAAAGTCTCTATTTAAAAGGCTTGTCTTCGATAGGTGCCAAAAAGATAACAGATGATGCCTAACATTTAAGGGGAGGGAATTCCAAAGTGTCGGTGCAACTATACAAAAGGTTCCGCTTCCTGTGTTGTGCGGAACGGACCTCCTGATAAGATGGTATATGCAAGAGGCCCTCACCTGCCGAGCACAGGGGTTAACTGGGCACACAAATGTTCTGTCCTAGCTGGGTCCCACATTGCAGCAGCCTTCCAGATGACTAAGGCTACTGTGGACTAAGGCTACTGACAGCAGCAACGTCCAAGGCCAAACAGAAGTTCCAAGGACCCAGGCAAGGGACGGTGTGAGGACCAGGTACGCCAAAAGCCCAAATCAGGTGCAAAACATTGTACCAGTAGCCCTCCCAACCTCGCAATGAGGCTTTTAACTCAGAGCTGCCAGAACCCCACCCCAGGCCCAGCAGCATTCCCTTAGAGGTGAGGAGCCCAACAGTTCTTTACTCACCAGGAGTTCCCCTCTGCAACTGAGCACTCCACCTGATTGTGAGTGCCTCAGCCTCCCTCTTGAGGGGCAGTTATTCCCAGGGACTCAGGGGCCGTTCTACCTCTGCTTCAGAGGCTGAACTCCCTTTCTGCAGAGAGGATCCTGTCTCCTCCTCGGATATTCTGAGCTGTTCTTGAGTTTCTGGGGGCACCACATCATCCTCAGACAGATTCTCCTCAGGAGAGGAGTCATCTGGCGTGGGCATGATAATAAGCAAACCTAGGCCTGATTTGCATCCCGGTGGAAATGGATCCAGAAGCCTCCTCTGAGATGCTGGCCATCCCAGATTTCAATGCCACCTTTGTTCTGTTCTTAGCTTCTGGTCCATTAGATTAATTGAGACCATCACCATGTATGGAAAATATCCCCAGATGTGCATATCATTGCATTATGCAGAGCCTGGAAAAGTTACTTTTTTGAACTACAACTCCCATCAGCCCCAGCCAGCATGGCCACTGGCTGGGGCTGATGGGAGTTGTAGTTCAAAAAAAGTAACTTTTCCAAGCTCTGTATGGTAGCAACAGCAACCAGCAGAGGCTACAATATCTGAACTGGGTGACAGACTGTTGCCCCCCCCCCCTCTCTCTCTCTCTCACACACACACACACACACACACACATGGAGGGAGGGAGGGAGGAGGGAGGGAGCGACGTACGTACGTCTACCCTGCTGAGGACAAGTGGCACTTTTAAGTGCAGTGGAACTTTTCCGGCAGCTCAAGAGTGCCGGTGAAGGGAGATGATGCTAACCTTGATTTCAAGACCAGCAACACCTGAGCTAGCTCTGGACACTTCCTTGGGAGAACTTGGGCTGGTGTTTGGGAGAGGGGTAAAAGGAGGCTGTGCTGTGAACCCTTCTCTGGCACTGACAGCAGCCAGCGGAGACAGTAATAGCTGTGCTGGGATGATGAAACTGGCTTCTTGCATTTTTGTAATGGAATGTTTATTATGCTTGTCATTAATTTATATGTTTTAATTGATTGATAGTTTGTTTTATGATGTCTTGAAATGTTACAATGCTGAGGTAACCCAACTGAGTAATTTTTTGGATTGCTATGCTTTAGAGTGATTTAGTGTTTGGTTGTTATTAAGATAGTGATTTGCATTTTTGTTCTGTTGTGAGCTGCTTTGAGCATATTTATATGGAAAAGTAGTATATACATTTAAATAATAAATTATAGGGCCTGCTGACGAATTATCTATCTACATCTGAGAATGTCACCGTTACCACCACTGCTGTGAGACAGCAATAATTCTTAGAGAACAGGATCCATGAATTCCCTACAGTTAAGGACCCAATTTAATTGGCATCTTATACTACAGCATCATGTTAATGCTGCCTTTCCTGGCATGCCTACTTCAGATTGCCTGTGTTCACTTTTAAGAAAACAAAAATAGAAAGCCAAAGCAGAAGGTTACATTTACTTAGCTGCTAATTTAAATAAACCTTAGTGGGCGAAATCTCTTCCTGTTGACTTTTAACTCAGATCCTTGTAGTGTCAGCAGACTGCTGTGCGGGCCGATTTATCTGGAATGTTTTCCCCTAATTCCATTTGAAAAATGAGCTGCACATTCCTAAATCTCTATTTTTAATGACTATTTAGTGGCTAATGCATACTTGACAGGGACTAGCAGTTACAATCAAAATGGGGTCATTTTGCATTGTTAAAAATCCTGTAATTTTTCTGGGACAAAGCGAGCATTGTGTTAAGCCTCTCATTTCTGTCAATAGGTACTGTGTGAGCATAACGTTAGATAACACTTCCTTGCAAAGTGAAATCTAGATTATTTTAAGTGCTACCCCCTTCTGCTTAGTGTTTACTCCCTTCTGTTTGGCGCAGAGCTTGGAAGTTATTCATTACTTTTTTGAGGAACAAGTGGGTAATTCCTTTACATTTTGATTGTACCAGAACTAGGAGTAATTTTATTACTTTTGTGGAGTAATTGTAATGTTTCCAGCATTACTTTTGGACATTACTTGGGGGGGGAGCAGGGGAAGTCTTCTGCTCCTCTGATTTGGGGATGAAAATCATGTGCCTCACACTGGCCTTCTGTGCAGTGTCACTCTTCCCTCCTGCTCTGTGGGTGGAGAGTGAGACAGGGTGGAGTGGAGAAAACAATTGTTTAAGAAAAAATGGATGGTGGTAGCGAATAAAGAAGTGGAGGAAAAAAGGAGCCAGGGGGCAAGGACATGGATAAAGGAAGAGAAGGAGGCAGCAGCAGAATGGAGATAAAGAACTGTGGAGGTAAGAGATGACGTGTGTGTGTTTGCACTTGGCACACAAAGTGGCCTCCACCACCCTCTCTGGTTATTGTGCTGCATTTGCAGTATTTTAACTTTTTTGCATCTCAGGGGGAAATGTTTGCTTGGGTGAGTGTCCCGTAATTGGTGGCACGGCAGGGTCCGGGAGGTGGTTAAGTGGGAGAGGTTATTCTTGCTGGCTGGTGGGGGGGGTTGCACTTGAATTGACGTGGCAAAATCTGAGCTGTGGCCTCTGCCTCCCTCCTCACCTCCCTTACCAGCGGAGAGACCACCATTGCTATCTTATGGATAAAAAGAATTATTCTACTACCTCTGTGTATGTGTGTTTATTTTTAATGTTGTTTTAGGCTACTTAGATGTGCAGCAGCCAAGGCCAGCACCTTGTAGGCGGTTTTTTAAAAAAGTAACTGAAATGTAATTGTAGTGATTACTTTTGAGAAAAAGCAAAGTAATCAGTTACTTTCAGAGCAATTGTAATTGTAACGGTAATTACTGCTTTTTGGGGCCATGTAATTGTAACTGTAATTTATTAGTTTTTAAAAGTAATCTTCCAAGCTCTGGTTTAGCGTTTAGTTTAAACAGAAGGGAGTAGAAAAATAGGAAGGCCAAACAAGAGATGGATTGACTCCATAAAGGAAGCCACAAGATCTGAACAGGGTAGTTCATGACAGATGCTATTGGTGGTCGCTGATTCATAGGGTCTCCATAAGTTATAATCGACTTGAAGGCACATAACAACAACAATCCAAGTACTAAGCTCATCTTTTTGTTCCCTTCATTTATAATGTTTATTACACTTTATCTGTTTAACATTCTAATCATTGGATTTAGAAGGAACTAATATCATAGGGAAAGCAGCCAGGAAAGATCTCATGGACAGATTCCCGGACCCAACATTTCTGCAATATTTGTGCAACTTGTAGGACTCCTCTCCCCCTCCCTCCCCAATCTTCCATTTCTAAGAGCATTGGTGGTGGTGGTTGTTATACGCCTTCAAGTCAATCTCGACTTATGGCGACCCTATGAATCAGTGCCCTCCAAGAGCATCTGTCATGAACCACCCTGTTCAGATCTTGTAAGTTCAGGTCTGTGGCTTCCTTTATGGAATCAATCCATCTCTTGTTTGGCCTTCCTCTTTTTCTACTCCCTTCTGTTTTCCCTACTACCGAGCCAGTCCATCTGACCCAGGAACGTCTCCACTGACTGGCAGCAGCCAGGAGTTTCAGGCAAGGGACATTCCTAGCCCTACCTGGAGATGCCAGTGATTGAACCTGGACTGAGGGACTTCCCAGGTTCTCAAGCAGAGGCCTTTTCTGTCACTTCCAACCGAAAACTGGATATGCCAGGGACTGAACCTGAGACTACCTATAGACAAAAGATGTATATTACCATAGAGCAATGGTGCCAATACTATGCTAACACAAGGTTCCAGACCTGCAACCTGAGGTCTCCTTGGAGGATGACCAGAGGGAACAAAGTCTCCCAGGAGAGCTCCATAATGTCAGTAACCTTAAAGAGGTGTTGGATCCATATATCCCAGCCTCAGGACTGGAAAACACCCCCCCAGTTCCCTGGGGGTCCTGGCTGGCTCTCTGGCCCACCCACCTCTGTCTCCCCCAGAGCCACAGAAGCAGAGAACAGCGAGCCGTGCCTGAGCTTCAGGGCTGCCGCTCAAGTGTCTAGCTGGCTACCTATTTGGCTAATCAGGAGGCGGGAGAAGCACATGGGAGCACCGTCCCGGATCAGGGCCTGGCTGGAGCCTCACAGATGGAGCTGCTCAATTGCCTTTTTGAACTGGGGAAGTGGACGACTGAGGCCACTTGCTTGGTGGTGTCAGCAGGGTGAAGATCGTCTGGAGCCTGAAGCACAGAAAGCAAAGTGCTACAACTCTTGTCGACCACGTAGAGGTAGACAGCTAGCATGCTTTTAAAAAAAAAAAAAAATTCTAGGCCTGGTACATCCAGTGGCTTCATTCTGCCTGCCAATTTTTTGAGTGAAATAGGAGAGAAGGATGTTCCTTTCAATATCAATTGATTCACACACACACACTCCTGGCTGGTAAGCAAGCTTCCTACAAGTGGAACTGGAAGCTGTAAATTTCATTATCCAGATTATATCGCCATGGCTTGTGAAAGACGGGAAGAGTGTTTTCAATAAATAAATGCTAATCTAATCTCTACCAATATTTCAAACACAGCGCCGTGAATGCTTAATTTGCCAGTAGAATTCTACTGCAAGCTAGACAGTGGGTGGCAATGTAAATCTGTGGTTGGCCCCATTAGAGCAGGCAAGAAAGGTTAGCAATGCAGGAAGCTGCTTCATACCATGTCAGGCCATTGGCCCATCTAGCTCAGATTGTCTACACTGACTGGCAGTGTCTCTCTAGAGCAGGGGTGGGGAAGCTGTGGCCCTCCAGCTGTTGTTGGACTCCAGCTCCCATCAACTCAAGCCAGCATGACCAATCGCGATGGTGATATTTTGTTGAATTTATATCCCACCCTTCCTCGGGAGCCCAGGATGGCAAACACATCAACGACACAATCTAACAACAAAAAGCATTCTTAAAAATAGTTAAAAACATTCTAGAAGCACTTTATAGTTAAAAACATTCTAGAAGCACTTTATAGTTAAAAACATTCTTTCATACAGTGATCTCTGGGTTGTCCCCTTCAGCCATCAAAGGCCTGGGTAAACAGGAATGCTTTCAAATTCCTCCTAAATATCAGTCATGATGGAGACAGATGTACCTCCCTGGAGAGGGGTGATGGGAGTTGTAGTCCCATTCCTAGGCAATACTGACTAGCAGCAGTTATCCAGGGTTCCAAACAAGCCCTACCTAGAGAGGCTGGGGATTCATCCTGGGCACGTCTGAATGCAAAGCCATGGTTCCCCCCCCCCCCCAGGAATAGCGCAGCATTCCATTCCTCGCACCCTTGTTTCCAAAAGCCCCAATTATCCATGCTGTTGGATATAAGTATCAACATAGTAGAATGCATGCTTTACATACAGGAGGTCCCTGATTCACTCTGTGGCATCAGTTTAAAGAACCTCAGGTAGGAGCAGTGGGGAAAATATGTCACTTAGGAGCCTGGAGAGGCTCTACTAGTCAGAATACAGAAAAAGAGTCTGTCTCAAGAAGAGTCCTGCTGGATCAGGCCAATAGCCCATCTAGCTCCACATTCTGTTCTCATGGTGCCCAACCAGAGGCCTATGGGAAGCCAGCAAACAGGCCATGAGAGAAACAGTGCTCCCTTCCTTAACAACTAGTATTCAGAGGCATCCTGAAAGATCGTCTTATCCCTTATATACCCAGTCGATCACTGCGCTCTGCAGGTGGGGGCCTCCTGCAGATACCATCTCATCAGAAGATCCGCTCCGCACAACATAGGAAGCGGGACTTTAGTGTTGTGGCACCAACACTTTGGAATTCCCTCCCCGTAAATATTAGACAGGTGCCATCTCTATTAAATATTAGACAGGCACCTACTGAAGACCTGTCTGTTTCACCAAGCCTTTTAAGTAGAAACCTTATCCCAGTCTGTGTCTGTGTTGAAATTGCGTTTTAAGTTGTTTTTTAAGGTGTTTTTATTTTTTAAAAGTTGTTAAAGATGTTTTGTTTTTAAGATGTTTCAGAGTGCTTTGCCACCCTGGGCTCCTGAAGGAGTATATATTTCCATCATGCCTGGTAGCCATAGATAGCCTTATCCTCCATGAATTTGTCTCTCTCAGAGTGCTTTAACCACAGAACCATGGTCACCCCTCCTTAGATTGAATATTTCATGAATTTGCATTTCTTCCTTGTGCCTCACAAGCTCCAGGATCCTTCCATCCTACTTCCACTGTTGGACGCAGTATGGTTCTGAATACCAGTTGCTGGGAACAGCTGGAAAGGAGAGGGCTATTGCACTCAGGTCCTGCTTATGGGCTCCCCATTGGAGTATATGGCTGAGCTCTGTAAGAACAAGATGCTGGACTAGATGGGCCTTTAGCCTGATCTATCAGGACTCTTCTTATGTTCCATCAGGTTCAATAAGCTGCCACGTTGATGCATTAGCTGAGAAGGTTGAGTGGTTCCACCCACAGAGAACATGTGGAGTAGTTATAAGGGGAATGCACCCTAACTTTTGACGGAGAGCTGTTTTTTGTGTATGTCAAGCTGTATGTGGGCTGCAATTTCATATTGCTATAAGCTTGCAGTTGCATTTCCCCAAATTACTTGATCGCAGTTGTTGTGGAGTCCTCCACCTGGTGCTCCATCTGTTCCCTGACAGGTGGAATTCTGAGCAGTTTGCTATGTTGGCACCCTGAGCCTAAATACATTTGCTTGTACTTGGGCTGGGTGAGACTTTCAATTTAGTTTGCATTTCAAGCCAAATTTATGAAATTTGCAATTTCTGAAACAATATGAAAACCAAAGCACAGCCATCTTTCGAAATTCACACTTACTTGAATTTGCAATGTAGTTTGCCAACCAAACAGTGTTTACAAAAATGCATATATTGGGGAAGTCTGTATAAAAATGAATATATGAGTGAAAATAACTTGCATAAATGCATTATATGACGAGAAATGGTTTGTAAAAAATGTGTACATTAGTCAAAACTCCTTGCAAAAATGTGTTTATCAGGAGAAATTGGCATTACAATGCTGGAAAGTTTTCATGGCAATTTTAAGAAAACAAACGCAAATAGCTGCAGAAATGTGGAGAACTGGATTTAAGAACATAAGAACATAAGAAGAGCCTGCTGGATCAGGCCAGTGGCCCATCTAGTCCAGCATCCTGTTCTCACAGTGGCCAACCAGGTGCCTGGGGGAAGCCTGCAAGCAGGACCCAAGTGCAAGAACACTCTCCCCTCCTGAGGCGTCCGGCAACTGGTTTTCAGAAGCATGCTGCCTCTGACTAGGGTGGCAGAGCACAGCCATCATGGCTAGTAGCCATCGATAGCCCTGTCCTCCATGAATTTGTCTAATCTTCTTTTAAAGCCATCCAAGCTGGTGGCCATGACTGCATCTTGTGGGAGCAAATTCCATAGTTTAACTATGCGCTGAGTAAAGAAGTACTTCCTTTTGTCTGTCCTGAATCTTCCAACATTCAGCTTTTTTGAATGTCCACGAGTTCTACTATTATGAGAGAGGGAGAAGAACTTTTCTCTATCCACTTTCTCAATGCCATGCATAATTTTATACACTTCTATCATGTCTCCTCTGACCCGCCTTTTCTCTAAACTAAAAAGCCCCAAATGCTGCAACCTTTCCTCGTAAGGGAGTCGCTCCATCCCCTTGATCATTCTGGTTGCCCTTTTCTGAACCTTTTCCAACTCTAGAATATCCTTTTTGAGATGAGGCGACCAGAACTGTACACAGTATTCCAAATGCGGCCGCACCATAGATTTATGCATTATGATATCGGCTGTTTTATTTTCAATACCTTTCCTAATTATCCCTAGCACTGAATTTGCCTTTTTCACAGCTGCCGCACACTGGGTCGACATTTTCATCGTGCTGTCCACTACAACCCCGAGGTCTCTCTCCTGGTCTGTCACTGCCAGTTCAGACCCCATGAGCGTATATGTGAAATTCAGTTTTTTTGCTCCAATATGCATAATTTTACACTTGTTTATATTGAATTGCATTTGCCATTTTTCCGCCCATTCACTCAGTTTGGAGAGGTCTTTTTGGAGCTCTTCGCAATCCCTTTTTGTTTTAACAACCCTGAACAATTTAGTGTCGTCAGCAAACTTGGCCACTTCACTGCTCACTCCTAATTCTAGGTCGTTAATGAACAAGTTGAAAAGTACAGGTCCCAATACCGATCCTTGAGGGACTCCACTTTCTACAGCCCTCCATTGGGAGAACTGTCCGTTTATTCCTACTCTCTGCTTTCTGCTTCTTAACCAATTCCTTATCCACAAGAGGACCTCTCCTCTTATTCCATGACTGCTAAGCTTCCTCAGAAGTCTTTGGTGAGGTACCTTGTCAAACGCTTTTTGAAAGTCTAAGTACACTATGTCCACTGGATCACCTCTATCTATATGCTTGTTGACACTCTCAAAGAATTCTAGTAGGTTACTGAGACAGGACTTTCCCTTGCAGAAGCCATGCTGGCTCTGCTTCAGCAAGGCTTGTTCTTCTATGTGCTTAGTTAATCTAGCTTTAATCATACTTTCTACCAGTTTTCCAGGGACAGAAATTAAGCTAACTGGCCTGTAATTTCTGGGATCCCCTCTGGATCCCTTTTTGAAGATTGGTGTTACATTTGCCACTTTCCAGTCCTCAGGCACGGAGGAGGACCCGAGGGACAAGTTACATATTTTAGTTAGCAGATCAGCAATTTTACATTTGAGTTCTTTGAGAACTCTCGGGTGGATTGTTGTTATATATTTGTATTTTATATTTTGTGATTGTTGATTTATTGTATTATTTTATGTTGTACACCGCCCAGGGAGCCTTTGGCTAGGGGTGGTTTATAAATTAAATTAAATAAAATAAATAAATAAAATAATGCCATCCGGGCCCGGTGATTTGTCAGTTTTTATATTGTCCATTAAGCCTAGAACTTCCTCTCTCGTTACCACTATTTGTCTCAGTTCCTCAGAATCCCTTCCTGCAAATGTTAGTTCAGGTTCAGGGATCTGCCCTATATCTTCCACTGTGAAGACAGATGCAAAGAATTCATTTAGCTTCTCTGCAATCTCCTTATCGTTCTTTAGTACACCTTTGACTCCCTTATCATCCAAGGGTCCAATCTCCTCCCTAGATGGTCTCCTGCTTTGAATGTATTTATAGAATTTTTTGTTGTTGGTTTTTATGTTCTTAGCAATGTGCTCCTCAAATTCTTTTTTAGCATCCCTTATCATCTTCTTGCATTTCTTTTGCCAGAGTTTGTGTTCCTTTTTATTTTCTTCATTCGGACAAGACTTCCATTTTCTGAAGGAAGACTTCTTGCCTCTAAGAGCTTCCTTGACTTTGCTCGTTAACCATGCTGGCATCTTCTTGGCCCTGGCAGTACCTTTTCTGATCTGCGGTATGCACTCCAGTTGAGCTTCTAATATAGTGTTTTTAAACAACTTCCAAGCATTTTCGAGTGATGTGACCCTCTGGAGTTTGTTTTTCAGCTTTCTTTTTACCAATCCCCTCATTTTTGTGAAGTTTCCTCTTTTGAAGTCAAATGTGACCGTGTTGGATTTTCTAGGCAATTGGCCATTTACATGTATGTTTAATTTAATAGCACTATGGTCACTGCTCCCAATCGGTTCAACAACACTTACATCTCGCACCAGGTCCCGGTCCCCACTGAGGATTAAGTCCAGGGTTGCCATCCCTCTGGTCGGTTCCATGACCAACTGATTTAGGGAATAGTCATTTAGAATATCTAGAAACGTTGCTTCTTTGTCATGACTGGAACACATATGCAGCCAGTCTATGTCCTAGCCAAACTATTTCCTAGTTTGGATGCTTCCTCAATTTCATATCTCATCTCAAGGTCTCCCTGAGCATTTTGATCAGGGGGACGATAGATCATTCCCAGAATTAAATCCCTCCTGGGGCATGGTATCATCACCCACAACGATTCTGTGGAGGAGTCCGCCTCTTTTGGGGTTTCGAGCTTGCTGGATTCAATGCCTTCTTTCACGTATAGAGCGACTCCGCCACCAATACATCCTTCCCTGTCCTTCCAATATAGTTTATATCCAGGGATAACTGTATCCCACTGGTTTCCTCCATTCCACCAGGTCTCCATTATGCTCACTATATCAATGCTCTCCTCTAAGACCAAGCACTCCAGTTCTCCCATCTTGGTTCGGAGGCTCCTAGCATTAGCGTACAGGCACTTGTAAGCAGTGTCTCTCTTCAAGTGTCTTTGGTGCTTGTGGTTTGGCCTGTGGTAATTTTGCTCTTCTGAATTTATATCCTGTGCCCCTCCTAAAATTAGGAAAATGAGAAACGGTACCAAAATGGACAGATCTTTCCATCCCTAGCTTGAACACAAAGCTCTCTGCTTTTAATCGAATTTGCATCTGCGAAACTGTACCGATAATCGCAAATTGTGCTTTGAAGTTGACACTGCATACATTTTGGGGGTGGAAGGGAGAGATGTGCAGAGATCATGGAGGGAAAAACTGATTTTTAAAATAAAATCTTTTCGTGAAACAAATGGACCCCAGCTCCCATCAGCACTAGTCAGCATGGCCAGTGATTATTTATTATTGTTGTTGTTATTGTTATTATATTAAATATTAAATTATTAATAGATTTATATCCCGTCCTTCCTCCCAGTAGGAGCCCAGGGCGGCAAACTTAAACCACTAAAAACACTCCACAACATCATTAAAAACAGACTTTAAAATATATTACAACAAAACATCCTAAAAAATAAATAAAATGAAACCTCTTTAAAAACATCATTTTTCAAAAAAAGCTTTAAAAACATTTTTAAAAAGTAATTCCAGCACAGACGCAGACTGGCATAAGGTCTCTACTTAAAAGGCTTGTTGAAAGAGGAAGGGCTTCAGTAGGTACCGAAAAGATAACAGAGATGGCGCCTGCCCAATATTTAAGAGGAGGGAATTCCAAAGGTTCAGTGCCACTACACTATGTTTCCTAAGTTGTGCAGAACGGACCTCCTGATAAGATGGTATCTGCAGGACGCCCTAACCTGCAGAGCACAATGATCAACTGGGTATATAAGGGGTAAGATGGTCTTTCAGGTTTCCGGATAAGTGTTATAGACCAGCAACATCTGAACATAGAGTCCAGCAATATTCTTAAACTAAAACATAAAAAGAACATTTAAAAAAATCTCTGTTGGATCTGACCAGTCCATATAATGAACTAGATCAGCCTTTTCCCCAACCTGGTGCCTTCGAAGATGCTGTTCGACTACAGGCCCCATCATCCTTGTCCACTGGTTATGCTGGCTGGGGCAGGTGGGAGTTGGAGTTTGAGATAGGCGAATCTGTCAATTTCAGTTTCCCATTTTTCTCATCTTCAGTTCTCTACATTTCTGCATCAGTTTGAGGATTTTTTTTAAAGCCCTCATGAAAATCCACCAGCGAATTCCTCCTAATATACACATATCTGTGTGCAATGTTGCCTAATATATCATTTTTGCAAGGCAAGTTTTTCTAATGTAATGCATTTTAATGTTATTGCCATGAATGTATGCCTTTTTACACCCATTTTCCCATTTTTATTGCACATGTATGTACATTTACTTGGCTGGATAACTGCATTGCAAAATTTGGAGAGGTGCAAATTTGGAAGGAGGGCTTGTGTTTCAGTTCCCGTATTGTTTCGGAAAGATAGATTCAGTTTTAAATGTTAATCAGATTAATTGTTTTCTCCATCTCTAGCTGGAATAGAGGGCCACAGGTTCTTACCTGACAGAGGGAGAGAGGGAGGGAGAGAGGGAGGGAGAGAGAACATTTTTATACCACTTAATTATTTGCATTTCTAAGTGGTGTTTATAAAAACAAGTAATACAAAAAACATTAAAATCATCAAAAAACCAAACACTACCTTAAAATGTCTGCTATAACAAGATAGTCTTAGTCATGCACCTGAAGTTCAACAAGGACAGTCGCTTGCCTAATCTTATTTGGGAGGGAGTTCCACAGGATTGGGCCCACCACACAGAAAGCACAGCTTCTAGTCTTAACAAGCTGTGCATCTGAGTCATGGAGGACCACCAGCAGAGACTCCCCCAAAGATCTTAGTGATCGGGCTGGGATATAAGGGATCAGGTGGTCTATAAGAGATTATTGGTCCAAGTTGTGAAGGGCTTTGTGAATTATTAGAAGAAACTGGCCAGGTAACATTTGGGCAGGCAGTGCGAGCTTTTAAGCATTGGAGTTAAATGCTGGCAGTAATCCGTCCCCATCAACAATCTAGTCACATCATTTTGCACCTGCTGGAGCTTCTGGATCAGGTGCAAGAGCAGCTGCACATGTTGCTGGACTATAACTCCTATAATCCATGGCCATTGGCCATGATGACTGGGGCTTATGGGAGTTGGAGTCCAGTGACATCTGAAGGGTACCAGATTAGGGGAGGCTCAGGTAAGTGAACCAACGTTCCAAACTCGCTATAAATTTCCTGTGCTTAATATGGAAGTACTTAAACTGTACCAAAAGCATGTCAGACACTTAGCCTTCAGTTTAGAGGCATTACTTGGCTGTAACACATCAATCTATTTTAATGTTTATTAGTTTAATACATGGCAGCATTCCAGTCATTATTTTGTGTGCGTTTTTTCTTTAAACCTAGGGAAGTGGAATGGATACAGATGCTAAAAATAATCAAATATTACCATTTTATAATTCTCCCCCTCTCCCCTTCCCCCCCTTTTTAAAAAAGAAGCTGGCATCGCCTCCTTGCAAAGTCGGAAGTGCATTAAAAAGTAACATTGTGCTGAGCTCACATATATGCAAACGCCTCTAGATATCTTGTCTCAATAAAGTTTATAGAATGCATTCCCAGAGGTCTGACAACAAAACCAGAATAAATCACAAGGCTCATAAAAAGATAATGCATGGCAATTTTTTAAAAAAAAATTTTTTGCTTACATAAACACAAACAAATGCAGCAAGTGTTGGTGATATTAGTAGTAGTGTTTGTGTGTGTCTTTCAGAGGCAGCCTCCATTCATACCAGCCCATTTCCTTCATCCTACGACTGTGAATAAATTACCACCAATGAAAGAGTAGGGAGGAGAATTACTACAGTAGGCAACACACATGAAAGACTTGCAGTCCAGCTGGGCCTATGAGGAGGATTGTTCAAAACTCCCTTCTTGTGTTTTTTTTTTTTTCATTTCAGAAACCTAACTTTGAGGGGCTCCATTTCCCCAAAGAAGAGAAATTAAGGGGTAAACAAAGGTGTTAACAGTAAGCAGAAAAAGAACCTTGCGGAATGGGGGGGCACCCACTGGAATTTCTTCTACATACCCCCCTTGCTATTTTTATTTATTCATATATGCCATTTCTATCCCACCTTTCCTCCAAGCGGCTCAAAGTGGTGTACATGGGTCTTCCCTCTCTGCACAGCAAGTCTGCGAGGTAGGTTAGGCTGAGAGACAGTGGCTGGCCCAAGGTCACTTCATGGATGAGTGGGGATTTAAACCCTGGTCTCCCAGGTCATAGCCCAACACTCTAACCACTACACCACACTGACTCTCATTGCTATGCATGGAGGAATTATACGAGTGCTGGCTTTAGGCCAGCAGCGGCTAATCTGTGGCCCTCCAGATGTTGCTGGACTGCAGCCCTCACCATCCCTGACTATTGACCAGGTTGGCTGGGGCTGATGGATCCACCAACCCCTTTCCCATCCTGCTTCTTCTGGGGCCATTCATATCAGGAACAGTGAACCAGTGACCCTCCAGATATTTCTGGACTTCAGCTTCTATCAGTCCCAGCCAACACGACCAATAGGGGTGATGGGAGTGGTAGTAGAGCAACATCTGAAGGGTCACAGGTTAACTACCCCTACTCTAGGCTTTGGTGTGCCCTTCAGAAGTAGATGAAAAGTACACTTTAGTTTCTTTCCGTTTCTCATTTTTCCAACCTAAAATTCAGTTTGCCACATTGGTGGGGATTTTCTTTTTGCATTTGTGGAATTTTGCATTTTGCATTTGAAAAAAAAACTCCATATGAAAACATATTTTACTTTTAGGGTGCATTTCTCCTAATATGCACATTTTAGTAAGTAATCTTGGCACTCTGCATCTGTGTTGGAATTATTTTAAAATATATTTTTAAAGATGTTTTTAAGACGTTTTGTTATATAGATGTTTTTATGTTTTTTTATATAGATGTTTTTAGTGTTTTATTGCCTGTTTGCTGCCCTGGGCTCCTTCTGGAAGGAAGGGCAGGATATAATAATGAGAATAATAATGATGATGATGATGTGCATATTTGCTTCAAACCATATTCCCTAATATGATGCATTTCTCTGTTGGTTTCACTAAGATATGCATTTTTATGCACTCTTTACTCCAATATATGCATGTTGGTGAATATGGTTTGGCTTGGTTTGGTATCAGTTAGAGTTACAAGGCTGCATGAAATCTGCTACTGAGACTAAAGATGGAGAGACTGACATTAAGGCCTTATCATATGACCAGGCCAGAAATATATAGGCTAATGCGATGGAAATAAAGGGTGCTACTATGACTCTTTTCTTCATAGTGGTACAACGTTTTCCTCTTTCAACAAGCCTTTTAAGTGGAGACGTTATCTCAGTCTGCATCTGTGTTGGAACTGGTTTTTAATATGTTTTTAAACCTTCCTTTTTAAAAAAAATATATTTTAAACCTTTTTTAAAAGATGTTTTTAAACCTTTTTAAAAATGTTTTTGAAGATGTTTTAATATATTTTAAAGTCTGTTTTTATGATGTTTTAAAGTGTTTTTAGTTCTTTTGTTTGCCTCCCTGAGCTCCTACTGGGAGGAAGGGTGGGATATAAATCAAATAATAAATAAGTCTGCTTAAATGCACCTTCTTAGCATTTCAGAAACGTCCAGTAGCTATCACAGGAACTCCCACACTAGTCACCTTGCAAACTTTGGAAAAGTGCAGATTTTGAAGGATAGTTGTGCTTTGGTCTGCGTATCGTTTTGGGTTGTGCAGATGAAAATGCTAGGCAATTTCTCTCTCAGCCCTAGTGCCCTTGTAGGAAGCAGCCTTATACCAGATCATACCTTTATGTAGATACCAAGTACAGAGAGTACTGAAATAGACAGATCTTTCCATCCCTACAGTTTGGCCATTGAATTATGCCTTTTCTGACTTGCGGGAAGGGATGAAAGGATCTGTCAATTTCAGTTCTCTTTGTTTTTTATTTTTCCAACCTTAACTTCAGTTTTCCACATTTCTGCTGCAATTTGCGAGGTTTTTTCAAAGCCTCATGAAAATTCTTCGGCATTTCTGTCTGAATTTCTTTTAATAAACATGTTGTTGAAAGCAGTTTTGACTAAAGCACATTTTTGCAAGCAATTTCTCCTAACATAATGCGTATGTTATTATCATTAATATATTTATTTTCATGCACACTCTCACCTAATATATGCATTGTTGTAAACACTGATTGGAGAACCGCATCACAAAATCTGACTAAGCGTGGACTTCAGAGGATGGCTGTTTCAGTTCTTGTGATGTTCTCGAAAGCATGAATTTGATGGATTCACCTTTAAATGTCAACTGGACTGAATTTCTCCCTCATCCCTACTTGTAGCGGATCCTCGGGACTTCAGGCTGAGGCCTTTCTCTGTGGTATCTCATCCTTTTTAATTGGAGATGCCAGAGATTGAACCTGGGACAGTCTTCAAGCAACTCATGGACTACACTCCTGAACCATGTCCCTATCTAGAAACAATGATGGATGGCAGGGGGAGCAAACGACTTTTAGCAAATGTAGCCCATCGACACTTGGACAATACCATCATGTTCCTAGCCATGGGGGAGGAAAAGGGAGTATCCCAGCCTGATTCTCTTCCTTTCCCCACAGAGGCTCCTCCGTCCATGATCATGCAGGGCATGACATATAGGAATAGAGGAAGCTGCCTTATACCAAGTAAAATCCTTGGTCCACCTAGCTCAGTATTGCCCACACTGACTGGCAGCAGCTGTCCATGGTTTCAAACATGGGGCATTCCTACCTGGAGATGCCAGGGATTGAACCTGGGACCTATGGCATGCAAAGCAAAAGCTCTTCCCCTGAAGTACAGTCCTTCCTATGTACATAGGAAGCTGCCTTATATTGACTGTAAGTCCATCTCTCTAGGGTTTCAGACATGGGACATTCCCAGCCCTACCTGGAGATGCCAGGGATTGAACCTGGGACCTATTGCATGCAAAGCAAAAGCTCTTCCCCTGAAATACAGTCCTTCCTATGTACATAGGAAGCTGCCTTATGTTGACTGTAAGTCCATCTCTAGGGTTTCAGACATGGGACATTCCCAGCTCTACCTGGAGATGCTGGGGATTGAACCTGGCACCTTCTGCATGCGAAGCTGATGCTCTTAATGCTGTCATTCTAAGGAACCCACTGCTCACTTCCAGCCGTTATTGCTGGCCCAGGCAGAGGAGTCCTAGAGTACTTCTGGAAAATCCTCAAGCTATGACTTCATTAGCATTCTGAAAGAAGACATTGGGTGTGAATTTGCCACTTCCCCATTTCTGGCAACTTGTCCCAGTATCATCCCTATGTTGCTTGCAGCAACTGCAATGCCTCCTCAATGCACAACAGGAAGAAGATGCAGTACAAAGCACATAAAGGGAAATGAAGGGAGGCTTCAGAAGTAGGGCCTACAGCACTCATTGCTCCTCTTTGACATCCATCATGTTCAGCCAGAGTGTGCAACAGCACGGGTACAGAGGAATTCATTCAGCCCACTTTTCATGGTGGAGCAACCTAATTTAGCGCTCCCGAATGTGTAGGTTGGAATGCAACTCCCAGTCAGATTATGCACTTTTCCAGCTTTTGCAGTGTAGTTTCAGGGCACAAACATGCGTATTTAAATGTATTTTAAAAACCAATTAAAATGTTGGTATAGATTATATAGAACAATTTAAACCAGAACTATCACTAGAAGTTAAAATGATGAAACTGAGGTTATCATACTTTGGACACATAGTGAGAAGACCTGATTCACTAGAAAAGACTGAGGAAAACAGAAGGGAGTAGAAAAAAGGAAGGCCAAACAAGAGATGGATTGATTCCATAAAGGAAGCCACAGACCTGAACTTACAAGATCTGAACAGGGTGGTTCATGACAGATGCTATTGCAGGTCGCTGATTCATAGGGTCGCCATAAGTCGTAGGAGACTTGGAGGCACATAACAGCAATAACAAATAGATTATATGCAGATATAGGGAAGGATCCGTCTTTTAGGCAACTTAGATTTATGGCTGAGCCCCAAACTAAAAGTAAGGTTCCCTTGGTTTAACGCAAATGGAAAAGAAATAATTTGTTGGTAATAATACTCAGTCTACTGATTTAATTAATTAGTATATGTAAGTGATATTTATATTCTTATGTAAGTGATTTTATATATTTTATATTTATATTAAACAAAGTCTATATATAAAAAGGGAATAATCCATGCAAAATGCCAGTTCTACAGAAAAAGCACAATGTGTATTTTATGTAAATAGTGTTGCACAATATTTGCAATTAAAGGCAGACTTTTTGTATGTTGATTACAAAATTGCACGCAAGAAGGGCTGGAATGGGCCTGTGATTGAGCTTCAGTGAAACTGAAACAGGACAGAATTAAGCAACTCAGTCCATCCCTAGGCAGAGCTCATTCTGTTCTGTTGCTTCTGTCTTCTCTCTCTGTCACATCCCTTAATTATTCCCCATTCTTATACATTCTAAGATTAGGACAGGGTTTCTCCCAAATTTGAACACCTGCACTAGAGGATGCACCACAAAGGTGAACCTGAGGAGCAGCCACCAAGATCTCACCCCTTGTACCCCAACCTATGACTGCACTGTGCAGGAGAGGGCATCCTGGAGATACCATCTAATCAGGAGATCCGTTCACCACAATATCAGAGCTGGGCCTTTAGTGTGGTGGCACCTGCCCATTACACATCAGACGGGCACTGCCTCTTACTGTCTTTTCCACACATGTTGGAAGACTTTCCTTTGTCAAAAAGCTTTCAAAGTGGAGATTATTTATTTATTTGACAGAATTTGTATATCACTTGTAAAAACCTCTAAGCAATTTATATAAAATATAAAGATTAAAAATATAAGAACATAAGAAGAGCCTACTGGATCAGGCCAGTGGCCCATCTAGTCCAGCATCCTGTTCTCACAGTGACCAACTAGATGCCCATGGGAAGCCCACAAGCAGGATCTGAGCACAAGAGCACTCTTCTCTCCTGTGGTTTCCTGCAAATGGTATTTGGAAGCATGCTGCCTCTGTCTATGTAGTCAGATAACATATCCATCATGGCTAGTAGCTAATGATAGCCTCATCCTCCATGAATATGTCTAGTGTTCTTTTAAAGCCATCCAAGTTGGTGGTCATCACTGCCTGTGGGAACAAATTCCATAATTTAACTACGCACTGTGTGAAGAAGTACTTTTTTTGTCTGTCCTGAATCTTCCAACATTCAGCTTCATTGGATGTCCACAGGTTCTAGTTTTATGAGAGGAGAAAAACTTTTAATAAGATTAAATTTATTGATCAGAAGTTAAAAACAAGTTGACCTAAAAAATGCAAAATATAAATAAAACCAGCAGTTAAAAATGTATATTATAAAATAACATTACACATTAAAATGCACATCAGCTGGTAAAGGTAAAGGTAAAGGTGTCCCCGCACTTGTAGTGCGAGTCGTTTCCGACTCTTAGGGTGACGTCTTGCAACATTTACTAGGCAGACCATATATATGGGGTGGGATTGCCAGTTCCTTCCCCGGCCTTTCTTTACCCCCCAGCATATGCCGGGTACTCATTTTACCGACCACGGATGAATGGAAGGCTGAGTGGACCTCGACCCCTTTTACCGGAGATTCAACTTCCTCCTTTTGTTGGAATCGAACTCCGGCCGTGAGCAGAGCTTCGGCTGCGTTACCGCTGCTTACCACTCTGCGCCACGGAGGATCTTACATCAGCTGGTAGGCTTGCCCAAACAAAAAAAGACTTTTAACAGGTGCTGGGAAAAGTATAGTAAATGGGTAGAGAGTTCCAGAATATAGGTCCTGTGACACTAAAAGAATGATTCCTTATAAATGCAGAATGAACAGTACGTGGCACTTATAAAAGTACGGGTTTCGAAGATCCAAGTGCTTGAGTGGGGATTATCCACTTGAGTGGGGATATCCACTGGTATCTGTCGGATTTGAAACTATTTTTACATATACAATGATTTTATTTATGTTTTTATTGTATTGTGAACTCATGTTGAGATGCTTCATAGGAAGTGATTTATAAAAGAAAAGAAATATAAATAAATACATTGTTCCCTGTCCTCAGTTATACTCCCTTCAGGGAAGGGCCATAGCTGAGTAGTAAAGCAAATAAATCAGTAAATAGGAGGAGTCATGCTGGATCAAAACAAAAGCTCATACAGTCCAGCATCCTGATCTCATAGTGACCAACCAGATGCCTCTGGGAAGCCCACAAGCTCTCTTGTTCTTTAGAATTATAGAATTATACAATGGTAGAGTTGGAAGGGGCCTATAAGGTCATCGAGTCCAACCCCCTGCTCAATGCAGGGATGCAACTTAAAGCATACCCGATAGGCAGACAGACAGTGGTAGAGCAATTGCATTGCATGCTGACGGTCCCAGGTTCAATCCCCAGCATCTCCGGGTAGGATTGTGAGAGACCCCTGCCCAGAAACCTGGAGACCCACTGCTGGCCAATGTCAACTATACTAAGCTAGGTGGGCCAATGGCCTGACTCTATATAAGGCAGCTCCTTTTGTCCCCAATTTCAAGACAGAGAGCAGTTTCATGGAGCTCTTTCTTAGCGTTCATGATTGCCCAAGGCCATAGCGGTCGGCAATGTCTAAATACAATGGAGCTTTCATCAATATATTCAGAAGAGACTGTAATCATTGAAGACAGAACACTATAATTTTTAGCTCAAGGTTTTCTTTCATAGTCTTTCATACTCTTTTTTTAGTTACATTAGTGATTGCACGATACATGGTTTTGAAAACAAAAGGGTTTCGCTGAGCTGTCGCTCATTTCACTCAGTCTTTTGATCCAATGTCTGTAAGTGGGAAATGTTGAGCCTTGCCCAAGCATTGTAATGACTTATTCAGAACCAGGTTATGAGTCTCTTGCCAATCAAAAGGAGCACTTACAAGATACGGGTTTCCCATTATCAGCACTTACGGAACAGACGCAATGTATATCAATGCAATTTCATGTAGGCCCCCCAATTTGCACATGATGCGCACATCCAAAGCTTGCCTTCATGCATGAAACAGGAGCAATAAAGAAAAGTATACATGCCTGTGCAATGTCTGGAAGACAAAATATAATACAGGGATGAGTGGAATCTCCCCGACTAATATCTTTAGTTGTAAAGACAGACAGACATTTTGTAGCATGGTTGGAGAAGCTTTTCTAGTCTGAGGGCCACATTCCTTCATGGGCAACTTTCCAGGGGCCACATGATACTGGTGGGTGATGGAAGAAGCCTTTTTTCAGCCACACCTGGTGCTGTGTTTCTGCCTCTTGTGCTGCAGAGATGGTAATGGGACCAGACGTGCTTTTGCTTTATTCCAGCTGTATTTCAAGCTGTATTTCACACTGTTAAATGAGCAAAATAATTTCTATCAACTCCTGCAGTGGCTGCAGGCACTAAGACTCTCTCAAGTCTCTCCGTAAGACTTTGCAGAGCCGGCTTCAAAGGGCGGCCAGATGGGGCCCTGCCTGAGAGCCCCTGGGGATACAGGGGCCATGCCTCTTCCATGATTTGCGGCAGGATCACTGCCACGGATCGCAGAGCAGGAGCTTCAGAGCCCCCGCCATTCCCTCATTCAACCTACCTTTCTCAGCTGTGTTTTGCAGCTGCGTGTGCCGCACATGCAGGGCTGCCCTTAACCAAGATGGTGGCTGAGGTTTCCCTAAGGAGCTGAAGCCTTTGCCGCCATCTTGGTTGATGGCACACATGCGATCAGCCAAGATGGCGGCAGAGGCTTCAGCCCCTTAGGGAGAGCTTGGAAAAGTTACTTTTTTGAACTACAACTCCCATCAGCTCCAGCCAACATGGCCACTGGACTGGGCTGATGGGAGTTGTAGTTCAAAAAAGTAACTTTTCCAAGCTCTGGAAACCTCAGCTGCCATCCTGGTTAAGGCAGCACTGCGCATGCAGCCGCAAAATGCAGCCAAGAAAGGTACATTGAACAAGAGAATGGCAGGAGCTCTGAAGCTCCCACTCTGCAATCTGCAGCCGCGATCCTGCTGCAAATCGCAGAAGGGGAGCACTGGGGCAGGGTGGTGCCCAAGGGCCCCAGCATGCCTGGGGCCAGCCCTGAGACTTTGTAAGACTTTTTATCTCCTAGAATATTCCCGTTCTAAAGAGCTTGAAAATTGCTTCATTCTATGCATGCATATCTTAATGAGAAAACATACAAACGTGCATTATATTGGGGAAAATGCTTTGCAAAAATGTGTACGTTAGGGGAAATTTCATATAGAAATGTGTGTCTTAGGAGAAATTTGCACAAAAAATGTCTTTTTAAAAAAATGTAAACTGATACGGAAATATGGAGAACTGATTGGAAAAAATGAGAAACTGGCATATTCACCCATTCCTACATACAATATAGATTTTTTCTGCAGATTGGCTTTTTCTGTTCAGATTTTCCAGGGGCGTTGGGTTAACAAATGTGTGGCTCACCTGTGCAAAGCAGCCATAATTTTTCCAGGTCAGGAAAAAGAAAAGTGTTTTTTGCCTTTTGAATGGGCTCCGACTTCATACATTGAACTAGCCTGGACTCTGTAGTCTTCATCCAAGGCTCTCCTCTGTGGGCCTCATATGAGTGTAGAAGGTGGCAACATGAGAATGGACTTTTTCAGTGGTGGCCCCCATTCTGCGGAATGCTGTCCCTGAGGAGACCTCCCTGGCACCATCAATGTTAGTTTTTAGGCACCAGGCCAGATATTTTTATTTACCCAGGCTTTTTGTGGCTAAGTTAGCCTCTGCTGAGGCGCTCCTCTATTATAGGGGTAGGACTTGACCTTCTTAATGTATTCCTGGATGAGCATTTTAGGAATTTTGTACTGTGTGTCGTTTGAAATTTGACTTTTAATGGATTATATTTAGTTAGTTAGTTTATATTTTTATGTGGGTTACATGCAAACAACAATAATATCGTTGCATACAAAATATAAATCAACTGAAAACTAGCTAATTAGCACTAACAGGCACTGAAAACAGCAATTGATCCCAGACTCTGAATTACTTTTTTTTAGGAGTTTACGGTGGGTAAACATAGTCTCCACCGCAACCATTTTATTTTTAAAAACAGCCCTGCACAGTAGGGTAGGCTGTGTGACAATAACTAGCCCAAAGTCATCCTGTGAGTTTCGTAGTTGAGTGGAGCTATTAAGCCTGACCTCCGGGACCTAGTTAAAGATGGGTGAGAATATCAATTCAGTTTGCATTTCAAGCTGTTTCTCAAATGTGCACTTTCTGAGACAACGTGAGAACCATCCTTGAAATTTGCACTTATTCTAATTTTGCAGTGCAATTTTCCCACCCAACATTGTTTACAAAAATGGACAGGTTAGGGGAAACTGTGCATAAAAATGAATACATGAGTAAAAATAACAGATAAAAATGCATTAGAAATGGCTTGCAAAAATGTGTACATTAGTCAAAGTTAACTACAAAAATGTGTTTATCAGGATAAATTTGCTCTAAAATGCTGGAGAATTTTCATGAAGTTTTTTTTAAAAAAAAACACTTGCAAATTGCTGCAGAAATGTGGAGAACTGGATTTAAGACGGGGAAAATGAGAAAACCGAGAGTACCAAAATTGACAGATCTTTCTATCCCTAGTCCTAGTCCAACCTTCTGACCACTACACCCTACCGAATCTCTTGCTGTGGCTCTGATCTCCCACCCTCTGCCCCAAAATGGTATAAATATCATGCCGCATCTTCCATGTTGACGGATTACTGGCAGCTCTGATTATATAAATAGCACTTTGCAATTCCAAAGCAGTCATGGGCAACTCCGCAAAGGGGTTTGCAGGCTGCCTTTCCAAGCCTCATCTATCACTGCATCGTTTCCTGCTTGCCATATATCATCCACCTCCCCCCACCTCCCATGCCTTCCCTGACATATGGAGGATTTGTAGCCAGCTAAGTGGAGCACAGCCTCGCCTGGAATGCTTTGCCGTGTACCTGGCTGGCTGACACACTTCTGCATCTTTGCCGCTTCAGCTTTACTTTAAATAAAGTTGACAGCTTCAATACATCCTTCCCACAAAAGGATATATTTGGCACAGAGCTTGGAAAAGTTACTTTTTTTTAACTACAATTCCCATCAGCCCCAGCCAGTATGGCCACTGGATTGGGCTGGTGGGAGTTGTAGTTCAAAAAAGCAACTTTTCCAAGCTCTGATTTGGCAGAGTCATAAGTAAAAGGGAGTAAACTGCAGGTCTACAGCTGGGAAAAAGCAAGAGTGAAAGGGAAAGAGAAAAAAGGGGGGGGATGTAGAGAGTAAGAGAACTGTGCATCTCGAATGTTTATGTGTGTTGGTAACAACGCAAGCAGCCACTGCTACAATAATTGCTGTTGCTGTTAACTCAAGGGGCCTATAAAACAGCATAATGGAGAGTATGCATTGCTACTCAATCCTCATTTGTACAAAGCATTATTTCACATCGGGGAACACCCTTTCTGGACATGTATGCAGGGCTATAGCGAGACAATTTTCATTGGGGGGGTCAGACCAAATTTGAGGGGGACAGAAGGGTTGGGGCATTGGTCACTATAAAGGAGGTTTCTGAGGAAAACATTTTCATAGGTAACGACAAAATAAACCCCAATTATGCATTTTAATTAGGAACTATGACTTGTGAAGTTTACAAAAAGGCAAAATAATTTAAATACAATATTTTCTGCATGCAAAATAGTTTTGTAAACTAAATAACAGTGACCAGGAAGGAAATGTAGATCATGCAAGTCGTCCTGCCATAATGCTCTGAACTTTAAATAAAGTCTAATGCAAATTTGCAGAGGAACTGTTCACTTGGAATTCCTTCAAGTATGTTAACGTTCAAAAGCCAAGATTACTAAGCTTGCTTTTCTCTGCTGAAGCGCTGAACATCTGTATGGTGTCAGCGCATACATCAAAGTTGAGAATGAATTTTCACACACAACTGTAGATGCAACAAAAGTGAGTCCTGCAGCATACAAAATGTACATGCATGGAAAGGCTTCCTGGTATAGGAACAATGTTTTAGTAAGCTCGTGAATTGTGAGTTCATTTCTCCTGAGGCAGCTACTTCCTGGAACTAACTACCCTGGTCTCCTTTGCCATGCCAGGAAAGCAATTCAGAGAAGTTTCATTTTAAAAATTAAATTAATACCTATAAACATCACTTTTCATATGGAAATGCTTGACAGCATCATATCTCTCTGAACTACAGGTGCTAGAATTAACTGTACAAGCACACCATCTCGGTTCTACAGAAAGGCCCTGGGCCAGCCAGCTAAGACTGCTTCTGATGGCTCTACCAGCAATTGTCACACGCCTTATATTGGCACAGAGGTTTGCATGAGAATAATTAAATAAGATGAACTATTTATAATGATTTGCCCAGTTGGGTAGAGGTCTCTACTATTGCAACTAAGGCTCTAGCCACATTATACTCTTCAAAACCGTTTTGAAATGGAACCAGCTTGAAAGGATTGAAATAATATCTTTTTCAACAAACAAGGGTTTTTTTTAGGTTTAACAAAATGCTCTGTCGGGAGGGGGGTTGGTTGGTTGGCTACTCTGCAAACAGGATGCTGGCCTAGATGGGCCTTTGCCTGACCCAGCCAGAGCTTGAAAAAGTTACTTTTTTGAACTACAATTCCCATCAGCACCAGCCAGCATAGCCACTGGATTGGGCTGATGGGAGTTGTAGTTCAAAAAAGTAACTTTTCCAAGCTCTGGATCCAGCAGGGTGTTCCTGTGAAGATTATAAGATGTAATGTTTATACAAAGGATACCGTTGTGAAATAAAACCTTATTAAATACAAAAACTATCAGTAGAAGCTACAGTGATGAAACTGAGGTTATCGTACTTTGGACACATAATGAGAAGACCTGATTCACTAGAAAAGACAATAATGCTGGGAAAAACATAAGGGAGTAGAAAAAGAGGAAGGCCAAACAAGAGATGGATTGATTCCGTAAAGGGAAGCCACAGACCTGAACTTACAAGATCTGAACAGGGTAGTTTACGACAGATGCTCTTGGACGTTGCTGATTCATAGGGTTGTCATAAGTCGAAATTGACTTGAAGGCATATAACAGCAACAATAAAATACAAACAGAGATTCCTCATTGGTGAGGCAGGTGCACTCTGTACATGCTCAGGCCATTTATTTCTGAGGCTTATAGTTCCTAATCATCATGTCTCCTTTGGTGGTGCTTAGGCTGCATCACACTTTGATTGGGTAGAATATTGCCTGCACATTTTCCTTCTCAGTCAGCCAATTGGCAAGAACCTCCTTGTCTTTATATCTTTAAAAAACAAGCACATCAGAGGATTTGGACCCTTGACTTAAAAATCTTCCTCTCTGACACTGGCTTATTGTGTTGTGTTGTGTAAATTACTCTGGTATCCCTTCAATCAAAGGGGTAGTCAGCTAGCCACGGCTTACAGCAGAAATGAAGCAAGAGTCAAGTAGCACGTTAGAGATCGTACATAGGAACAGAAATGCAAACAATGAAAAAGAAGAAAATATCTGGAAGTAGAACACTTTTTAAAAGGCTAGGTTTTGGCTAGACAGTTTCATGAAATCCATAATAGGGGGCGGGGGATGAAACTGAAGTATTTGTAAAAACTGCCAGATTCTGATCATAAAATGTTTGACATCCACTAGATTTCCCACTTGCCACTTAGCCACTAGACAGGAAAATTCACCACCAGACATGCACCTAAAAACGATAGATTTTAATGGGAAAATCATTAAATTGGCAACAATGGGGGGCATGCTCTGCAGTGCGTAACAATACTGTCCTTCCCGCCTTGCCTTCCTCCAATTGCAAAACCATTGGTTTGCCAGCTCCCTCCTTCATCCATCAAGATTTGTGTTCATTTCACTCACACTTTTAACTCTTATATTTGCTGTGTTTGTAATCTACCCCCTTTTATCCATGAGACAAAGATACTGTGGATTTTTGAGGAGAACTTTATTGATCACATCCAGCCCCATTCTTTTCCCTCTTCTTCCAGCTCCTCCCCTCAACTCCTGGGCCCTGCTCAAGACAAACTTCTTAAATTCAAACTAATTATTAAAGGAATACAACACTGTGCACGCGTTCCCTTGGTAACTTTGCCTCTCTTTGGATGCCTAAACTGTATTTCTAAAAAGCTTAACTGAAGTTTTACATTACTGAAATGTTAGAAATTTGGGGAGTGAAGGAAAATTTCATTTGGGAGGGCAGAATTATCATTTGGGGGGCAGTGCCCTTATTTACCCCCCCCACTACACCCCTACATGTATGCATGTCAGCCTATGTGCCTCCAGGTCATTCCCCCAAACTCACTTTTTTTTCCCTTGAGTAAATTCTCAAATTTACTTCACCTAACTTTCTTTCCAGATTTCGGGAGTTCTGGATAAATTTGGCTTGTTTCCAGAATAGAACCAAGGTTGTTTTTCCCCTGAACTCTGGACAGAGAATTTTCCATATGACAATATGCATTTAAATGCATATTTCTGAACATGTTTTCTCATAAAATATGCACTCCTAAAGAAATTGCACATTTGTAAATATATTTTATCTTAAAAGGAACATTCTAAACCACATTTTCAGAAGTTTGCTGAGCCAAGTACTATGGGCTTATCTACCCGGTAGCCTAGCTTCATACAAAAGAAGCTGCTGTTACCATCGCAATAGCTTTTCAGGGTCCACACTTCTTGATCAATGGTAGCTTCTAATCTGCTGTTTTCATTTCACACAAGTAGGTGTTCCTCTGGAAAGGTTTAGTATCGCTGTTTCCTTGTGGCCCCACCCCAATTTTACATATTTACTCCCTCCAGAATATCAATAATGCTAATGGAGAAGGGGAGGGTTTCTTTGTCAGTTTCATTGTTTCTTGTCAATGGCAAACCTCTCCTGCTTCAGGTGGGAGAGCCTTGGGGTGCAATTGACATGAAACTATATGAAACTGATTGGAGAAGGAAGGAAGTGAAAAACAAAGTAGGCAGCAGCTGCAGCAGCTTTTGTGAGTGGCAGAGAGAGAGGGAGTAGGCAATGGGGCATAAGAGAGCCCACCCACTAAAAATACATCAAAGCAAAGCACCTACACACAGAGGCGCAGCGAAGCTGAGACAGTTTTTCCTTTCCTTTTCGCATTATAATTGGATTGAATTGATACAGATTTAAAGGGGGAAACTGCATTATAGCTTCTGCTTGCCTGCAACGTCATGTGAACCATGTGAATTACAAAGGGATGCAAGTAGCACCAGACACACACTAAATCGTCTTGTGGATGAGCCCTATGTCTCAACATTCAGAGAACTGTCAAAATCCAAAGGATCACTATATTCCAGTCTACACATTTGTCTGAAATGTGCAGCTCAATTCAGCTGAATTGTATCTCAATTCAGAAAGATCAAATGCTTCAGAGCATTCTTAATTATATTAAGGTATTTTTATGTGCTTTATTTATTTAACATTCATTTATTACTATATTTATATCCCAACTTTACTATTTTTGCGATGGCTGGCATTTGGGGAAGGGCTGTGGCTTGGTGTAAGAGCATCAGCCTTGCACGCAGAAGGTCCCAAGTTCAAATCCTGGCCTCTCCAAGTAGGGACAGAACACTGTCTGAAACCCTGGCTGCCAGTCAGTGCAAACCAGGAGTGGGGAACCTATGGCCTTCCAGACGTTCCTGGACTACAGCTCTAATCATCCCTGCCCAATAGCTATGCTGGCTAGGACTGATGGGAGTTGGAGGTCAGCAACAACTACGGAGCCAAAGGTTCCTCATCACCAGTTTAGACATTCCTGAGCTAATTGGACCAAACAGTGTGACTCAGTCTAAGGCAGCTTCTTATGTTGCTGTTTAATTTTTTTTAAAGAAATAAAGTACATCCAAAAGGGCTGGTATTTCAGTTGTCATTGGGAAAAGCTAAGAGCATGTGTGTTATGTTCACCTTTCAAGCACACACTTTAAAAAGATCTTCTGGAAAGACTTCATAATTGCAAATGTCGAATAACATAAAAATAGACAGGTCTTTCTTTTATTTCCTGGAAGGCTTTTTTTTCTTTAACAAGCTTCTTCTGTCTTTCTTAATCAGCTAAGAATAGGCTGTGATTACAGTCATCATTATGCAATTAATCACTATAATTACATTTTATTGGGGTAATAGTTTAAAAATCAGTGAACATACTCCGTACTTGCGCTTGACTGGGAAACGTTCTAGAGCTTGTCAAGCAGGAGCGCCTCTTAAAAGACCCATTGTTATTTGCTTTTCTTATCAGCATCTCACAGTTGTTTTCTTTTGCTGCAAAAAAGGCAAATGCTATTTTAGGCTGCATTAACGGAAGTATAGTTTCCAAATCACATGAAGTATTGGTTCCCTTTTATTCGGCACTGGTTAGGCCTCATCTTGAGTATTGTGTTGAGTTCTGGACACCACACTTTAAGAATGATGCAGACAACTTGGAACAGGTTCAGAAGAGGGCAGTAAGGATGATCAGGGGACTGGAAACAAAGCCTTATGAAGAGAGACTGAAAGAACCAGGCCTGTTTAGCCTGGAGAAGAGAAGACTCAGGGGAGATATGATAGCACTCTTCAAGTACATGAAAGGTTGTCACACAGAGGAGGGCCGGGATCTCTTCTCGATCGTCCCAGAGTGCAGGACATGGAATAATGGGCTCAAGTTGCAGGAAGCCAGATTTCGACTGAACATCATGAAAAACTTCCTAACAGAGCGGTATGACAATGGAACCAATTACCTAGGGAGGTAGTGGGCTCTACAACACTGGAGGCCTTCAAGAGGCAGCTGGAATCTGGATTCCTGCATTGAGCAGGTGGTTGGACTTGATGGCCTTATAGGCTGCTTCCAACTCTACGATCCTATTATTCTTTCTTTCCCTTTCCTTTCCTTTTACAGGTAGTTCTGTGGTAGAAACTAGGGAAGGTTGAACCCCTCCCATTCTGGTCCAAAACAGAATTTGGACCTATTCAATTATGATTCCAGACATTTGGCAGAAGTTTGGGTGAATGGTATTTTCAGGCCAGGCCAGCCTCCATTCTTGTTTCTCTTCCTCAGCGATGGGCAATCTGCCACCTGAATGGAATTAGGGTGGCTGACAAATTCTCAGGAGCAGGCCCTTTCAAGGGTAAGGCCTCACAATTAAAAAGGCCCTCCTTTAGGTCTCGGCCTGATGTCAGCATCTTGCCCTCTTGTTCTAGGCCCTATGCTGCCAACCTTTTTCAAGCCGGTAGGCACATTCAAAATTTTGAGAAAGTACTGTGGGCACCAGTCACAAAATGGCTGCCATGGGAACATGTCATAACCCAAAATGGCTGCCACATCTAAAAGAGCATAAAACAAGACAGGAAAAATGGTGTAGGCATGCCTCACCACATCAGCTATGGAAGAAGGTATCTATATCAGCCACCACCACTCAGTCATAGAGAAATTCTTTGCACATCTTCTCTGTGATGTTGTGCGCAGGTCCTGCTTTTGGGCTTTGCATAGGCATCTGGTTGTCCACTGTGAGAACAGGATGCTGGACTAGATGGGCCATTGGCCTGATCTGACTCATGTTATGTTATGTTATGTTATGTTATGTTATGTTATGTTATGTTATGTTATGTTATGTTATGTTATGTTATGTTATGTTATGTTATGTTATGTTATGTTCAGTATGGAAAGGAGGGTGGGTTCTCAATCCTGGCATACAATGTTTAACAGGGCCTCTTTAGTATAGGAAATGCCAAGCCTATGAAAACAGGAACTGAGCAGGAAAAGCGAACAGTCTCCATTGTGGATTTTTATGGGGATCTTTAATGAAACTTTGCACAGGTGTCATAGGAAGTACTTGTGGGCACTGGTGCCCATGGGTAATTTGCTGGCAACCCTATTCTAGAACCCCAGCAGGTCTCACTGGGGCCAATCCCTGCCCCATTCCTCCTCTGCTATTATGAGCAGCTGGGTGTGGGAATCTTGAATTTTAATTCCCCACAATGTACCAGAACAAAGCTATGCCACCACTTGAGGGCACAGTGAGAAATTAGAACTGTTCAGAACTGTTCATTGCTGCCACCGGTTAAGTCTACAGCTGGAAAAATATCCTATCAGTGTAGGAGGGAAATCACCAAGCGACACTTTTTGGGGACCTCTCCAATACTGCAGCTGGCCGCCACCTAAGAAGTCAGATCTCTCTGACCACAGCTCCAAAGGGAGCTTAATGGTCAGCCGGGCTCATGCAGAGGAGGCTGTCCTTCAAGCACTGTGACTCCAGGTCATTTTGGGGTTTAGAACTGAAGACCGGCACTAGATATTACCAGCTCTGCATTACTCCCGCTCTCCTTGGTTTAACTACATTACTGCTATTTCAGCACCTTAATTAGGCTTGGCTTTTTAATTTAGGAGGAAAAAAGGTGAGGGGGGGACATGATAAAGGTATATGCTGTGTAGAAAGTAGATAGGGAGACAGTTTTCTCCTTCTCTCATAATACTAGAACTCGTGGACGTCCAGTGAAGCTGAATGTTTGAAGCATCAGGACAGAGAAAAAGAAAGTACTTCTTCACTAAGCACATAATTAAACTATGGAATTCTCTCCCACAAGAGGCAGTGATGGCCACCATCTTGAATAGCTTTAAAAGAGGATTGGAAAAATTCACGGAGGTTAAGGCTACTTACCACAATGACTATATTCTACCTCCAGTGTCAGAGGCTGTGTACTTCTGAATACCAGCTACACGGAATCACAATGGGGAGAGTGCTGTTGCTCTCAGAGCCTGCTTGCCATCTTCCCGTAGGCACCTAGTTGCCAACTGTGAGAACAGGATGATGAACAAATCTTGACCTACAGGGTGCAGAACTTTGTACTGACCTTTGAGAAATTTTGTATACACCAGTAATTACTTAATCGTAGGGCTGGCGCCAGACATGACTGGGCCCTTGGGCACCAGTCTGCCCTGGGCCCACAAAACCCACTCGCACCTACCTCTCCTGCTGCTGTAAATGCTGGCCGCTCTGCACACACATGCCTGCCATAAACCAAGATGGCAGCAGAGGCATCAGCCCCTTAGGGAAGCCTCAGCCACCATCTTGGTTGATGGCAGGCATACACATTTACCCCAACAGGAGAGGTGGGCGGGGTAGTCTCAAGGAGGCAGTAGTGAGACCTCTTTTAAAGAAACCTTCTTTGGACCCAGATGTTTTGAACAACTACAGACCGGTGGCAAATGTCCCTTTTTTGGGCAAGGTTTGGAGCGGGTGGTCGCCAGCCAGCTCCAGGCGTTTTTGGATGAAACCAATTATATGGATCCGTTTCAATCCAGTTTTAGGTCCGGTTTTGGCACTGAAACAGCCTTGGTCGCCTTGTATGATGACCTCTGTCGGGAGAGGGACAGGGGGAGTGTGACTCTGTTGATTCTCCTTGATCTCTCAGCGGCGTTTGATACCATCGACCATGGTATCCTTCTGGGGAGGCTCGCGGAGTTGGGAGTTGGGGGCACTGCTTGGCAGTGGCTCCGCTCCTACTTAGCGGATCGTCGCCAGAAGGTAGTGCTTGGGGAACATTGCTCGACACCCTGGACTCTCCATTGTGGAGTCCCTCAGGGGTCAGTTCTGTCCCCCATGCTCTTTAACATCTACATGCAGCCTCTGGGTGCGGTCATCAGGAGTTTTGGAGTGCGCTGCCATCAGTACGCTGATGACACGCAGCTCTACTTCTCCTTTTCACCTTCTTCAGGTGAGGCTGTTGATGTGCTGAACCGTTGCCTGACCGCGATAATGGACTGGATGAGAGCTAATAAACTGAAACTCAATCCAGACAAGACCGAGACACTGTTGGTGAGCTCTTTCCCTGCCCAGACGGTAGATGTTCATCCTGTTCTAGATGGGGTTACACTCCCCTTGAAGGAACAAGTTCATAGCTTGGGGGTCCTTTTTGACCCTTCCTTGTCGCTTGAGGCTCAAGTAGCCTCGGTGGCACGGAATGCGTTTTACCATCTCCGCTTAGTAGCCCAACTACGCCCCTATCTGGACAGTGATGATCTCGCCTCAGTTGTTCACGCTCTGGTAACTTCTAGATTGGATTACTGTAATGCACTCTACATAGGGCTGCCCTTGAAGACAGTTTGGAAACTTCAGCTAGTGCAAAATGCGTCAGCCAGGTTGTTGACGAGGACCAATCGGTCCGCGCATATAACACCTGTCCTGGCCCGTTTGCACTGGCTACCTATTTGTTTCCGAGCCAGATTCAAGGTGCTGGTGTTGACCTATAAAGCCTTACACGGCGTGGGACCGCAATACCTTGTGGAACGCCTCTCCTGCTATGAACCTACCCGTGCGCTTCGTTCAGTATCTAAGGCCCTCCTCCGGGTACCAACCCATCTAGATGCCCGGAGGACTGTTACTAGATCTAGGGCCTTTTCTGTAGTGGCCCCCGAATTGTGGAACAGCCTACCTGAAGAGATATGCCTGGCGCCTACGGTACTTTCTTTCAGGCGCCAGGTTAAGACCTGGCTATGCTCCCAGGCATTTTAATGTTTTATGTTTAATGTTTTTAGTTTTAAATCTGCTGATACTTGTTATTGATTTTACTGTAACATTGTATTTTAACTCTGTTTTGTACACCGCCCAGAGAGCTACTAGCTATGGGCGGTCTATAAATGAAATGAAATAAATAAATAAATAATAAATGCAGGTGGGCATTGCAGGCCTGCATGGTTGTGTGGGGTGTCTGGGCCCTCCCTCTCTGTGATCCATAGCAGTGTTGGGAGCCAATGCTGCCACAGATCGTGGAATGGGAGTGCTACCCACCCACCCTAAGGAGGGGCCCTTTAGGGGCCCTCGGCCAGAGTCCGACCTGGCTGCCCTCTAGTGCTGGCCCTGCTTAATAGCATTTACAAAGCAGTTCCTGGATCAAAAATGATGAACTGATGACCAAAGGACACTGTAACCAAATAGGCCACTGAAGAAGGCTCTGAAGCCGAAATCCGTTTGGCATGTAATTATCTAGATAATTTACTGCAGAATAACATCAGCTGTGCAAACAACATTGATTATTGATTGGACTATATGCACAAGCTTTTTATGATTGTTTGTGCCACACACAGGCCTTATCCTAGTCTGATTCATGAATGGTTTTTGTTCAGCTTTTTTCTGTTCAGTATTTGACTGTTTTATATCATATTATATCTTTTTGGTCATATTGAAAATGCCTGCAATTTTTTTGCATTATTTTTCCTTCTACTATCAGGTTTGATTTGTGTCTTCACAATAAAATCTTTTTTCTCGGTATTGTTATGTTTTCATTTATATTTGTTGTTTTAATAGAACATATATTTGGGCATCCTTGACTTTTTACGATTATTATTTTGCAGTCTCTCTGATGAACCAGACAGGCCTTTTGCCTGATCAAGCCAGGATCTTCTGAATGATTGTTGAGAACTTACCTATATATTTTCCCCTGAAAGAAAGAAAAAAGGCAAGTGTGGAAAGGGGGGGGGCGTTCTGAGCAATTCCCCCCCCCAAAATAAACTGCTGAAAGAGAAAAAAAGTTAAATTGCTCCCTTTCCTTCATCTATTCAGACTTGCAGCTCCCCACAGATGTTTTACATCCAGGATGGGAAACCTTAATTCCACCACAATTCCCTTCAACCCCTGCCAACATGGCCAAGGACAAGGGGAGATGGAGCCCATCAATATCTGGAAGGCCACAGGTTGCCCACCCCTGTTCTGCATAGAGGGACTGCCTTTGTGGACATGAGGCATGTTATCTCTGATCCAACACAGAGCAAAGAGCCATCATTAAGGATGGGGGATTCAGTTCGCATTTAAAGCTGCATCTATCAAATTTGCGCTTTCTGAAGCAATATTTTTATCATACAATATAAGAACTAGATCAGCCACACAAGGCCTTCTCTCAATCCTGCCAACCAAAACAGCTAGGTTGGTGGGTACTAGGGAGAGGGCCTTTTCTGTGGTGGCCCCCACTCTCTGGAACTCCCTCCCGTGTGATCTTCGACATGCCCCTTCCCTAGATGTATTCCGCAAGGCCCTGAAGACGTGGCTATTCCAGCAAGCCTTTGAGGTCATTGGGTAAATCACCATGATTCTGTCATTTATCGTATGTTGTTAATATAATTGCTTTTATATGTATTGATGACTGTCCAGTATTTTACCTATTGTTATTAATGTGATTACATCTGTTATTATTGTATTTTATCTCTTTTAATGTATGTTGCCTAGAGTGGCTAATTGCCAGATAGGCGACAAACAAATTAAATATGATGATGATGATGATGATGATGATGATGTTTTAGCATTTTTAGTGTTTTTGTTTGGAAATGTTCCTTTTTTAAACTACAATTGGGCTGATGGGAGTTGTAGTTGAAACAAGGAATGTTTCCAAGCTCTGATGACACACTCAGCAGCTGAGTCCAAGAAGGGCATCTGGCGCCATTTTATTGTCAAGGGAGGCGGCGGAGGGCGAGCGAGCACACAAGCGAACAGGCAGAGGGGAGAGAGAGCAGGCAAGGGGGGATGAGCCAGGGAGGTGGCGGAGGGCAAGTGAGCGTGTGGACAGGCAAGGGGGAGGGCGAGAGGGCAAGGGGGGATAAGCGGAGGTGGCGGAGAGTGAGCGAGTGTGTGAACAGGCAGGGTGGAGGGAAAGCGGGCAAGGGGGGATGAGCCAGGGGGGCGGCAGAGGGCAAATGAGCAGGTGCAGGCGGGCTGGCAGCTCCCTCGCTGCGATCCGCGGCAGGCGCTGCAGCAGAAGGGGAGCACTACTCCCCCACCATAATGAGGGTGAGCGAGCGGGGGGGGGAGAGTGATGCATGGAAAAGTGGAACATCGATCAGCTGTTGTGGGGGGGAGCTTCAGGGGCCAAGCGCTGTCAGCTGAGCTCCCCACACTACAACTGATCAATGTTCCACTTTACAGCGATTTTCGCTTTGCGGCGGGGGTCTGGTCCCTAACCTGCCATATAAGTGGGGCCCTACTGTAAATGCACATTTTGAAGGATGGCTGTGTTTTGGTTCTCATATTGTTTCAGAATTTGATAAATTCTGCTTGAAATGCAAACTTAATTGAAATTCTCACCCATCCCTAGTCCTCACACAGGTCTAGTATAGCCCTTTGTTTCAGATCATAACCCAGCTATATGAAGAGGCTCCTTTGCTTCCTTTTCCTTTTCTAAACAGTTGCCACGGAGCTGAAAGAATTGCACGAGTTCAATCATGACAGACAAGATCACCCAGTAAAGTACAGAAATAGGATTTTGTATATAAATGCAGCCAGATTTAAGCAAGCCTTTGACAAGTGGAACACAGGGGGAGATGCCATGAGGGGCAAAGATTTCCTTATATGCATGTGTGTTCAATTATAAAGTCACCAAACCCTCCAAGGCAAGGAAAGACCCATTTAAAAAAAATACCCAGAAAAGTTGAGATTCATGTTGTTAGATCGTAGGTCAAGAAAACCATTATATATTAAGATCTTATTTATTTTCTGCTGACAAGAGTAATATACATATTGATAAATTTCCTCAGGGGTAGGGGAGAGAAAATCATTTCATAGCTCACAGTAAGAAATTATATTATATGAGATAGTAATTACAGCACATTAAAAGGCAGGCGAATTTTCTTGTGACCCTTTATCTGGTGGGTCATGCTGAGGCTTCCCAGCCCTGTCCTCTCAGAGCTTTGAAAAACATTGAAAAAAATGCATTTATTTATTTATTACATTTCTACCCCACCTTTCTTTTCATGATTGAAACCCAAGACAGCTTCCATATAGTTCCCAAGCTGTCTCCCATCCAGGCACTGACCAGACCTGACTCAGCACAGAGCTGACCTTATGTGCCTTCAGACCATAGCCTGGGACCAATATATAAAGGACTAGACCTGCTAAATTTCAGCAGGGTTGCTACACAGTGCATCTTCAGATTGTACATAGCCTCTACGGCCACATTCACACCACACATTTATTCCACTATTGTTCCACTTTAAACAGTCACGGCTTTCCCCAAAGAATCCTGGGAAGTGTAGTTTGTGAAGGGTGCTGACAGTTGTTAGGAGGCCTTTATTCCCCTCAGATAGTTACAATTCCTTGAGTGGTTTAACTATCAGTCCTTTTTCCAGGAATCTCCGGGAACTGCAGGTCTGCAAGGGGAATTGGCGTCTCCTAACGCCTCTCAGCACCCTTCATAAACGACACGTCCCAGGATTCTTTGGGGAAAGCCATGACTGTTTAAAGTGGAATAATGGTGGAATAAATGTACAGTGTGAATGCAGCCTACGCTATGCCAGCAATTTGGATGGCTTTAAAAGAGGATTATTTATTTATTTTATTACATTTATACCCCACCTTTCTTTTCTTGATAGAAACCCAAGGCGGCTTATATATGGTTCCCAGGCTGTCTCCCATCCAGGCACTGACCAGACCTGACCCTGCTTAGCAGGGAGCTGGCCTTATGTGCCTTCAGACCATAGCCTGGGACCAAAATGTATGTTTGATGAGAAGGATGCCTGCAAAATGTGCACAATTTGCATGTAACTCGTTGCACAAAACCCTGCCAAAATCAAGACTGAATGAACCAACGACTGACACGGAATGCATTTAGGCTCCTCTGTACAATCCTACCTGCCACAGGGACATCCTTTAATACAGGGATTCTCAGACTTTGTATTCCCAGGACCCACTTGAGCTCTGGCTGAAAAATATGGAGGTGCGGAGTCAGCCACAAAATGGTTGCAGATGAAAGCAGAGTTTGCTATAATCAGCTGGCAGTGACTGACTTCACTTTCCATAGATATCTAACCCATTTATGGAAATTACTACATTCTTTGCCACAGTATTTTCCTCGTGGCAAGGAGTTTCATAGCTGAGCTTTCCTCAAGGTAAGCACAGTACTTATTTTAGACAGAATTTGCAGATCCAGAGACTCTAAGGACAGGAAAGGTTTTCTTTTATATTTTCTCTTCCTGCTCCCACATGCCTCTCAATGTATTTTTACCTATCTCCTGTAATTTCTTCTCCCATTCTCCTTTCACACTCAATTTGTACCTTATCCCCCACCCCCAAACTACCAGTTTCTTTCATCCCTTCTCTCTAGTCCTTTTACATTCACTACTTCCTCCTATAATAGTTTTTCTCTCTTATCCTCTTCATTCCTGGTTTGATGATGATAATGATGATCCTTTTATCTCCTTTTCTAATGTCTTTCAACACCTCCCCTGGCACTTCCGCCTCAGAAGATGGGATGCAAGCATTTGCTGGTGTTAGCACTGATACAACCACAAAAGGCTAGGGGGCAGAGCAGGCCAGTGAGGGGGCACTGAGACTGTGGCACTGAGGCCTACCTTAAAGTGGCCCAAGGCCCACTGGTGGCTCCCAGTCCAATACTTGAGAAACAGTGCTATGGTAAATGTGTCATGTTCAAAACAATCCTCACCAGCTGCAAAATGTGAAACAGCAGGCTGTGCGTGACTTGGCACCTTAGCTTTCATACCAATGCACATGCAGCACACTTGAGATGTCTCCATCCATTCCCACTGTGGCTGCAATCTTATACGTACTGCTGCACACACACACCGACTCTGAGTGGTGAGAGACATCCAGGGGTTCCCGAACTTTACCCAGGGTGTGGTTTCCTTGGAAAGAAGGTCAGGAGAGACGGTGGTGTCTTATGGGATATATGGTTTTTATTTACACATATATACAGTCTGAGTTTAAGATGGAGGGGTTCACAGCCTTAACAATCCGTCAGATCTTGCTCACCAAAGTTCATAGCTTTGGGGGTTCAGACACAGAGAGCGAGCAAGCCTCTCTGTCTGTTTTCAGTTCCCAGCTTTTTTTCAGATTCACACTAACACAGACACACAAACTATGTCCTTGTTGGGGGGGGCTATCTCCTGAAAGTGTTCTTAATGGCCCACATTGCTTCCTTAGCCAATTGTTACACTTGTTAGTGGGGGCACTTGACAGGCCCATCAGCTCTCAAACTAGCTTAACTAAGGAAACTGGTTTGCCCAGTTTAGCAGGTCTCTCCATTGCAGACTATATCTCGTGTGTGTGTGTGTGTGTGCTATGTGCCTTCAAGTTGACTATGACTTATGGCGACCCTATGAATCGGCGACCTCCAATAGCAACAGGCACACAATTTAAAAGATAGAAGGGGTCTCACTAATATCACGCAAGCCCACTCCCACCATCCTATAACAACACTTTTCTGAAAATAAGGCTGCAATCCAATACACACTTACCTGGGAGTAAGTCCCATTGAACCCAATGGAGCTTATTTCTGAGTAGGCATGTATTGGATTGCAGTGTAAGTTGCCTTGTGCTCAATGGGGCTTACTTATAAATAGACATAGATGGGATAGCACCTTAGAAAATTAACTTCCAGAGAGGCAGGAGAAGGATCTGAAACCAGAAGAATATCGATTCTTGTGCGCTAATGGGCACAGACAGAGCTTTGTAAAAGGCACCCCTTAACTTCTTTTTGAAGAAAAACATCATTGTGGCAAATTAGGAAGAATGATTCACCAGGGTGATGTATCAGAAGATGTGAGGGCTTGCAAGGTTTTTGTGTTCATATTACAAGACCATACATTTTTGTTAATTCCAGTCCACATCAGTTTCATTGTCCATGCATCAAATCGCATTGGGCATGTTGCTTGTGATGTTCCTGTATTAGTGTAAATAGGGTAAGTGCTGGTTGTATAGGAGATACATGGTAAGTAGAATGAAAGAGGAAGGGGGAGTGAATGGGCAGTAGAATGCTGGATGATTGGCTGAATGTTTAAAATGGCTGACAGTATAAAAGGAAGTATGACAGGTAAATCTGGGTGGATGTGAAGTGGATGTGAGGTGGACTGGAGTGGGTTGTTTTGGTGGGTTTGAGAGAGTTGTTTGTCAGGAGAGCGTGGAGAAGGAAGGGGGTGGAGTTTGGATTAGTATTAGATAAAACCATATGCTTATGTGCCTTATGAAGAAATCTTGTTAAGCTTGTTCTCTGTGTTATTTAATAAATACTTAATTTGGTTTACCAGAGGCCTGATCCTTGGCTGGGGTTTCACAGACCAGAAGGGAGGGTGAGGTAAATAACCAAGGCTGAAGAGTGGCAAATGGTGGCAGCGGGTGAAGGGAAGAATATAACACCACAAGTATTCAGAGCAAACCAGAATTATAAGTAGTCTGAGTAAATCAAAGGGATTGGGACAGCTTAAGCACGCAGTCACAGAGGTAACCTAATTGAGGGAGACTCAGGCAGAGTCTCTAGGAATATTGGTTATAGGACGTGACTGGTGGTGCTGCCTAGCAGGGGGATCTGTTGAGATCTATGCTAGAGCGGAGAGGGAAACCATAAAAAAGGACAGTCCGGACTGGTGGAGTCCCTGGTGGTGCCTAGAGACAGGCAGTAACCACGAGCAGGTAGGAGCCTGACAGGGAGAGCCAGGGAAGGGCGTCACATTGCTCATCTACAAAAAGTGCCAGTTTTTGTTGCAGCCTCCATTTGTTCCCACAATGCCCCCCAAGGATGCCGACACCCAGGCCTATTCAGGGTAAATAAAATGGTAGCTGCCAGGAAACAGCCGCAGAGAAAAATTCTCCTGTCCCTGGAAGAGGCAACCCCAACTCTCCGATACGAGGCTTGTTCACGTGTTACAATGAACACAGGGACAAGTTGTCTCTATGCATGTGCAAGTGCTTGTGTGAAAGAGTGTACAGTTGTTGATTTGTGTAGCTCAGCTGTTGCGTGCACAGACGGTACACCCATTGAATATTACATGTTAATAACCGTGAGTGTACAGTTCAACTATTGTGTACACAGATTGTATACTCATTAAATTTGTTGTTGTTGTTATTTGCACACATTCCAACCTGAGCTTGAGGGGTTCACAACACTAACAGTCCAATAGATCTTGCTTTTCCATCAGGCTTTAGGAGGCACCCCAAGCCCTGGTGCAGAAAGCAGGCCTCCCTGTGTGTCTTTCCAGCTTCAACCCCAAGACGAGACTAAAAGCCTCTCCTTGGCTCCAGGATGGGGGAAGGAGGGCCCCTCACCTGAAAGAATTCCAAAAGCTTCCTTTGCCAAGTCAGATAAGAGGAACCAGGGAGAGATGCATAATATCTGTCCCTCGTTCCGGGCTTGTCCAGAGCCAACAGATAGCTGGGGGATGCCGGACTCCATACTCCAGCCTTCGATTACTGCTGTGCAATACCAGGTCTGTAACCCAAAAAACATCTCTCATCCACGATATGATACTGGATGAGGGGGCGGACCTGGCATGTATTACGGAAACCTGGCTGGATAATGCAGCTGCTCCTATCCTGACTGCCATGTGTCCGGCTGGGTTCTCGTATGCACAGCAGCCGAGGGTCGGTAGTCGGGGAGGGGGAGTGGCGGTTATTTATCGAACATCTTTGGTTTTCACCAGACCTCCTCTATGTGAGACCAAGGTGGCAGATTGCATGTACTGGAGGTTGGGCCCAAAGGGCAGTCTAGGGATTCTGCTCGTGTACCGTCCACCCCGCTGCACGACGGACTCCCTGGCCAAGGTGCTGGGGGTGGTCTCGGATGTACGGGTGCAGTCCCCAAACCTTTTGGTATTGGGGGCCTTCAATGTGCATTCGGAGGCCACTCTCACTGGGGCACCTCGGGACTTCTTGGAAACCATGGCCTCCTGGGAGCTGCACCTTATTTCTATGGGGCCCACCCATGTAGCCAGTTATGCACTCGACCTTGTGTTTGTCTCGGGAGAGGAAGGAAGTGATCTGAAAATTGGGGAGACATCCATCACCCCAGTGTCATGGTCAGATCACTATTTGGTGAAATTAGACTGTTCGATGCCACAAACCCTCCATGGGGGTGGAGGACCTATTAAGATGGTCCGCCCCAGGCGTTTGATGGATCCTGATGGATTCCTGAATGCGCTTGGGGATTCATTGGAGCAGGCACACAGCCACTCGGCTGAGGCCCTGGTGGAGGGTTGGAATACTGCAGTTACCGGGGCATTAGACCGGGTGGCTCCGAAACGTCCTCTCCCCCTGAATAGAACTCAGACCGCACCATGGTTTACCCCACGGTTGCGAATTCTGAGGCGGGAGGTGAGACGACTAGAACGCCGGTGGTGGAAGTCTCGCTCTGACGATGATCGAACACATGTTAGAGATGCAGCGGCAACCTATCATGTGGCAATAAGGGCAGCAAAAAGAGATTTTTATGCTGCCTCTATTGCTTCCGCAGAGTGTTGTCCCAGGAGACTGTTCCAAGTGGTCCGGAGCCTGGTCGGTCCAGTTGCTCCGGAACCGATGAAACACGATAAGGTCTCCTGTGACGAATTTGCAATACATTTTGCGGAGAAAATCGATTGTATTAAGAGTGCTATTCCGTACACTGTGGACACAGTGAGTGAGCCAGAGGTGACTAGTAAAGCTCCAGTACAGTGGGATCGGTTCCAGCTTCTTCCATCCGATGAAGTGGACAAGGTGCTTTCAACCTTAAAGCCGACCACCTGCTTACTCGATCCTTGCCCATCGTGGCTAGTTATGAGCTGCAAAGATAGACTTGGTGAGGGGATTAAACTGGTGGTAAATGCTTCACTCGAAGAAGGAGTAATGCCATCAGCGCTCAAGGAGGCAATAATAAAACCAGTCCTAAAGAAGTCCTCCTTGGACCCCCGAAATTTGAACAACTTCCGCCCAGTTTCAAATTTACCATTCTTGGGCAAGGCGATTGAGCGGGTGGTGGCAAAGCAATTGCAAGCGCACTTGGAGGAAGCAGATTATCTGGATCCATCTCAATCGGGCTTCAGGCCTGGACATGGAACTGAAACAGCCTTGGTTGCCTTGGTGGATGATATGAGGAGGGCGTGGGATAGGGGCGAATGCACCTTCCTTGTCCTCCTTGATCTCTCAGCGGCTTTTGATACCGTTGACCATGCTATCCTCTTGGACAGCCTGGAGAGGTTAGGCGTAGGGGGCACTGTATTGCAGTGGTTCCACTCCTTCCTCTCTAGTAGGTACCAAAGAGTAGCATTGGAGGAGGAGGTGTCGGATCCTTGGCCTCTCACTTGTGGGGTGCCATAGGGTTCCATCCTTTCTCCAATGCTGTTCAACATCTATATAAAGCTGCTGGGGGCAATCATCAGGAGTGTTGGGCTGCGGTGTCATCAATATGCGGATGACACGCAGCTCTATCTCTCATTTAAATCTTCACCAAGGTTGGCTGTAGAAACCCTGTCCAAGTGCCTGAAGTTGGTGAGTGACTGGATGGGAAGGAATAAGCTGAAGCTGAATCCAGACAAAACCGAGGTACTATGTGTGGGAGACAAGGGAGGGCTAGGGGATATTGACCTGGTGCTCAATGGGGTACATTTGCCCCTGAAAGACCAGGTCTGCAGCCTGGGGGTCATTCTTAATTCCCAGCTGTCCATGGAGGCTCAGGTTTCGGCTGTGAGCCGGGCAGCGCTGTATCAACTCCATCTGATACGGAGGCTGCGCCCCTACCTTCCCAACCATCTGTTCCCACCAATTGTACATGCCCTAGTCACCTCTCGCCTAGACTACTGTAATGTGCTCTACGTGGGATTACCCTTGAAAACGGTCCAGAAGCTGCAACTGGTACAGAATGCAGCAGCTCGTCTGATTAAAGGCAGCCGCCGGCAGGATCACATCACCCCAGTGCTAAAAGAGTTGCACTGGTTACCGGTTGCTTACCAAGCCCAATTCAAGGTGTTGGTTTTGACCTTTAAATCCCTATATGGTTTCGGACCAGTCTATCTAAAGGAGCGCCTCCAGCATCGGCAGGGATGCCGCTCAACAAGATCAGCCTCAGAGGACCTTCTCTCGATCCCACTGGTTAAAACAGCTAGACTGGTGAGGACCAGAGAGAGGGCCTTCTCAATAGTGGCCCCCACCCTGTGGAATTCTCTCCCAAATGATCTCTGCCATGCGCCTTCGATAATGAGCTTCTGCCGGACTTTAAAGACCTGGTTTTTCAGACAAGCCTTTGGATTGAGTTAAGTTTTTATTGTCGGTTTTTAAATTTTTATATTTTAATATTGTAATGTGTAACGTATTTTACTTGTACGTCATCCAGAGTGGCTGGATAACCAGCCAGATGGGCGACTAATAAATATAATATAATATAATATAATATAATATAATATAATATAATATAATATAATATAATATAATATAATATAATATAATATAATATAATATAATAATAATAATAATAATATGCGATTGACTATTCAATAAGTCCGTTAACTCACAGGCTAGCTTAACAAAAGAGCAGCAGAGCAGGTTTCGTGCTTGCATATCCCAACTTCAGATACAAGATTACAGGCTTGAAGGGGACACACAGAGATCATCTGTCTCATCCCTCAGTCCCATAGCAGCATACTGCTCTCAGGAAATCTGTACTGTTCTTGATAAACAGGGGCTATTGGCATATATGTGTAACTGCCAACTGCAGGATCCTACACAATGGAACACACGAACTCTTCTGTCTTCTACCTAGCACAGAAGCTGTGCTTTTAATGGCTCTGTGAATCAAATGTGTGAAGAGAATAATTTCTGTCTATGGAATGGAAGATTATTTGTGAGTGGCAGGGCACTCAAGGAAATTCATCCTTTTGTTCCTAAAAGGAACTTGTAGGAAGCAGTTAAATCTTTTCTGGGGGAGATACTTGCCCAGAAATCATTTCCTCAAGGACAAAGTGAAGAGTTGCAACAATAAACATAGGTGTGGGTCTCTGTCTCTCTCTCAAATGGAGAAATCCACAGGAAATAGGGATTGGCAAAATCTGCCTGTAGTCTTGTCCGCGTCACTTCCACCTGTGTTTGCACAGGTGCGTTGTATCCTGCCTCTTCATCAATTTGCAAAACTAAATAAATAAATTCTGCACAGAAATTTGCATATGAATGCTTAGTGAAATCCATATTTGAAAATGTATTTTCTTTCAAAATACACATTTCTAAGTGTATTCTCTCTTTTTAAAAAGTATTCTAAAAGAATGTTGAACTTGAATACTGCACCAGAACAGACAGGAAGTGTAAATGCCCAAGGATAACTAAGTTCTGATCTGCACGTAGCAAGGATATGCACTGGACAAATTCCAAACTGAATCAGGCCAATTTGGGGGGATCTGGGCTTTGTCTGAGTTGGGTGGAGACAGCCCTGGATTGTGCAGGTCCCACAAAGTGATCCCGGGCTGTCATGGGGTGGGCACTGGCAAGGAAAGAGAGGCAGGCAAGGCATTTTTAAGTAGTAGTTATGTGTCGAAATAGACACCCAGCACTCACTTTTGGACACCCAGTGGACACAAATGGAAACATAAAATTGAACCAAGAAGACAAATTCAGATTGGAAGCCACTGAAACTCTGACTAGAGTTGTGAATCTTTAGTGGAATAGAACAGAAACAGTAGAACATAGGGGCACATTGCGCAATAATGCTTAGGGTTCTTACAAACTACAAGTGTTTCTGAAAAACCTCTTTACAAAATATCTCTCCTTGTACACTGTGATGTCTCATTCTCTATCTTTGTTCTTTTTTCCATAAGAATTCTGCTTCGGCAGAACGTGGATCATAAACAGCAGTTTTTATTTTTAATTTGCTTTTTAACGCATGTATTTACTGGTAGGTGGGCAGGCTAGTAAGAATTTTGCTAGGCTAGTAACTTGTGTAAATGCATGAGCAAGGTTGCATTCACTCCATGGTATTTTTGTTTCTTTATTTTTAGTTTGAATCACTTTCACCTCAGTTCAAATGTCAGGGCTTGTACATGGCACAGAGGCTTCCACATGGAAGCTATTAGAATGAGAACAGGACACCCAGTAACAATTCCTTTAAAAATGCCCTGGAGGCAGGCATCAGGCAGGAAGAAGGAGAGATTGGGCCAGAAAATAGAGAAGCATTGAAAATTATTATTAATTAACTCAAGTTCATCGCCAAATTGTTGGAGTGGCTGTAATATGATGGGTACATATTTACATCTGTGGTGGGAATGCCCCAGAGGACAAATATTTTGGACCAACATATTCCAGAAAATAAATAAAATAATGAATCAACAAATTAATGCTACTCCACAGTTGGGTATCTTAAATTTGTTCATAGATGATGATTCAGATCTGCAAAATAATGTACTGGTTACATATTTACTACATGTGGCACATTTCACAGTGGTACACTTTTGGAAGGACCTATCTGGAGCCAACATAGAATATTGGTATAAGCTGGTCTGGAATGAAGCACTGCTAAATAAACCAACACAAAAACTCAGAGTCTTTGATGGTCAAAGTAAAAGAGTTCATTTATTTTGCCTTGGTATGCTTTTGTGCAATGCACGAACCAAGAAGAACATGATCAAGTTCCTTTGCCAGCATATACATGGATCCAGTTTCTTTAAGTGGGCCTTTCCCCGTCTCTTTTGTAGTTTATTGCATACCCACAAAGAGAAGGGAAAGAATAAGCACAAGTGAGATAAGTAGTATACTGAAAAATGTAAAGGAAAATATCTTGGCATTAAAAGCTGAATCCCATAAATGCACTGTAACGCCAACCAGTATAAATTTGTTTAAAATTAGTTTTGAGTATTTAAGTTTGTTAATATTGTATGGTTTATATATGATGTTTTGATTATGTTTGATTAATAACGGTGTAAAATTAATAAAGAGTGATTAAAAAAAGAAAAGGTCTAGGAGAGTAGGAGGGAACTACCAGGGTGGCTGCATCTTCCCAGGTGCTGGTAGGGGTGGGGTGGGGGGATGCCTTTGGATGAAGTGTGCAGGACGCTCCTTTGCGAGTGGCGTTCCTGCTCAACCTCTCCTTCCTGTCTGATGCCCCCCCAAGCCCCCAATCTTTACTTACCAGGCCAAAACCGAACATTACAGTGGAGATGGGGCCCATTCTCCCTCTCCTCTCTTCCCAGTAATGTGTGATGTGACATCATTATGACATCATTGTGCTTTCCATTTGCTCCAGTGGAGGCTGGTGGCTTCAATGTCAGTGGGGCACTCTGGATTTTAGTCTGAACTTTCAAGGAGCTGTCCAATTTGTTGAAACCTATCCCCAAAATAAGTTAAGAACCTTGGAGAGCGCCTTGAAAGTTCAGATGAAAACCCAGAGTGGATTAATTGCAACACCGACATCGGAGTCACCAGCCTCCATTGGTTTGTTCCATCTGTACAATTGCTAGCCAACTGAAGTGGAGTGCAAATGGGGAAACAGCCCACTATCCGTAGTGTTTAGAATTGACTTGTTCTTTCCACTGTTCTCAAAAGTGGGGGATGATATTTATCTTGTCTTTCCTCTCGTCTGCAGTGAACATTCCATGCTATTGCCAACAGCTTCCTTTACCTTATTAAAGCCCCTTTGAAAGTAAATCAAAAGAGCGTGGAGTATGAAATGATGTAAAACTGTGAAAACATCATTTAATACAAAGGCAGCTGGTTGCAGTAAAGTAGGAGTTGATCTTTTCAGATATGAATTGCATTATCAGATAACCCTGCTTTGCTTTTTTGTGTTGTGACGGGGTGTGCGGAAATCAAAATGCTTCTTTTAACAGTCTGGTTGAGTTGCAAAAACATTTTTCCAGAGAGATAGTCCTGCTTTTTTTTTATTTCTTTATCAAAGAGTATGTTAATAGACTCGACACATTAAGAAATACTTTCCATGCATATCCCATTGAGAAATATACCAGAATTTTAATAGAGGGGAAATCAAGCAGTTTATTTCAAGCAAAAACAAAAAGCGCATTGCTATGAGTTGCTTTTCTCCCTTAGCTAGTATAAAAGGGAATGCCAAGGGGGCACCTGCAGGCACTATGCCCACTCGTATCAGCTATGGCACCTGCAAAAGGTAAATACTGTATTTTTGTAAGACATTGTACTGTCATGGCATAATGACGCCACGCAATGTGACTTGTGGGCAAGGGCAAAGCATCTTACAAAAATGTCAATGGGGCAGCAGTGGCATGAGGACCAGCCTCAGTGGGACCGGCCTTGGCACCAGTGGCAGCAGGAGAGCCCTGGCACTCAATGGCGGCTAAAGAGGCCCGGGCGCAGTGACAGCTGGGGGAGATGCTTAGCACTTGCTGGCAGTGGTGGAGGCAGGAGAGGCCTGGCACTCGGTGGAAGTGGCAGGAGCCAGAGAGACCTGGCACTCAGTGAAGTGAGAGGTCTGGCACTCAGTGGCAGGAACGGAAGAACCCTGGCATTCGGCAATGGGGGTGGGAGCCGGAGAGGCCTGGAGCTTGGTGGCTGTGGCCTAGGTCTGGGCCTCAACAGGTGGGTGGGAGGCTGGCCTTGATGACCCATGCTGAGGAAGAGGGGAGGTCTTACAAAAAATGGCAACCGGTGGGGGGAAGGGAGAGGAACTCTGGTGACCTGTGGGGAGAAAAGGGAGGGGAGTTCTGGTGACCTGTGGGAGGGATAAGGAAGGGGAGTTCTGGCAACCCATCGGGGGAAAGGGGGGACAACTCATGGGTGGATAAGGGAGGGGATCTCCAGTGACCTGTGGGGGTGGAAGGGGGGAGCTCCAATGACCCGTGAGGGGAAGGAGAGAGAACCATGGGAGGCAGGAGGGGGAGAGGGTCTTTGGTGACCCAGGGGAAAGGGGGGCTTTGATGATGGCAGGTGGGGTTGATGAACAAAGTGAACAGAGCTGGAACCCCTAGTCCCCTAAAAATAACATAATACACAATTATTATTCTTGCTCAGTTCTCCTTTGCACTGGCTCAGCCTCTCCTGGACTCTTTCTGGGAGAAAGGGCAGGATATATTATTATTATTATTATTATTATTATTATTATTATTATTATTATTATTATTATTATTATTATTATTATTATTATTATTATTATTATTATTATTGAACACACCCCTTTAGACATATCCACATTTCATTGGTTTCCAGGAATGAACACCCACCCTCCCATCCATTCTGAACAGAGGAGATGTCCAAAGAGCTTCTTTCTGTGAGCAAGCATGGTGGAAGCTGGTATAGGTGCCTTTTCCCATATTGATGGGGCAACTGATGAGGCATGTTTGCACCAGTTTGGGCTCTAGGTTCTTGTCCTGCCGTTTTGATGTGGCAGCCATTGTGCCACATTCACACAGCAGCCATTTTGCGGTATACCATGAATCTACAGTGGCCATTTTGTATTATGCCATGCCCTCCATGGCAGCCATTTTGTGACTGGCCACAGCACTTTTCCAAAAAGGTTGGCAACCCCAGTAAAATTATTGTCATTAAGTCAGCTAAGACCTCAAGTTCAGCACTGTACATTTGTCCATAAAGTGCATGGCCACCTTTTTGTTTGGTCACATAAAATTTATCCCTTGGCATCCTCAGAATCGGCTGCAATCTGAATCTAAATCCACTCAGCCCCACTGAACCCAGTGGAATTTCCTTTAGACTAGATATGGAAAGCAGAGGCAGCCAACATGGTGGCTTCCAAATGCTGTTGGGCTCCAACTTCCATCATTCCCATACTCATTTCTCATGCTGACTGGGGCAGACGGGCATTAGGAATCCAACATCTGGAGGGCACCATGTTAGTTAGTCCCGAGCTGTATAGGGCTTTGTATGCCAAAACTAGAACCTTGAACTTGGCCCGGTAGCAAATGGGCAGCCAGTGCAATTCTTTCAGTAGTGGGGTGACATGTTGGCAATACCCTGCCCCAATGAGCAGTCTCGCCGCTGCATTTTGCACCACCTACAGCTTCCGGACCAACCTCAAAGGCAGTCCAACATAGAGCGCATTACAGTAATCCAACCTGGAGGTTACCAGTGCGTGGACAACAGTGGTCAGGCAAACCTGGTCCAGAAACAGCCGCAGCTGTCTTACCAGACGAAGCTGGTAAAGGGCACTCCTAGCCACTGAGGTTACCTGGGCCTCTAGTAACAAAGATGGATCCAGGAGCACCCCCAGACTACAGACCTGCTCTTTCAGAGGGAGTATGACCCCATCCAAAGCAAGCAACTGACCAATTATCTGAACTCAGGAACCGTCAACCCACAGCGCCTCCGTTTTTATAGGATTCAGACTCAGTTTATTGGCCCTCATCCAGCCCACCACCGAATCCAGGCAGCAGTCCAGGGCTTACACAGCCTCTCCCAATTCAGATGTTACAGAGAAAGAGAGTTGGGTATCATCAGCGTACTGTTGAGACCTCACCCCAAATCTCCTGATGACTGCTCCCAAGGGCTTCATATAGATGTTAAACAGCATGAGGGACAAGTTGGTACCCTGCGGCACCCCACAGCACAACTGCCAGGGGGCTGAAAGACAATCACCCAATGCTATTCTCTGAAAATGACCCTGGAGATAGGATCAGAACCACTGTAAAACAGTGCCTCCAACATCCATCTCACCAAGTCGGCCCAGAAGGATACCATGGTCAATGGTATCAAAAGCTGCTGAGAGATCAAGTAAGAGTAACAGGGTCGCACTCCCACTGTCCTTCTCCCGATAAAGGTCATCCATCAGGGCGACCAAGGCTGATTCAGTCCCATAACCAGGCCTGAACCCAGAGCACAATGGGTCAAGATAATCTGTTTCATCCAACAGTACTTGCAATTGCTGTGCCACAACCCTCTCAATCACCTTCCCTAATAAGGGGTTATTTGCGACCGGTCGGTAGTTGTCACAAGCCAATGGGTCCAGGGTGGGCTTTTTCAGGAGTGGTCAGATGACAGCCTCTTTCAGGGCAGCTGGAACCACTCCCTCCCACAATGATGCATTGACCGCACCCTGGATCCACTCAGTCAACCCCCCACAGCAAGCTTTAATAAGCCAAGAAGGGCAAGGGTCAAGAGGTCACATTGCTGGCCTCATATCACAAGCACCTTGTCTACATCATCAGGCCATATGAACTCAAACCGTTCCCAAGAAATTGCAGTGAACATTGCACTAGACACTACACTAGATGTGGATAGGACATCAAGACTGCTACAGAGGCAGGCAACTTTACCTTCAAAGTACCTTGCAAACAATTCACAGTGGGCCTCCAGTTCCACAGTGGGCCGCCAGTTTCATTGGTGCAGGCACTTTTGGCTGCACTATGGAACTTCCTCTCTTCATCCTTTCTCCATGCACCCCCTGCGCTCCCCCTAAATATGCTCCTGAGGGAGCAGCAGCTGGTGGCTCCATGTCAGTGGGGCAGTGGAATCCGCTCCTGGTTTTAGCTTGAACTTTCAAGGAACTGTCCAAAGTGCAGAAATCCATTCCCAAAATAAGTTCACCACCTTGGGCAGCTCCTTGAAAGTTCAGACTAAACCCCAAAGCGGATTCCCCTGCCTCGCTGACATGAAGCCACCAGCTGCCACTGCCCAGAGGGGTTATGAAAAACCCCTAGAACACATTTAGGGGGCGTGCTGAGACTGCAGGGAGAGGAGAGAGAGGAGAGGTTCCATTGCGTAGCCCAAACGGCTTGCAATAGCAGGACTATTTAATTAGACACTGGCCTAAGCATTTATTCTGCCCATATATTGCTCCATGCAAAGTGCTGACTGCCTGGCATTGGTTTATCTGTGATTCGCCCACGGCCATCCAGGGACTTCCTGGGACTTACAGTACTTCTGAGTAAAGATGGTTTGGAACAGGCTGTAGATCTACCTTGTCACAGGAGGCTTAGCTCAGGGGTAGAGCACCTGCTTTTTGTGCAGAATGTTCCAGATAGCTGGGGCTCAATGGGATATTGTTGTTGTTGCTGCTGCTATCAATGGCTGTTCGCCATCATAACTTTTTTTTTAAAACTGAACTTCTGTCACTACCTGAATTGGCTTTCTGCCATTCTCCCAGGCACACTATGTACTTGTTTTGTCACTGCCCCACCTGCTCAGTCAACAGATACGCTCAAATTTGAATTCATGTTTGAGGCTAAAGCGTGAACTCCTTTATCACACATTTCTCTGCAAAGATGGTTAATGTGTGCCATAAAGATCACTAATTATCACTTTCTGAGATGCCCTCGGTAGGTTTTTTTTTTTAATATATGTATAAAAGACTCCCGCACATTTGTGATACAGCATAGATGACAGTTTCTGACTATTAGCAGAGGTTTGCTTCTTTTAAACTCTGCACAGCAGGGTGGCATGGGGGTTGAGGCAGAGAGATGAAGAGAGGAAACTGAGAAGGCAGATAGCCTCATTTTATCTTCCTTCACCATAGCACAGAATCATAGAACTGGAAGCAGAGTTAAGCCCTGTTGAATACAGTAGGGCTTATTTCTGAATTATGCATCCATAGGATTGCATTATAGAATAAAGATATTATTTTCCGTAATGTTTAATTAAACTAAGGCTGAAATCCTATGCACACTTACTTGGGAGTAAGTCCTATTGAAGACACTGGGGCGTACATTCAATTCATTTTGCATTTAAAACCAAACTTATCTGATTCACACTTTCTGAAATGTGATGCAGCTCTAAACACAGCCATTCTTTGAAGTGCAGTGAGTTCCTCCAGCCAGATAATGTGTACAACAATGCATATACTTGTATAAAGTATGCATGAAAATGCATCTATTGGTGAAAACAGCATACAAAAATGCATTGTGTTAGGGTTGATTGCTTTTCAAATCTGGGTATGGTAGGCAAAATTCCATACAAACAAAATGTACAATTTGGGATTATGTTTTGAAATGATTGTTATGTTTTTTGATTGCTAATGAGCATTTTTGTAAGCCACTTTGAGCATATTTGTATGGAAAAGTGGCATATAAATTCAAGTAATAAATAATAAATAAATAAATAAAATACAAGATTAGGATTAATTTGCACGAAAATGCTGACCAATTTTCATGAGGACTTTTTTTAAAAATAATCACAAACTGATGTGGAGAAGTGAAAAATGAGAAACTGAGGCTGCATTCAGGGGTTTATTGTGTTAGTTTTACTGATTATAATGGCAGCACTTCTGTCCAGATTTCTAACATTCCTTTCATGCTGCAGTACCTGTTGCATTATGGAACTGTGGCTTTTTGACCAATATACTGCCAGGGCACGCTGAATTTCATTCACACCAGTGAGCGTGGTGTGACACAACAATGAACATCACTGGACATGTAGCTACTCCCCCCCTTTCCACAAATGCACACTTCTGTTCCCCCGTGATTCCCCTATGAAAACTGGGAAGGGGATAACTTTATGACAGTATCCCACCCCAAATTTCATCACTTTACTCGCGCAATTTTCTGGGTTAATGGAATTGCAAACAGATTTTTCCCTGGATGCAATTAACGCAGAAATGATCGCTAAACATCCACTGTATTCTGCTAGATTTCCAGAAGTGGCTTTTACATTGTGTGAAAGATCAAATAAAATGCAGAAATTCAAGGTTAAGGAAATGTCAGGAAAACAGAATAAACTGCTCTCTGAATTAGGCCTGACAGAAACCGAAACTGACGTATTCACCAACCCTTTCTTCTGAGTAAACATGGATTGGATCAGGCCGTAACTTCACCTTGCCACAAAAAGCTTAGCTCAGGTGTACAACATAGCTTTTCGTGCAGAAAGCCTTAGGTTCTATCCCCAGCATTTCCAGGTAGGGATGGGAATGTGCTCTGCTTTAAAGCCTAGAGAGCTGCTGTCACATGCTGCGCTAGATGTACCAATGGTTAGTTAGTTTCCTCTGTTACCTTCTTTTGATATATGCTGAGACACGTTGTTCAATGCTAGGAGCATGTTGCTGTGTGCATGATGCATCAATCCATTTCAGAATCATTATATCCTTCACTCTTCATGAGAAGATACACGAACCTTCTATTTGGCGTTATAAGGAGGAATGGCGAATAAAATATATTACTGTTAGTCTCTGATGGACCCTGTGAACGCTGTTGAGAAATGCAATAGGTACATTGCAGCAAACCATACTAACCCTTTGAGAATGACATATAGCATTATTATTATTATTATTATTATTATTATTATTACCAATCAGCAAAAAGAATATACTAGGAGAAGGCATAAATGGCAACAGGTGTGTAGTCTGCACGTGCTTATTCTTCTGTCTGTGCATGTCACAATAAGCGTTTAGCATTTAAAACCCTTCATATGTAATTATGTTGGCAGCAATCCAGCACAAGAGTTAGAGCATGCTGCAGCCCCTTCGTTTCACTGTGCTTAATTCCATGTGGCTCTTGCCTTGTGGAACGTGTTTCCATCTTTTGGGATGTATAGTCTACCTGCTCCATTGACCAGTGCAGACATAACGCCACATTAGAAAAGCAACCTATCCAGACTTTGAGCCTTTGGACTATGATTAATGTTTGTGTGTAGATTACAGGTGACTTCAGGAACAAAAATAAGACCATCATGACATTGTGAAAAAACAAACTTTCTGGGTCTATTTTCTTGGAATTAAAATGCCTTCTCTGCACAGCCTTTGCAAACATACATAAACTGGCTAATATAGGCTATGTACTGGGCTGCCCACAGTACTGAAATTGGTGGGGGAAACCCATTTAAATACAGGGGAGTTTTATGTAGATGTTGGAGGCACATTATCTGAACCACCTACCCACAACAGAAGTGTTGTGCATTATTTGAACTCCCGCGCACATATAAAGCCTCCAAATCTGGCTGCCGTTTGTGATTAAATTTGGCTAAAAATAAAATGAATTTTCATAATGACTCAGAAGCATGACTGGTTCTGACAAATTAGCAGCTACACTGATTTGATGCTGTCCCTCAAAAATGAGCACTCTGGCTTGTGAGTCATGGTGCAACGTGTACATGTAGGATGATGAGCCCCGGTGTCAGTCATCCTGTCTCCAATGTCAGCTTTGACTTGGGACCTGAATTGCCATCGCAGTGGCTGGCAATTCCTCGTAGTGGGAAAAGACATACTATGCCCCCAAACGGGTTGAATACTGAAAAACTAACAAACTTCTTTTTTAAAAAAAGCAGGGAGAGAAAAATCATAGGGTTGATACTTTATTTTGAAATGCTGAAACTCAAAATCAATTATTGTAAGTTTTTATGTTGGGAAATGTTTGTAAGAAGCGTAAAAAACTGAAACATGTTGCTTGCATAAGTATTCAAGCCCTGTGCTGTGGAAGCTCCCAGTTGACACAGATGAAAGAAATTGCCCTATTAAGGACACAGTTACCTTACCATTGGCCTCCCCCTGTGAGCCCCAGCTGACGAAGCGTCAAGGCCCCAGCTGACAAAGCGTCAAGGCGAGTTAAGCAGCAGAGCGAAAACAGGGTAAGTAGCTCCCATTTATTCCATTATTTAATTGAAGTAAAACAGCTCAGAGCAATAAGTAATAAGGGCAGCCCAAGGTCACCCTGAGCTAGGAGCCAAATCCTGAAAGAACCTATATCTTAGGAGACAGATCCTAGGAAAAGGAAGCCCATAGAAAGCTAGTTTTCAACAACACCCTAGCAGGAAAGCTTCAGGGGACACTGTAAACAAGGCTAAACTCCAGTCGGAGAGAAGGGGGAAAAGGAAACTCCACCGACACATACAGGGAGAAAGTCAGCTCAGTCCTTGCTAAAAAGGGCAGCTTCAGCCTTCCTGAAACACAACCACAAGCTCTGTTTCCCTAGGTTAAAGAAAGGTCAGGCTGTTCTAGGTGGGAAAACAACAAACACAAAAGACTTGCCTGGAAGGCGCAGCCCCTTGATTAGATTAAAAGCAGCCAAAAGCTTAAACAGCCCCGCCCCTCGCTCAGGAAGGAAGGAAGCCTGAGAGAATACTAAAGTGTTAAGCCCCAGCTGATAGCCATCAGCCTCAAGTAACACATCATTGGCTGGCAGCAGTAGCTGGGAGGAACCAGCCACACATATAAAGTCAGAGCACCCTAGCGAGGGAGCCTGCTCCACGAGCTAGAGGGAGCCCCAGCTGACAAAGCGTCAAGGCGAGTTAAGCAGCAGAGCGAGTTCGGCAGCAGGGCGAGGAGGCCAGGGCCCCCCACTCTGCCCGTCTGTTCCCTGACCTCAACTAAACCGCAGTCTCCAACCTATTGACGTAATAAACCTTAAACAAAACTATGCAGGTAAGAAGCCAGCAGGGGTGTGGGGGCTTTCCAGTGTTTTGCACCGCCTGCAGCATGTACGACTATCTACCTGTTGGACAGAAGTCGTGGGTATGCTCTCGGTGCAATGAGCTCCTTGCTCTCCGGGAACGACTTCATTTCCTTGAGGCCAAGGTGGCGGACCTGGAAAAGCTGAGAGAGGCAGAGAGGTGTGTGGAGGAGGCCTTCAGGGATGTTATACCTGAGTCCCACTCCAACGATGATAGCTCTCCTGCTATCATGGAGAACGATGGTCTCGGGGAAGGAGAGCATCCAGCTGAGGAAGAGGGAAACGATCCCTTAGAAGGGACCCATTCCTTGGGGGATGAGCAGCTATCCTCTCGTGCCGAGGATATATCTCCAGGGGGTGGAGGGATCCTTGTAGTGGGTGATTCGATCATCAGGAACATAGACAGTGGGGTGTGTGATGGGCGTGTAGACCGCAAGGTGTTTTGCCTGCCTGGTGCGAAGGTTGCGGATATCGCCCGTCGTTCAGATAGTTTGGTAGACAGTGCTGGGAAGGAGTCAGTGGTCGTGGTGCACGTTGGCACCAACGACATGGGGAAATGCAGCCGTGAGGTCCTGGAAGCAAAATTTAGGTTGCTAGGTAGGATGCTGAAAGCCAGGACTTCCAAGGTGGCTTTCTCTGAAATGCTACCGGTTCCACGCGCAGGACCAGCCAGACAGGCCCAGCTTCGCAGTCTCAATGCGTGGATGAGACGATGGTGTCGGGTGGAAGGGTTTGGATTTGTTAGGCACTGGGGAACATTTTGGGACAAGCCGGGCCTGTACAAAAGGGACGGGCTCCACTTGAACCAGAATGGAACCAGACTGCTGGCACTTAAAATTAAAAAGGTAGCAGAGCAGCTTTTAAACTGACTGAGGGGGGAAACCCGACAGGAGCTGAGAAAGGTCCGTTTCAGAATAAACCTCCCCCCTGGGATAAAAACCAAAGAAATGATGAAATTTTAAAAGGGGTAGGCATAGAAGTAGGTATTGTGAGAGCAGGGGCACAGGATATAAATTCAGAAGAGCAAAATTACCACAGGCCTAACCACAAGTGCCAAAGACACTTGAAGAGAGACACTGCTTACAAGTGCCTGTACGCTAATGCTAGGAGCCTCCGAACCAAGATGGGAGAACTGGAGTGCTTGGTCTTAGAGAAGAGCATTGATATAGTGAGCATAACCGAGACCTGGTGGAATGGAGATAACCAGTGGGATACGGTTATCCCTGGATATAAACTATATCGGAAGGACAGGGAAGGACGTATTGGTGGCGGAGTCGCTCTATACGTGAAAGAAGGCATTGAATCCAGCAAGCTCGAAACCCCAAAAGAGGCAGACTCCTCCACAGAATCGTTGTGGGTGGTGATACCGTGCCCCAGGAGGGACTTAATACTGGGAACGATCTATCGTCCCCCTGATCAAAATGCTCAGGGAGACCTTGAGATGAGATATGAAATTGAGGAAGCATCCAAACTAGGAAATGTGGTAGTAATGGGTGACTTCAACTACCCGGACATAGACTGGCTGCATATGTGTTCCAGTCATGACAAAGAAGCAAAGTTTCTAGATATTCTAAATGACTATTCCCTAGATCAGTTGGTCATGGAACCAACCAGAGGGACGGCAACCCTGGACTTAATCCTCAGTGGGGACCGGGACCTGGTGCGAGATGTAAGTGTTGTTGAACCGATTGGGAGCAGTGACCACAGTGCTATTAAATTAAACATACATGTAACTGGCCAATTGCCAAGAAAATCCAACACGGTCACATTTGACTTCAAAAGAGGAAACTTCACAAAAATGAGGGGATTGGTAAAAAGAAAGCTGAAAAACAAAGCCCAGAGGGTCACATCACTCGAAAATGCTTGGAAGTTGTTTAAAAACACTATATTAGAAGCTCAACTGGAGTGCATACCGCAGATCAGAAAAGGTACCGCCAGGGCCAAGAAGACGCCAGCATGGTTAACAAGCAAAGTCAAGGAAGCTCTTAGAGGCAAAAAGTCTTCCTTCAGAAAATGGAAGTCTTGTCCAAATGAAGAAAATAAAAAAGAACACAAACTCTGGCAAAAGAAATGCAAGAAGACAATAAGGGATGCTAAAAAAGAATTTGAGGAGCACATTGCTAAGAACATAAAAACCAACAACAAAAAATTCTATAAATACATTCAAAGCAGGAGACCATCTAGGGAGACAATTGGACCCTTGGATGATAAGGGAGTCAAAGGTGTACTAAAGAACGATAAGGAGATTGCAGAGAAGCTAAATGAATTCTTTGCATCTGTCTTCACAGTGGAAGATATAGGGCAGATCCCTGAACCTGAACTAACGTTTGCAGGAAGGGATTCTGAGGAACTAAGACAAATAGTGGTAACGAGAGAGGAAGTTCTAAGCTTAATGGACAATATAAAAACTGACAAATCACCGGGCCCGGATGGCATCCACCCGAGAGTTCTCAAAGAACTCAAAGGTGAAATTGCTGATCTGCTAACTAAAATATGTAACTTGTCCCTCGGGTCCTCCTCCGTGCCTGAGGACTGGAAAGTGGCAAATGTAACGCCAATCTTCAAAAAGGGATCCAGAGGGGATCCCGGAAATTACAGGCCAGTTAGCTTAACTTCTGTCCCTGGAAAACTGGTAGAAAGTATTATTAAAGCTAGATTAACGAAGCACATAGAAGAACAAGCCTTGCTGAAGCAGAGCCAGCATGGCTTCTGCAAGAGAAAGTCCTGTCTCAGTAACCTATTAGAATTCTTTGAGAGTGTCAACAAGCATATAGATAGAGGTGATCCAGTGGACATAGTGTACTTAGACTTTCAAAAAGCGTTTGACGAGGTACCTCACCAAAGGCTTCTGAGGAAGCTTAGCAGTCATGGAATAAGAGGAGAGGTCCTCTTGTGGATAAGGAATTGGTTAAGAAGCAGAAAGCAGAGAGTAGGAATAAACGGACAGTTCTCCCAATGGAGGGCTGTAGAAAGTGGAGTCCCTCAAGGATCGGTATTGGGACTTGTACTTTTCAACTTGTTCATAAATGACCTAGAATGAGGAGTGAGCAGTGAAGTGGCCAAGTTTGCTGATGACACTAAATTGTTCAGGGTTGTTAAAACAAAAAGGGATTGCGAAGAGCTCCAAAAAGACCTCTCCAAACTGAGTGAATGGGCGGAAAAATGGCAAATGCAATTCAATATAAACAAGTGTAAAATTATGCATATTGGAGCAAAAAATCTTAATTTCACATATACGCTCATGGGGTCTGAACTGGCGGTGACCGACCAAGAGAGAGACCTCGGGGTTGTAGTGGACAGCACGATGAAAATGTCGACCCAGTGTGCGGCAGCTGTGAAAAAGGCAAATTCCATGCTAGGGATAATTAGGAAAGGTATTGAAAATAAAACAGCCGATATCATAATGCCGTTGTATAAATCTATGGTGCGGCCGCATTTGGAATACTGTGTACAGTTCTGGTCGCCTCATCTCAAAAAGGATATTATAGAGTTGGAAAAGGTTCAGAAGAGGGCAACCAGAATGATCAAGGGGATGGAGCGACTCCCTGACGAGGAAAGGTTGCAGCATTTGGGGCTTTTTAGTTTAGAGAAAAGGCGGGTCAGAGGAGACATGATAGAAGTGTATAAATTATGCATGACATTGTGAAAGTGGATAGAGAAAAGTTCTTCTCCCTCTCTCATAATACTAGAACTCGTGGACATTCAAAGAAGCTGAATGTTGGAAGATTCAGGACAGACAAAAGGAAGTACTTCTTTACTCAGCGCATAGTTAAACTATGGAATTTGCTCCCACAAGATGCAGTAATGGCCACCAGCTTGGATGGCTTTAAAAGAAGATTAGACAAATTCATGGAGGACAGGGCTATCAATGGCTACTAGCCATGATGGCTGTGCTCTGCCACCTTAGTCAGAGGCAGCATGCTTCTGAAAACCAGTTGCCAGAAGCCTCAGGAGGGGAGAGTGTTCTTGCACTCGGGTCCTGCTTGCGGGCTTCCCCCAGGCACCTGGTTGGCCACTGTGAGAACAGGATGCTGGACTAGATGGGCCACTGGCCTGATCCAGCAGGCTCTTCTTATGTTCTTATGTTCATTAAAGTTGCTGTCACATTGTCAGGACAAAAACCCCACTGTTGAAGGACCATTGCTCAGGCTGTGGATCTGAAGGAAAATGAAGACCAAAGAGCATTCTACAGAAGTGAGAGATAATGTAATACCAACGCATAGATTAGGAAAAGGGTACAAACTAATATCCACGTGTTTGGATATCCCAGTGAGCACAATTGGATCAATAATCAGGAAGTGGAAGCTGCATCACACCACCCAGGCACTGCCAAGAAAAGGCCGTCCCTCAAAACTCTGCACTCGGACAAGAAGGAGAATTGTGAGAGAAGCCACAGAGAGGCCAACAGTCACTTTGAAGGAGCTACAGAGTTCAGTAGCTGGGAGTGGAGAAATGGTGCACCAGCCAACCATATCAAGAGCTCTGCATAACACTGGCCTGTATGGGAGGGTGGCAAGAAAGAAGCCGTTACTAAAAATGTACCATCTGAAAGCATGTCTGGAGTTTGCTAGAAAGCATGAGAGTGCCCTAGCTGTGATGTGGGGAAAGGTTTTGTGGTCAGATGAGACCAAGATAGAGTTTTATGGCCAAAGCTCAAAGCGCTATGTGTGGCACAAACCTAACACTGCCCATGCCTCAAGACACACCATCCCTACAATGAAGTATGGTGGTGGCAGCATCATGCTGTGGGGATGCTTCTCATCAGCAGGGACTGGGCATCTTGTTAAAATTGAGAGAAGAATGGATGGAGCAAAAACAGGGAAATACTGCAAGAGAATCTGCTTCAGTCCACTAAAAAACTGAAGTTTGGGAGGAAATTCACTTTTCAGCAGGACAATGATCCCAAGCACAAGGCCAAAGCAACACTGGAGTGGCTCAAAAACAAAAAGGTGAATATCCTACAGTGGCCCAGTCAAAGTCCTGATCTCAATCCCATTGAGAATCTCTGGCGCTCTTTGAAAACTGCGGTCCACAAGTGACGTCCAACCAACCTGAACGTCCTGGAGCAAATCTGCCAAGAAGAATGGGCCAAAATCCCTCTGACACTGTGTGCAAAGCTGGTACATACCTACCCCCAAAGACTTAAAGCTGTTATTGTAATGAAAGGTAGCTTTACCAAATATTAATGTGTGTGGGTTGAATGCTTAACAAGCAACATGTTTCAGTTTTTTATGTTTCTTACAAACATTTCCCAACAAAACCAATGTCATCTTACAATAATTGATTTTGAGTTTCAGTGTTTCAAAATAAAATATCATACAGAACGAAATTACAATGTACCATTTGTAATTCAGTAATATGAGAGCATTGGCCAGGGGTCTGATTACATTTGCAAGGCACTGTAGATCTCACTTTCATGCAGCAAGGCAGTTATGTTTAGGGAGGGATGCGGCAATCTCAGTTCTCTCCATGGGGTTTTTGCATCCCATCTTGTTCCCATGGATTTTTTAAAATGACAACAATTACATTCTTTTTTTTAAAGTCTGCTTGCAGTTTTACAGGGTGGTCTGAGGTCTCCCACTGAAGCTTAAAAGTATTCATTCACAAACATGCACACATGTAGGCCTTGCTGTCACCTGTCACTTTCCAAACTTGCCCACCAGGGATGTAGTCATCTGGGCTCTCAGGGGGTCTTAGACCCCTTACATTTTTGGGAGCACGGTCCCAGCAGGGTCCCTGTGTCTCCAGCATCCTATGAGCCAATCAGCATGAAAGGGGAATCTGTTTGCCACTGAGAAGAGTCTTCTAACATTCCTCCTTGTCCCTTCCTGCTGATTGGTGCCAATTAAGAGTGAAAGGAGTTGACTTAGCCACTGAAAAGATTCTTTTCAGTAGCTAACATGCTCCTCTTTCATGCTGATTGGTTCCTAAGGACATCAGTTGTTGTGGGAGAAGGCATTAACAAAGATCTCATTCTCAACCCAGCAGCAAAAAAAAAAAAATGGACAGAAGGGAGCATGGCTATGAAGGGACCCTGCACTTCTGAATTTGCCACTACACTACCGGTGGCCACAAATGGCCCTGGGAGGGATGTTTGCAATGTAATGATGTGGTTCCTTTTCAGGGAAATTGCTTGGGAAGGTAGGAATATAGCTGTCCTATGTGCCCACAGAGGAAGGGCTGTATAAAACAAAGTTTTGTGTTCATTCACTCTAATGGGAGAATCTACAAAGGCTTTAACTCCCCCCCCCTTTGGCAGAAACAGATGAAATTTGCAGGCCCAAGAAATCCTCCATAGTAGATTAAGCCTGACAAATAGGTTTGAGGGCTTCTGTGGGGAAGTGAATGCAATTCACTTTCCTCCATAAACCATATTAAGGCAATACCTTTTATAAAGGCAAGTAAAATCCCCAAATCCATATTATTTTAATATTTTGGAAAAACATTACTAGCTTTGCACCAGCCAGCTTAGCTTTACCTGTGCTTGTTTGTGTTGCGAGGGAATGTCCCCCACTAGGAATTGGCAGGTGTGACTAACCTTATTGCTGCCTGCAGAGTGCTGAAAAGCTCTGAAGGATTTTCTTTTTCCAAGTGGAGGAGTGGACTTCTTCTTTTTTTTTAAGCAAAATGAAGCTTTTAAGCTTTTTTCAAAAAATTCTCCACTGCTCTGCTTTAACAACAACAACAAATCATTCAGTGCTCCACAGGCAGCATTTAGACAGTCTAATTTCTTGCAAAGCCCATGGACCTAGAGTAGAGTAACAGAGACACAGAAAAACAGATACAGTATAGTGCACAAAAGTACAGAGTATAGAAAAACAGAGTGACATGCGGCTCTGTGGAGGCCCTGATCCAACTCAGGGCTGTTTGTTAATGTTGTGATTCAGCCTGGGAAGTGGTAAAATTACCCAGTAATATAGTGACAAATTCAGAAGGGCAGGGTCCCTTCAAGATAAGCCATGTCACTTCCCCTTTTATTTTGCTGCTGAGTTGAGAATGAGATTCTTGTTAATGCCTTCTCCCACAACAACAAATATCCCTAGGAGCCAATGAATATGAAAGGGGAGAGTGTTGGCTTCTGAGAAGAGTCTTCTCAGTGACTGACTCACCTCCTTTCACTCTGATTGTCTCTAGTCAGCAGGAAAGAACAAGGAAGCATGTAAGAAGATTCTTCTCAGTGGCTAACACAATCTCCTTTCATGCTGATTGGCTTGTAGGATGCTGGGAACACAAGGACTCTGCTTCCAAAAATATAAGGGGTCTAAGATCCCCCAAGAAACTGCACACCCATGAAATTATCTCATATCACCCTGATTTGGCTTGTTATCAGGCCCTATCACAGAGTGGTTGCACACCCCTAGTTTCTCCTAATGTTCAAACAAAAATCTGCCCTCCTGAAACTGTATAAGATGATGATGTGGAGTATCACTTTAACACTCTTGGCTCACCTTCCTGCGGTTGTATTTTTTACACCCAGAACTGCAGTTTTACTATCCAGAGTAAACTTCCTATTGCTCATCATCTCCTAGCAATGCCCTTGTGCTCCAAAATGACTTGCCCTGGATTTGTGTCACACTCCCAGCCAGTTAATATCTCTGATCAGAGTATGCAAATGAATTCAGATTGGATTCCTGCTATCTGCATCTGGCACGTCTCAATGCATTATCATATCGCTGATGTATGGCATGATGCAACGTGACACCTCTTAATGCCACACGAGAGGAGTCAGCAGGCCTGCAAAGGGAAGATCTTATGCGTGCATGCGCCACACACACACACACATAAACACTGAGATTTTCACCTTTATGTCTGATAGGTCTTCTGACAGTCTAAGATAAACAGATCTGATGGGATAAAAGCAAACAGTGAATGTTTGAGGGGGAAGGCAGCCGGTGTTCTTCTTCCAATGCTTCTCATTTATAAGAACATAACAAGAGCCTGCTGAAGGAGACCATAGCCTATCTAGTCTAACATCCTGTTCTCAGAGTGGCCAACCAGATAACTGTTTAAGAATTTATAGTTAGGCATGGATTTTTTTTTGCATTTTGCCATGTTAAATTGAAAATACCCTCCATGCCATTCTGCTGCTTCCCATAAACTCATCTTACAAAAATTATAGCCCTGAACTCAGAAACCCTTGCTCAACAGCCCTCACCATATGCTCAGAGGCACATGTCACCAAATTCTTCCAAGCTACACAGGAAGTGGATTGGACTGTGAAAGACCAACTCAAATTGTGTTTGCATTTTTACAAATTAATAGGGCAGTACAATATCGCAGAGGTAAGGTCAGGTCTCCTACTCCCCTGGTGCATTCACTATAGCTGCCCAATTTTTCAAGTTTGATAGAAATATATGTTGGCTATAAGTACATTCTTAAACTGCAAGGTGTTTTTTGCCTATTAGTGAATTTAATATTTTGTTGTTATATGCCTTCAAGGCTGAGCAAATTCTGAGTGTGAAAGTCAATTGATTGATTGACTGATTGATTGATTTGATTTATATCCTGCCCTTCCTCCCAGCAGAAGCCCCAAACATAAGAACATAAGAAGAGCCTGCTGGATCAGGCCAGTGGCCCATCTAGTCCAGCATCCTGTTCTCACAGTGGCCAACCAGGTGCCTGGGGGAAGCCCGCAAGCAGGACCCGAGTGCAAGAACACTCTCCCCTCCTGAGGCTTCCGGCAACTGGTTTTCAGAAGCATGCTGCCTCTGACTAGGGTGGCAGAGCACAGCCATCATGGCTAGTAGCCATCGATAGCCCTGTCCTCCATGAATTTGTCTATTCTTTTAAAGCCATCCAAGCTGGTGGCCATTACTGCATCTTGTGGGAGCAAAGTACTTCCTTTTGTCTGTCCTGAATCTTCCAACATTCAGCTTCTTTGAATGTCCACGAGTTCTAGTATTATGAGAGAGGGAGAAGAACTTTTCTCTATCCACTTTCTCAATGCCATGCATAATTTTATACACTTCTATCATGTCTCCTCTGACCCGCCTTTTCTCTAAACTAAAAAGCCCCAAATGCTGCAACCTTTCCTCATAAGGGAGTCGCTCCATCCCCTTGATCATTCTGATTGCCCTCTTCTGAACCTTTTCCAACTCTATAATATCCTTTTTGAGATGAGGCGACCAGAACTGTACACAGTATTCCAAATGCGGCCGCACCATAGATTTATACAATGGCATTATGATATCGGCTGTTTTATTTTCAATACCTTTCCTTATTATCCCTAGCATGGAATTTGCCTTTTTCACAGCTGCCACACACTGGGTCGACATTTTCATCGTGCTGTCCACTACAACCCCGAGGTCTCTCTCTTGGTCGGTCACCGCCAGTTCAGACCCCATGAGCGTATATGTGAAATTAAGATTTTTTGCTCCAATATGCATAATTTTACACTTGTTTATATTGAATTGCATTTGCCATTTTTCCGCCCATTCACTCAGTTTGGAGAGGTCTTTTTGGAGCTCTTCGCAATCCTTCTTTGTTTTAACAACCCTGAACAATTGAGTATCGTCAGCAAACTTGGCCACTTCACTGCTCACTCCTAATTCTACGTCATTAATGAACAAGTTGAAAAGTACAGGTCCCAATACCGATCCTTGAGGGACTCCACTTTCTACATTGGGAGAACTGTCTGTTTATTCCTACTCTCTGCTTTCTGCTTCTTAACCAATTCCTTATCCACAAGAGGACCTCTCCTTTTATTCCATGACTGCTAAGCTTCCTCAGAAGTCTTTGGTGAGGTACCTTGTCAAATGCTTTTTGAAAGTCTAAGTACACTATGTCCACTGGATCACCTCTATCTATTTGCTTGTTGACACTCTCAAAGAATTCTAATAGGTTACTGAGACAGGACTTTCCCTTGCAGAAGCCATGCTGGCTCTGCTTCAGCAAGGCTTGTTCTTCTGTATGCTTAGTTAATCTAGCTTTAATAATACTTTCTACCAGTTTTCCAGAGACAGAAGTTAAGCTAACTGGCCTGTAATTTCCGGGATCCCCCCTGGATCCCTTTTTGAATATTGGCGTTACATTTGCCACTTTCTAGTCCTTAGGCACGGAGGAGGACCCAAGGGACAAGTTAAATATTTTAGTTAGCAAATCAGCAATTTCACATTTGAGTGCTTTGAGAACTCTCGGGTGGATGCCATCGGGCCTGGTGATTTGTCAGTTTTTATATTGTCCATTAAGTCTAGAACTTCCTCTTTCGTTACCACTATTTGTCTCAGTTCCTCAGAATCCCTTCCTGCAAATGTTAGTTCAGGTTCAGGAATCTGCCTTATATCTTCCACTGTGAAGACAGATGCAAAGAATTCATTTAGCTTCTCTGCAATCTCCTTATCATTCTTTAGTACACCTTTGACTCCCTTATCATCCAAGGGTCCAATTGTCTCCCTAGATGGTCTCCTGCTTTGAATGTATTTATAGAATTTTTTGTTGTTGGTTTTTATGTTCTTAGCAATATGCTCCTCAAATTCTTTTTTAGCATTTTTGTTCCATCCCTTAAAAGTGTCCACCCAGTCCAATGCCAGAGCCCATGGGGCAAGGCAGACGTTGCAAGACCACAGATAGCTCCCAGAGAGCAACTTGCTCCCACAAAGGTTGAAAGCAAAGAGAGCCCTTTTCAGCTTCTGCCCCCAGACTAACCCTCCCAGACTCCACCCCCTTATGGACAACTTACATTCTTAAAGGGACCAGCTCCCCAGCCTGAAGAGAGCCCTTTCTCCTATGTTCAGTGGCCTCCCACCTGGTGCACTCTCTGAACCACTGCACCAGTGAGGTCCTGTAAGAGACATTTGATTCCTCAGGGGATATTAACCTTGAGGGCCCTAGTGTCATGGGATGTTGATCTGTGAGTCCCTAGCTGTCAGCCTGAGGTTCCGTCATCTCCCAAACTCCAGCAGCAGGACTCAAGAGTCCTCAACTTGGTTTGGCTCCTTAGGTGAAGACTCTGAAGCCTCCAACTCTGTGTCGTGATCACTGCAGGACTCGGGGGTCAGGACACACACACACCCATCAGCAAATAAACAAAGCAGATACGCTGCCATAATCCCCACCAGAAACTGGAGCGGGAGGGGAATCAAACTGGAGAAAGTGCAAATCCCAAATTTTGTTCTGATTCATCCAAGAGGCATGGATCGGGTTAGTTTCAGGTCAGAATCCCCAGGATTCAAACTCCTCAAGAGTTCCTAGTTGTGGCTGTTCCAGATGGCTCATGAGACAAAGCATAAAGATGACAACTTTCCCCTGGTTAGAGTGTTGGACTAGGACAACCAGGCTTCAAATCCCCACACAGCTATGAAACTCACTGGGTGACCTTGGACCAATCACAGTCTCTCAACCTACCTCACATGGTTGTTGTGAGGATAAGATGTTGGAATATGTGGTTCAGCTCCAACTTGTGGGTTGAGGCTGCATGGGGTTAGAAAGGGTAGCTAGAGAGAAGACCTCCTGATTGCTAGGCTAATACCTATCCTGTGATCTCCTGCTGATTCTCCCTTCCTTCTAGACTGATATGCATAGGATGTTGACCATATCTCCTTCCTCCTTCCTCCTTCTTTTTCTTGAGAGGAAGAGCAGACATATTCTCTCTGTCTCTCCCTCTCCTCCAAACATGAGGGCAAACACTAGGCTTAGTGTTTGCATCTCCAACTTAGCTAGCTAGCTAGATATAGAACTCTTTCCTATCAAGCATGTGCTTCCAGAGTAAAGCAGTTATTTCTTATTTTAAAGCTAAAGTCTCTGTCTGACTAATTCCAGGGAAGGTGTAATCTTTAGCAAAGATTCAAACACACAAAGGCTCACTCCGTCGCTCCATTCCCAATTTCGCTACTCTGCGACATAAGATGGAGGCCACCTTGAGGTCCTTGAAGGAAAGGTGGGATAGAAATGTAATAAATAGATAAATATGTTGAGGGGACCCTTGCCAAAAGGTCCACTGGAAAGCCTCTTCCTCCAACAATGGACCCTCCTGGCAGCAACAGGAATTGATAGCCACTATGCTTTGACATGGTCTAGCTCCTTTTTAAATTCCCCACAATTCCCAAGAGTGCTGCTACCTAGGACCAGACCTAGCCACAGCCTGGAGGGCTGTGCCAGTTTTGTTTTGTTTTTTAAGAAAAGGGAGTCCTGGAGCATGCACCACTGGGGCCCTGGGGCCCTCACGACCCTCCCCTCCCAAGGATGCCAAGTGCTGATGCCATGCCAGAATGATTTAAACAGAAGTAAGGGCTCCATAGTCTCTCAGCTTTTCTGTGTGACAGAGGTTCCTCTTGATAACAGCAATCTGTCAGACCCGCAATACAGGGTTACAGTGCAGAGTGCTCTTGTGCAGGGTTTCAGTCAGTCAGTCATGTCCTCCTCCAGAATATCCCACTCTGTTTCCTCTCCCCACAGTTGTCCCAACAGCCAGTCTGTATTCTGGGACCACTAAATATGCTGAGTCCTCACTGCATTGTCTTGGGGGTTCCCCAAGCTTCATGTTTCTCCAGCCTGCTCGTACCTCCCTGTTACGCCATGGCACTCACCTCTGAACACTGGAAATATTAGGAAAGTATGCACAATCAAGCAATCCCAATGCTTGAAGATAGCGCTTGAAAAACTGAATGAGAAAGCCGGTGGTGGATTGTTAAGAGGAGAAATAAAAGTGACATGCGGCTATCTATTATGAACTGGAACATCTCTTTTTTTTTCTGGCTGACATTACATCCTTGCATGTCCCTGTTCTTACAAACACATTCATCAAACCTTCCTTCTGCCAACAGCAGCTGAGCCACTCGCATCGGCCAAATTTATCATAAAACTCTGTTGGTTGCTTTGGGATCAGTGCAACTTAAAATATTTAGGGAGATCTGTGGCGCAGTTCTCTAACAACAAAAAAAAACCCTCATAGGCTCAGTCTCCCGTCTTTTAATATGAGACATGACGTATTTCCTTATCTCACACCTTTCTTCTATCATGGAACTCAAGTCATCACACATTTGGTTCCGAAGTGGTCACCCATCCAAGCACTGACCAGACCCAGACCTGCTTAGGTTCAGCAAGGTGGTGGCCTCATGCGCCTTCAGACCATACCGTGGGACATCATCAGCTGTCTCACATTGAGTGAGACCTCTGGTCCATCTAGGAATTGCTAGCAGCCGCTTTGTAAAGCCTTAGCCTTGAACAGCCTTGATACTTATTTTTCCTTAAATGGAGGTGCCTTGAATTGTAGCTGGGAATACATTCATCCAAAGCACATTTTAGGCCTTCTTGAAGAAGAAAAAGTGGGATGTCATCTCACCCTGTCTTTCCCTGATTTGGGCAGAAGGGCCATAGCCTAGTGGAAGAGACTCTATTTTGCAATCTCTGTTTCAGTCGTTGGTATCGCCATTTAAGAGAATTATGTAACAGGGGATGTCAAAGATCTCTGAAACAGAGATCCACTCAAAATATACAATGAGGGTGATCCATATGGGCCAACAGGGCACTGTTCCATGGATCGCAGTCTGCCCTCAGTCAACCCCCCAGCTGCTCACTATGCTACTTGCAACCAATCCAGGGGTGGCACTGCCTTTTCCCCCCCTCCTTAGTCGCAATGCTGCCCTTGTAGAACTCAGCAGGGAGGACAATGGAGAGAAAGGTAGAATTAATTGGCTCTGCCTGACATTGGCTCCGACTTCACCTCCTCTTTGGGCTCCCTGCCTTCCACCCTACAAGTCCCAGTGGGCACCAGCAGTTGCATATACAATCTTATCTAAATCACTTGTGGGTGGGGATACAGCAAATGGACTCAAGGAATCAAAGACTGGGGCAGACTGGGTGGGTTCCAGTTATGGAAACAGGAATTCCAGAGGAGTCACCCAAGGCACAATTAAGGAATGGAATGGGTGAAAACTATTTGCCGTTTCTTCCAGGGATTTCCTTAACTTCTATATATTCTTTCTCATTGAGTTCTGTTTCACTTGGGTAAGCTCCCCACCTTTTAAAAGATACCCCAGAGTAAGAATGGGGAGAAATTTGATTCAGTTCACATTTCAAGCTGGATCTATCAAATTCTCACTTTCTGAAACAATAGGAGAACCAAAATACAACCATCGTTTGAAATTCGCTCTTATCCGAATTTTGCAGGGCAGATCTCCAACCAAACAAAAAATGCATAAATTAGGGGGAAGTGTGCTTAAAAATTAATATATTATTGGAAATAACATACAAAAATGTATTCTGTCAGGAAAGATTGTTTGGACAAATGTGTACACTAGTCAAAATTTATACAAAATGTGTTTATTAGGAGAATTAAAATGCTGAAGAGTTTTCATTTTTAAAAAATCAGAAATTGCTGCAGAAATGAGAACTGAATTTCAGACTGGAAAAATGAGAAAATGAAAGAACTGAAAGTGACAGATCTTTCCATTCCTACCCCCAGAGTGACACCTTCACATGGCACTGAAAATTATGAAGCGATATGTGAATGCTTCATTGTAGTACGATCAACATAGCAGACTCTTGCAGCATGTGTTGTAGAATTTACATTTCCCCCCTGCATGCCCCCAATGTCTCTTTTTTTATTATTGCTTCTGGGAGCGATTTATGAGTTCTTAGAAAATGAGGGGGAAAATCTCACGTCTGTGTTTCCGCTATTTAGGAACATAAATAGTGCAAGGAGACTAGGCCCAGCATTATTAAGGCCTCGCCTGAGGCACCGAGTAATGCCTGTGAGACAGAGATAGAAAAAGAGAGTGAAAACAAATAAAGCTGGCTAAAAAACAACCATTTGCTTCCCACATGTACCTGGCAATACTGTGTAGGGCAAGTGTTTTTGTTCAAGGATCACATAGCAAATGCCAGTGATGGAAAAGACGGCTGAGGAAGCCTGAGGAATAAAAACGAACTCATGGGGAGAGAGTAATTGGGGGCATTCATGCCAAGCAGGCCCCACATCAGTGACGAGGAACCTTCTCCAGATCAAGGGCCGCATTCCCTAATGGGCCACCTTCTGGGGGCCACATACTAGTGGCGAGCAAAGCAAGAGGCCAAGATTGGTGGAGGACTGAATGTGACTCTTACCTCTCTACAGTAGGCTACATTAGAGGTTTCTATGCATATATACCCACACACACATCTCTCCACACCCATTCCTTCGTCCTTCATTGAAACCAGCAAAAGGCATTGTCACAACTCAAGGGAATTGGAGTTTGAGAGAGAGAGAGAGAGAGCAGTGGAGTGTAATAGTGGAGTGGAGTGGACAGAGCAGTGGAGTGTAAGCAGTGTAATAGCCAGTAAGACTGGTGGTTGAAAAAATAAAGAAACTTAAGGTTTATTACTCCTGAGAAGTAAAGCCATTCTACGAACAGGCATACATGTGGCCATTATGGAGTCATCCGGTTAACGCTTAACGCTATCGAAGGAGGAAGAAGGAAGGAAAGATTGAGAAAAACAAACAATATATCAACAGGTAGGTACTAAAAAGAAGAAATCAGCAAGGAAAGGTTGCCTTTTGGTCTATCCCCCCCCCACATGCACACTGGTTCAGGTTATTATTATTATTATTATTATTATTATTATTATTATTATATTATTATTATTATTATTATTATTATTATTATTATTTGATTTATATCCTGCCCTTCCTCCCAACAGGAGCCCAGGGCGGCAAACAGAAATGCTAAAAACACTTTAAAACATCATAAAAACAGACCTTAAAATACATTAAAAACATTTTTTAAAAGCTTTAAAAACATATTTTTTAAAAAAGAGTTAAAACATATTTAAAAAACACATATTAACAAGCAATTCTAACACAGGCGCAGATTACGATAGTTCTCAACTTCAAAGGCTTGTTGAAAGAGGAAAGTCTTCAAAAGGCGCCGAAAAGATAGCAGAGATGGCGCCTGCCTAATATTCCAAGGGAGGGAATTCCACAGGGTAGGTGCCGCCACACTAAAGGTCCGTTTCTTATGTTGTGCAGAATGAACCTCCTGATAAGATGGTATCTGCAGGAGGCCCTCACCTGCAGAGCGCAGTATGTGTTATAAGCATTGGTGCTTTACTCGTAACAAAAGGCACATTCCAGCCAGCCAGAAGCACTGGAGGAGGGTGTGGAGCAAAGCCAGCGAGGGCCAAATAAAGAGGCCTGGAGGGCCACATTTGACCCTCGGGACTGAGTTTCCCAAGCCCTAACCCTTACATATTCGTAAGGCCTTGTGGAATATGGCATGAATGGGATACCTCTGGCTCGGGGGCCAAATGCAGCTCGGCAGTCCACTCTATCTGGCCTCTCCCCAAGCCACACCCTTCACTGGCCCTACTCCATGCCTTCCTTGGGTGGGTTTTAGGAATGGGGGAGGAATTTGTTTGGTCTGCTTTTTTCAGCAGATGAACCCAATCTAATACTCCCACACTTGACTTGCAGATTGGTACACAACTCCCAGTCAGATGATGCACTTCTCCAGATGATGCAATACATTTCTGGCGTGCTAAAAATGCAAACAAAAATATGCATTTCTCATAAAAGATGCAAAGACAAGGCACATTAGACAGACAGACAGACAGACAGACAGACAGACAGACAGATAGATAGATAGATAGATAGATAGATAGGTAGATAGATAGATAGATAGATAGATAGATAGATAGATAGATAGATAGATAGATAGATAGATAGATAGATAGATAGATAGATAGATAGACTGCCCTTCTTGCAAAGGAAACCACGGTGGCATACTTTGTGAAGACATTGAAAAGTGTGTATTTTACCTAAAAAACCACAGAAATACAGGAAGGTGCCTTATATTGAGTAAAACCATTAGTCTACCTAGCTCAATATTGTCTACCCTGACTGGCAGCAGCTCTCTCTGGAGATGTCAGGGATTATACTTGGGACCTTCTGCATGCAAGGCAGATGCTCCACCACTGAGCTACAGCCCTTCCCCAATACTTATGTAAATACTTTATGTATGTAATACTTTATGTAAGAATGTGCACAAAATGTGTACAAGAGGCATGCAATGGAACAGAACAGCATGCAAAGGGAGGGAACAGATTTATGACCAAGTGCCAGTGAGATCAAAGAGGGATCCTGGACAGCTGATTTAAGATGTTAGCAGATGAGTCCTGTAAGCGGATGGAGACGTGCTGTTGATGGGGGGGGGCAGCAGAGTAAGGGAGCAGGCAGCCTTATAGAGGTGCTGATCAACTGAAGGCTTGCCTAAAGCAGACATTCTGCAAAAATCAGATGTCCAGTTTTGCAGCCGGCCAATAAAGCTTCCCCTAAGGCCAAATCAGAAGCAAATTCTGGGTTTCCTGCTCAGGTGAAGCATCTAAAGAATGTTGGGGGGAGCCAGATGAATGTTGATAAAATTAGAATAAAACTTCTTGACAGGTTCTCACCCATCCTCAATAGGAATGGATGGATAGGCACTTTATATGGTGTAGATCAGCCTTTCCCAACCGTTGGGTCCTCAGATATTACTGGACTACAGTTCCCATCATTCCTGACCATTGGCCATGCTGGCTGGAGCTGATGGGAATTGTAGTCCAGCAACATCTGGGGACCCAAAGGTTGGGAAAGGCTGGTATAGATCATTAGGTTGTACTCAATACTATAAGTAAAACACTTACATTTTTCTCATTACCATCACCATCTTCTGCAGCCCTAGCATGTCATATCACATACTGTTCTGAAAAGCTCCCCAGCTGCCAGGACCAGTTTTTCAGGGTCTGCTGGGGTTTCAGTGATCTCAGGTGCTCAATCTTGCATGAGTGGAAGTGCTACCTGCTAATGCAGGGGAAGAGAGCCTCAGGCCTAGAGACCAAACACAACCCTCCAGGCTGCTTTATGCAGCCCTTGGAGCTCTCTCCAGTCTGCATCCCCACTCCACAGACTTCCTCACTAGCCTTGCTTCACATCCAAAATGTTTTTGCATGGCTGAAATAAGAACATAAGAGCTTAAGAAGAGCCCTGCTGGATCACACCAATGGCCCATCTAGTCCAGCATCCTGTTCCTACAGGGGCCACCCAGATGCCTGTGGGCAGCCTGCAAGCAGGACCTGAGCCCAAGAGCACTCTCCCCTTCTGCTGTTTTCAGCAACTGGTATTTGGAAGCATACTGTCTCTGACTATGGAGGGAGAACATAGCTAGTAGCAATTGATAGCATTATCATCCATTAATTTGTCTCATCCTCTTTGAAAGCCATCCAAGTTGGCAGTCATCACTGTTTCTTGTGGCAGTGAATTCTAACTATGGGCTGCATGAAGAAGTACCTTCTATTGTGTGTCCTGAATCTTCCAACATTCCGCTTCATTGGATGTCCACAAGTTCTAGTGTTATGAGAGAGTGAGAAAAACTTTTATCTATAACTATTTTCTCCATGTCATGCATAATTTGATGTCCCCTCTTTGTCAACTTTTCTCTAAACTAAAAAGCCCCAAATGTTGTAACCCTTCCTCATATGGGAGTTGTTCCATCCCCTTGATCATTTTGGTTTATGTTCTTGAACTCTGATAATGCTTTTTGTCTGTCTGTCTGGAGGATAGTGTGTGTATGTATGTTTGTAGAAATAAGAGCTTGGAAAAGTTACTTTTTTGAACTACAACTCCCATCAGCCCCAGCCAGCATGGCCACTGGATTGGGCTGATGGGAGTTGTAGTTCAAAAAAAGTAACTTTTCCAAGCTCTGTTAGCCTACTGTACAAAAGTAAAATTTGTATCCATTGCTCCACCCACTTTTGCCTCTGGCCCTGCCCACCTCTGGCATGTGGCCCTTGAAAAGTTGCCCAGAAGGGAATGTGGCCCTCGGGCTAAAACATGTGTTCCCCATCCCTGTGCTTGTGCAAAGCCACCATTAGATACAACCTGTGGTATATCTTCCATATGAGTTTTGAGTAAAATTGCTTTTTTAACACCTACAATTTATATAAAATGTACAAAATGAGAGCATGAAAAATTGGTGTCCGTATCATGGAAAAGAACTAAGCCCAACAAGTAATCAATAAACTCTACTGAAGTTTTTGGAGTTTTTTTTAACCAAACCTCTAAGGAGGAGCTCACAAAGGTGGGGAGACATTAATTAAATGCTTTGAGGAGAACAGCCCTGCCTCCCAAGTAGAAAGCTCTAACTCAGGAGTGGGGAACGTCAGGCCCAAGCCAAATGCACCCCTCCAGGCCTGTCTCCCGAGGCCAACCCTCACACTGCCCTTGCTTTGCCCTCTCCTTGAGTATTTTTGCGTGGCTGGACTGTTTCCTTGCACTCTGAGGATGCGTCTCGTAGGGATGGAAAGATCTGTCAATTTCAGTTAGCTCCTTTTTCCAATCCTAAATTCAGTTCTCTACATTTCTGCAGCAATTTGTGATTTTTTTAAAAAAAATCTTCATGAAAAATTTCCCAGCATTTTAGTGTGAATTTCTCCTAATAAACACATTGTTGTAGGCAGTTATGATTAATGTACACATTTTTGCCGGTAGTTTCTCGCCATGCAATGCATTTTTGTGGGTTTCTTTCACAAATATCTTCATTTTCATGCACACTTTCCTCTAACACATGCATTTTTGTAAACTTTGTTTGGTTGGTGAACTGCATCGCAACATTTGAATAAGTGGTAATTTCGAAGGATGTCTGCGTTTCAGTTCTCATATTGTTTTGGAAAGTGCACATTTGATTGATTTGGGTTGCAATGCCGACTGAATTGAATTTATCGCCCATCCCTGACCTCTTGCTGGATGGAGGTTGATATGAGGGATATAGAAACTCGCCTACCATAGAAAGCTAAAATTTGCATCCAAAATGTATAGCCCACTCTTGCCTCAGCCATCGCCCATCACTGGCATGTGACCCCCAGAAAGAAGGCTGCCCAGAAATAAATGTGACCCTTGTGCTGGAAAAGATTCCTCGCTCCTGCTTTCCCCAGAAAGCCTCCAAATCAAACTGTCTGTCATGGCATTCTTATTTGCTTGCTATTTTTTAAATAGCGTAAACCCACCATGCTTTGGGCCTTCAGGCAGTTAAGAATACAAAGCAAGCGAGATCACGGCGAAAAGTGTTCACCAGGGTATACAGTACATAATAAGGTATATAAATAAGTGCCACGCAAAATTGTCATAAAGAAACACGAATCAAGGCTTGTGCCGTTCCCCTTTCCCTCCATAATGGCTTTGTAGAAACCCATGCAGCTTTGCAAAGAGCTCCTAGTACAATGGGAACCCCTGCGGATACTGAAATTTTGCAAGCCGTGGGACACGGGAACCCACTGAGAAGAGAAAGCAGAGGTTTAATGGCATTTTAAATGTTATGGCTCTACAGAAGGCCAAATCTGCAATATAATCCCTTTTCAGAATTCTTTATGCGCTGCGAGACAGGCAGGAGTTCTCGCTCTGCTCTGCAAATCTGACTGTGACCCAGCAAAGATCAAGTGCTGATGGGTTGGAAAAGGACTGCTCTTTAGGGGAAAGCATTTGTAAAATGAGAGCTCAGAGGGCAATTACCATCCATGTAGCTCTAGAATTTGGTCTGCCTTGTGTTAACCCTGAAGAGCGACGGACATTTACATATGTTCCCAGTTCCATATGATCCATGTTTCCCCCAACATACCCTTAACAGAAAAAGGATGACTATAGGAAAATGAAATCTTACAGCTATGTTCGTGAAGGATCTCTGATAACTGAATATTATTATTTATTATTTATTTATTAGATTTATATCCCACCCTTCCTCCCAGTAGGAGCCCAGGGCGGCAATAGTCACTGATGAATATTAAGGATAGGTATGGCATAGGGAAATATTATGTAGCATAACTGCAATTACTGCAGTGTGCTCTACCTGTGGTTGCCTTTGAAGATGGTCCAGAAGCTGCAGCTGGTGTAGAACCAGTGGCGGCTAGTGGCTCCGTGTCAGTGGGGCAGTGGAATCCACTCTGGGTTTTAGTCTGAACTTTCAAGGAGCTGTGCAAGGTGCTGAGACATATTCCCAAAATAGATTCAGCATCTTGGACAGCTCCATGAAAGTTTGGACTAAAACTAGGAGCGGATTCCACTGCCCCACTGACATGAAGTCATCACTGCGTAGAATGCTGCTGCCTGGCTGTTATCCGGGGTAGTGAGTAGGGATCACATTACCCTGATCCTCAGATCACTGCACTCATTGCCTGTGAAACTCAGGGTGTGATTCAAGGTGCTGGTATTAGGATGTAAAGCCCTAAATGACTTGAGGTCTGAGTATGTGAGAAAGTGTCATCTCTAGTACTGCTCTGCCCACCTGTTTAGATCTGCTGAGGATGCCCTGCTTGTTATTCTAATCTTCTGCTGAGAAGGTGATGTGAGGCAGGGTGCTCCTACCCACCTCCACGTCCATTCCTACCCACCAGTGCGCATGCTCACAACCACATCTGCAACCATCACAGTTTCATTGGCGAGAGACTAGAGATGGAGGAGAGGTACTTTTTTTTTGTCTACATCTTAAAGTGAACCAACCTAATTTGCAGGTCCTGGATGTATACGCAGATCGGAACACAGCTATCGGTCTGTCTACGCACCTCTATAAATTTTGAATATGCTCAAATTGCATATTTTACAGGGGGAAATGCAAATAAAAAGTGTATTTTGTGTGGAAATGCAGAGTAACACATACAGAAATGTGTTTTTTAGAAGAAGCTGCATGGAATGTGTTCTTTCAATGCACATTTCTCCTAGTACAATGCATTTTTGTATGTTATCTTCACTAATATATTCATTTTTATGCAGACTTTCCCCAAATCTTCCAAAACAGCATCATGAAGGGTAAATTGAACCCACTCTCGGTTGTGGGGGGTGGGAAGAGATGCAACGTCTCCTTCCCCCTCCCTGCCACATGTTTAATTAGGTGTTTTTTGCCCTAATTAAACATGAGCCCTGCCCCTGAGCTTATTCAGAAGTGGCTCCGAGCCAGGGTGGGTGGTCCCCAGGTCAAGAACCCAAGGTGGGGCGGCCTGATCCCCCCCTCACAGCCCTACTGAATACTTCTCAAAAGATCTTGGTTTCATTGTAGATGAAAGTACACAAGAGTGCTTCTGTTTTTATCTATAAAATATTAGAGGGTATGGAATCAATGTTTTCTAATGCAGCAGCGTGTTGGAAACGGAGATAGGGAGGGGGTGGAAAGCTGCGTAGAAAAGGCCCAGCTGCTGCACAGAATGAAAACAAACACAGGGAGAAGAACAAAAGCTTTTAGAAAAGAACTTTCATCCCATTGTCTTCAACCAAACCTCTGTCGGCCACAAATCCTGCTATTAGCCAGCTGTTTAGTTAACCGAAGCATCGATTGCGCCTGTCACATGCTCTTTGTCTGTCAGGAACAAGGGAAGGTGCTGACCCCTCGCAGGAAACGGCAGCGACAGGTTCTGTAATTTGATAAGTGCTTTTTCAAGAAGGAAGTTTCTTTGTTGCCTACTGTAATGCCCCACTTCTTATAGTCTCCTTTGATTCTCTCCTAACATAAAGCTTCGCCACTGAAAAATCGTGAGGATTTGAGAAAGGAACGTTCATCTCAACAGCCAGATTTAGGGGTGCCATTTTCATTCCAATTGGGGAGTTCATCCTGTTTATGTATTATGCAACTTGGAGTCCCACCTTTCTGTGTTAAGCACCCAAGATGGGTAACAACAATATATGATTTTTTTTTAAAAAAACCCTCCAATGATGCTGAATGTTAGAAAATTCAGTACAGACAAAAGGAAGTACTTTTTCTAGGGACGGGGCAAAAATTCAATTCAGTTCACATTCAAAACAGAATCTATCAAATTTTCAATTTCCAAAACAATGTGAGAAGCGAAACATAGTCATCCTTCAAAATTCACTGAATTTTGCAATGCAGTTCTCTGACCAAGTAATGTTTACAAATATGCATAAGTTAGGGGAAAGCGTAAAAATGGCATACAAAAATATGTTTACTAAAATGCTGAAGAATTTTCATGAGGACTTTTAATTTAAAAAATTGCAAATTGCTGCAGAAACATGGCAAACTGAATTTAAGATTGGGAAAATGAGAAACTGAGAGAACCAAAATCAACAGATGCTTCCTTCCCTATTTATCTCACAATGCGTAGTTAAAGCTATAGAATTCACTCTCACAGAATGTAGTGATGGCCTCCAACTTGCATGGTTTTAAAGGAGGACTAGGCAAATTCATGGAGAAGAAGGCTTTCAATGGCTACTAGCCACAATAGCTAGGCTCTGCCTCCACGGTCAGAGGCAGTATACCTGTTGCTGGTAGTCACAAGTAGGGAGATAGCTGTTGCACTCGGGTCCTGCTTATGGGCTTCCTGTTGGCCACTGAGTGAATATGATGCTGGGCCACTGGCTGAACCCAGCAGGGCTTTTATATGTTCTTAAATAAATTTATTAAAGCATGTATGCGTCACACCATAGTCAAATAAGCTGGCCAAAAAAATTAGGTACTCCTGATGAATAATCACTTCCTTAAGGGCACTGCTACTAATTCCTTCCTTCCTTCCTTCCTTCCTTCATTCCTTCATTCCTTCCTTCCTTCATTCATTCATATCCTGCCCTTCCTCCCAGTAGGAGCCCAGGGCAGCAAACAAAAACACTAAAAACACTCAAAAACATCATAAAAACAGACTGTAAAATAGATTAAAACAAAACATCTTTTTGAAAAAAAGCTTTAAAAACATCTTAAAAAGTAATTCCAACACAGATGCAGACTGGGATAAGGTCTCTACTTAAAAGGCTTATTGAAAACGGAAGGTCTTCAATAGGCGCCAAAAAGATAAGCTGTGTAATATTTAAGGGGAGGGAATTCCAAAGGGTCAGTGCCACTACACTAAAGGTCTGCTTCCTATATTGTATGGAATGGACCTCCCATTAAGAGGTCATCTGCAGGAGGCCCTCAACTGCAGAGCGCAGTGATTGACTGGGTATATAAGGAGCAAGAGGATCTTTCAGGTATTCTGCTTCCAAGCTGTACAGGGCTTTGTACACCAAAACCAGAACCTTGAACTTAGCCCAATAGCTAATTTCAGGCAGAAGGTGGATTATCCATTGACTCCCCATCCTTTGGGGGGGAAAAGCATTGCAAATTTAATTGGGGCTGCAGATAAGATGTATTTATTTCAATGAACAAGATGGGAAATTCACAAGGTGGATGGGTCATTTACATTCAAATAAAGATTTTTTTAAAAACACATATATAAGCCTGTCTTAGGAGTTATCCTCTCCAGTTGCATTACAGAAACAAAACCTTTCATAATTGCTGCTGCCCAGGATGAATCTCTTCTATATTCACTTTTCTTGTAAACTCCTACACAGATTGCACATTGGTGAAGCACCTAATTATCTACAATCGGCCCCCACAGAAGCCAGCCACTCTCTTTCCTTTCTGCTGCCATGGCTTGTTTTTGGATGGGTGACTCATCCCACTTCTTCAAGGAATAACTGAAGGCCAAAACGGTTTCAGACTTGCTCTTCTGCCAGCACTTAAACTGGGGATCTCCAAGGCTGTATCGTTATCCAAGAGGAACGGCTGCGTACAAAAAACCTGGGCAAATCTGTGTATCTCTCTGTTTCCAAGGCAATGACATATTAGCATACGACCTAAAATTACACTGCTGCTAATGTATCTTGTCACTCGGCAATTTTGATAACTGATCGCAATGTGCGAGGATTCATGATCGCTTCTGAAGATTGAGAATTTCCACACATATGTTGGGTAACTAATTCTCAGGGGGAGAAGAGGGATGACTGACAGACAAACCCTTTTAAAAATAAATAAATACCTGGCCCAAGGAAAAGCTGTCACAGTTTGACTGGGTGGGGGTGGGGGAGTACGAATCAGAAGCCGCTCACCGGTTGAGGTGGAGCTGCTTCACTCGTTTCTCAGCAGGTAGGTCACTGGGAAGGGGGAGCAAGTTGGCAGAGAGGTTGGTGAGGTGCAAATGCACCATAAGAGCAAATCTGACCCTCCTGCCAGTGCATTTGTACCATGCCAACCTCCCCTCCTCCTTGGCCCTTTCCCTCTTGGTAAACAGCAGTGACTGCCCCTCGCTGGGAAACTAGCATTGTGGCTCTCGCCCACCCAGAGCTGTTTCTGGCAAGAATACAAAACTGCCTTGATGGATTAGACCAAGAGTACATCTGGTCTAGGATCCTGTTTCCAGCTATGAATAAACTACTTGTGAACAAATTGGTACATACTTGTAAGCATTGTAGTGGAACATCATTGTACGAACCTGGCTGTCCATATTCTACCAGGCCAAGGTCAAGCCTCTTTACCTAATATGCCAGCTATGGCTATGTCTAGATCAGGATAACTTGGCCACTGTAGTCTATCCATTGGTAATCTTGAGACTGGATTTCTGCAATGTGGACTGTGGTCCAGAAGTTTCAGCTGTTGCAGAATGCTGTGGCTAGACTGCTGATGGAGGTGGACAGCCAACAGCATGTGGCACCTCTGCTAAAACTTCTGCACTGGCTTTCTACTGGGCTCAAGGTGGTTCAAGGCTGTCGTGTTGATATACAAAGCCCTGAACAACTTTGGTCCAGGATACCTTAAGGACTGCCTGGACCCTTATAGCCTGATCACTGAGATCACCCACAGGAGTGCTGTTAGTTGTCCCCCGTGTTACAGAGGCCTAATTGGCCTCAACCAGAAGTTGGCCATTTAGTATCACCGGTCCCATTCAGTGGAATACTCTTCCAGCAGATTTGGCAGGCATTTCCACTACAAACTTTCAGTAGCTTCTTCTTTTTATGCTGACAGGCTTAGGCCATTGATTAAAATTTTCTTCAGTAGCCAATCATTTTTGTATTGCTTTCAATTTAAAAATATGCTTTATATATTGCTGTACACCAGCCTGATATTTTATGGGAGGGCTGCACATACTTTTATAAACCAACACACATCAGTGCCTTTTTAGAAGGAAACCGAGTCTACTGTGAGATGACTCATAAAAGCTACCACTTATTACTATGCAAACAACAGCCAGAAAGCAAGGCTGATATGGAGCTGCAAAGGGTTTTGTTTTGTTTTTAAAGAGAGAAGCAAGATACATACCAGTTGACCACCTCTTAATTATTTTAAGGTAAGAAAGACACAAACCCTCCTCTGCCCATAAAAGATTATGGGAAAAAGTGAATCCCTTTTATTTTCCCCACAATCCCCTCCCCCGGACCTATTTTTAAAATTCTTTTTGTTTTACAATTTGGTAGGCTTAATCCCTTCTGGATATGCTGCTGCGCCTGTAATTTTAATCCACCTTGGCTAAGAGGGAGAAATGTTATAAGCATTTTTAGATTCTCCATTATAATGAATGGGGAAACACAGAGCTTCATTTCATACAGAGCAGTTCAGAACCCAAAACTGAGATCAAAGCTGACAGAGCACAGAACTCAGAAGGAGACTAGCTATTTTTTTTTAAAAAAAAACAGATACAAGGTGAATCTTGAGGTCCATGCACATCCCCAATATATACAGTACTACTAGATCCTGAGGCTCAGAGCAAGCAATAGCTCCTCCACTTCAAATTGGAGTGCTTCAGATCTTCAAGTGGCCTGGAGGTCAAAACATCAGCCAGGTTTCTTGAAGTTAGCACCCTAGTTGAATTCTCCAATATACATATGTCAGCAGTAATAAGAATAGTCTATGGTTACTTGTGAATGTTCTGAAGCTCCAGCACTGGAACTGAAAACTAGACACATTTCCTGAGCGTCGTCTAGGCATAATTGGTTCTTCCTTAAGGTGGCCTTGTAGCTCACCCTTCTAGCAGTTAAAGTTTAAGAATTCTATAATATTATATGGTTTTTTAGTTGCCACGCACACCACCGCAATGGCTTCTGTTTTATAGCCCTTGCTTTCAAAACCACCACCGTAGTGTTCCTATGCCTAGTTATTGTCAAAGGGGGATGATGAGCTGCTGCTTCTGCAATTAAATGGATATCATTGGAAGACTCCTGGGGGAGGGGGAAGAGGTGGCCGACATGGAAAAAAAATCAGAGTAGTTGTTTGCTTGATTGTTGCTTTGCTCAGTATTACAAGCAGCTTTTTTTCATTTTTATTTATTTATTTATTTCTACCCCGCCTTTTGGCCAAAAGGCCCTCAAAGCGGCTTACAAAAAATAAACACAAATATAAAAACACATCAATAAAAACAATACAATTTACAAAAAGCAGCAGCTACAACTTCCAATAAAAATACATTAACAAACCGCAAAGCGAAGATCCGAAGGGTAGCAGTGAACTTTGACCGAGTGCTCCTTGCGGTCTTTGCTACTCTTAAACTCTTAAAAGTACGCTGACAGCCTTTTAGTAATATATACAATCTTCTCTCTAGTGCCAAACAAAGAGGAATTTAAATTTCATTTTTAACAAGGTACAAGGGATCAAGCCTTTCTGTGGTGGTAGTTGGTCCCCATTGGGACTGGTAGGGCAGAAGGCAAGGAGCCCAACAGCTGGTGGAGCCAGAGCCAATCACAGTCAGAGCTCACTCATTCTAGTTTTGCCCCCATCTTCCTCCTCCCTCCTGAATTCTATAAGGGATAACACTTGAGATTAAAGCTGCTTTCACACTGCACTTTATTCCGTTATTCTGATGATTTCTTACCTGGTAATTTGCACATTATATTTGATCTTTCACATGACTCACAAGCTAGCTCCAGAATTCTAGTGGAAGGTAGTGGAAGTTTAGTGCTAATTTCCATGATAAATGATACCAGAAATAATCCGTTAGCAAGGCTGGGAACCCGGAAGATTGCAGGAGTTTACTGCTAGCTGCAGCCGCTCATGTGACAGGCATCCCAGCATGCAGTGTGTTCCCGCCTTTTAGTCGCGCAGGGTTTTTTTGTTTTTTGTTTGCCTGATGGACGTTGTACCGGCATTCTGGCATTGGCGCAGATAGCAGCAGCATTTACCACATATACCCCTGTCTTGATACAACTAAAACAACTTAAAAAGTCAGATCCTAAAGGGAGAGTGCTTTCATGGTGACGGGATGAGATCTTAGACCTCCTACACAGTGAGGAATAGTGTGCATGGGTGAGGGACAAAAACAAGCCGTGTGAAAGACAGTTGTGCAAAATGCTGGTATATTGGCTGAAAAAGCTGCTGTTCCTTAACACAACACGTACTGCCGTGTGAAAGGGATTTTAGAAATCGGGACAGAAGTGCTACCTTTTAAATCCGTTAAACTAACGCAATCAGCCCCATGTGTGACAGCAGCCTAAGAAGGAGAAAGCTGACATCCCCCTGGAATGGTTGTAGGTAAGAAGGCAGGTTGGGGCCGGTTGAGGACAGGCCAAGGTTGGCAGGGCAGTATCGCATTCACCCTAATAGATGAGTCTCCACTAATTGTGTATAGCTAATCAATAAAGCAGCACTGGCTGCCAATTAGCTACCGGGCACCCTAAATCTCCCATTTGCCTTAATGAACTAGCCTCCACTGTCTTTCCAGGCACCATCTCCTCTGGGAGAGCTGCTCCTATGAAAATCCCTGCAGGACCAAATCAAGGTTCCAGATACTTCTAGGAAATCCACAAGTAGGAGAGGAACTCCATCGTCTGCATATATGACCTGCAAACATTGATGCTCTGATTATCTAGAAGGGCCATAGCTTAGAGGTAGAGCACATCTTTTGCATGCAAAAGGTCCCAAGTTCAATCCCCAGCATCTCCAGTTAGGTTTGGGAAAGACCGCTGTCTGAAATCTAGGAGAGTTGCTGCAAGTCAGAGTAGACAATACTGTGCTATATGGACCAATGGCCTGACTCAGTAAAAGGCAGCTTCCTAACAGTGTTGATAAACCTGTGCTTGAATTAGTCTAATGCCTTTTAAAACAGGTCCCTGCCCACCAAAAGTGTAATGGAAAGCAACGGCGAGACAGGGGGAGAGACAAAGGTAGGGTAGTATGAAAATGAGCAAAGGCAGTTGTACCTCCCAATGCAAATATCAGCTTCAGAAATGGGATTTCTGCAAGATGAAAGCAGCAAGATACCCAGTGTGGAGAACAGGTTGTGACCATGTGACAACACTATCCCTTTTCTGTTGTTGTTATTTTTATTACATTTGTTACTCTTGTTACCCAAGTGACTTTCAACACTGTTAAAAACAGATATATTATACCATAAAACAACACTGCAACCAAAAAACCTCACTCCGTAACAGCTACAGGAAGTTTGGCAGCATACTAATAACAAATAATATCATCTTTGTCTATCAAAAGCCTGGGGGAAAAGATAAGCTTTTACTCAGTGCTGAAAAGATGTCAACAAAGGTGCTGGATAGACCTGACTGAGGAGCCACAACTGAAAAGGCCCTCTCCCTTGTTTCCACCCTCCAAGCTTCCCTCAGAGAAGGGACCTGGAAAAGGGCCTCAGATGAAGATCTAAGAGTTTGGGTAGATTCATATCAGGACAGACATTCCAGAAGATATTAGGGTCCTGAGTTGTGGAGAGCCACAGCAAAACATTTTATTTGTCAGCACTGGACACCCTTCACTTAACTAAGAAGTAAAGCAGGGATAGCCAAAGTGGTGCTCTCCAGATGTTGCTGAACACCAACTCCTGCCTTGCCCATATTGGCCATGCTGGTTGGGGATTATGGGAGCTGGAGTCCAACAACATCTGGAGGGCATCACCAGAGCTTGGAAGATTACTTTTAAAAAGTAATAAATTACAGTTACAGTTACATGGCCCCAAAAAGTAGTAATTACCGTTACAATTACAATTGCTGTGAAAGTAACTGATTACTTTACTTTTCCTCCAAAGTAATCACTACAATTACAATTCAGTTACTTTTTTAAAAAAATGCCTACAAGGTGCTGGCCTTGGCTGCTGCACATCTAAGTAGCCTAAAACAACATTAAAAATAAACAGGTAGTAGAATAATTATTTTTATTCATAAGATAGCAATGGTGGTCTCTCCGCTGGTAAGGGTGGTGGGGAGGGAGGCTGAGGCCACTACTCAGATCTTTGCATGCCAAACCAAGTGCAACCCCCCCACTCAGCCAGCCAGCATAATTTCTCTCACTTAACCATCTCCCAGACCCTGCCCTGCCACCAACTAAGGGACACTCACTCAAAATTTTACCCTGAGATGCAAAAAGGTTAAAATACTGCAAATGCAGCACAGTAGGCAGAGAGGGTGGTGGAGGCCACTTTGTGTGCCAAGTGCAAACACAGTATTCTCTCTCTCTCTCTCTCTATCACACACACACACACACACACACACACACACATATGTTGTCATCTTTCACCTCCACAGTTCTTTATCTCCATTCTGCTGCTGCCTCCTTCTCCTCCTTTATCCATGTTCTTGACCTCTGGATCCTTTTCCCCTCCACTCCATTCTTCACCACCACTATCAATTTTTTAAAATAATTGTTGTCTCCACTCCACCCCATCTCACTCTCCGCCTCCTCCCTCGTCGCCTCCTACCCATCCACAGAGCATGAGGGAAAAGCAACAGAAGCCCAGTTTGAGGCACATGATTTTCATCCACAAATCAGAGGAGCAGAAGACTTCCCCTGCTCCCCCTCCCCAAATAATGCCCAAAAGTAATTCTGGAAATGTTACAATTACTCCACAAAAGTAGTAAAATTACTCCTAGTTCTATTACAATCAAAATGTAAAGGAATTATCCACTCGTTACTCAAAAAAGTAATGAATTACAAGTAATTCGTTACTTGTAACTAGTTACTTCCAAGCTCTGGGCATCACATTGGCTACCCTGAGGGCAGGGATCCATTCAGTGTCACCATTTGGAGTGGGGGGTAAAATCTGCTCCTGGCCCCTGATAGGGATGCAGGGTAGTTTTTGTTTGGATTGCACCATATGAACCTATCTAACTTGCACTTATCCAGCCGAATCACAATCCAAAACAGAGCTATCCTTCAAAATGTGCGCTTCTTTAAAATTTGTGATGCAGTCCTATAACTAGAGATGGAAGGACCTGTCAGTTTTGGTTCCCTCAGTTTCTCATTTTTCCAGTCTTAAATTCAGTTCTCTAGATTTCCGCAGCAATTTGTGATTTCAAAAAACTCATGAAAATTGTCCAGCATTTTAGTGCAAATTTCTCCTAATAACCACATTTTTCGTACGCAGTTCTGACTAATGTACATATTTTTGCAAGCAATCTCTCCTGATATAATGCATTTGTTTATTATAGTTTCACTAATATATTCATTTTTATACACGTATCCCCCCAATATATGCATTGTTGTAAACATTGGCTGGAGACCTGCATCACTAAATTTGGATAAGTGCAAATTTTGAAAGATGGCTGTGTTTCGGTTCTCATATTGTTTCGGAATTTGATAAAGCCGGCTTTAAATGCAAACTGAATTAAATTTCTCTCCCATCCATGTCTCTGAACAACAACCAAAAAAAGGTGTTCAAAATGCATATACAAGGGGGAAATGTGCAAAAAATGCATATTTTGGTGAAAAGAATGTACAGAAATGCATTGCATTAAGTAAAATATTCAGGAAATGATGCACTCAACAAAAATGCATACAAAATGTGTACAGTGTATTAGTGCTCATGAAAATGCATAGGAATGTTCATCTGGACTTCCCAAACTGATGCGGAGGTGGGTAGCCCTGGAAAATGAGAAACCTAGAGAAACCGAAACTGACAGATTCATCCACATTTATTTATTTATTTATTTATTTATTTATTTATTTCATTTATAAACCGCCCATAGCTAATAGCTCTCTGGGCGGTGTACAAACAGAGTTAAAATACAATGTTACAATAAAATCAATAACAAGTATCAGCAAAATTTAAGCTAAAACATTAAACATAAACATTAAAATGCCTGGGAGCATAGCCAGGTCTTAACCTGGCGCCTAAAGGCAAATACTGTAGGCGCCAGGCAGATCTCTTCAGGTAGGCTGTTCCACAATTCGGGGGCCACTACAGAAAAGGCCCTAGATCTAGTAACAGTCCTCCGGGCATCTAGATGGGTTGGTACCCGGAGGAGGGCCTTAGATACTGAACGAAGCGCACGGGTAGGTTCATAGCGGGAGAGGAGTTCCACAAGATATTGCGGTCCCACACCGTGTAAGGCTTTATAGGTCAACACCAGCACCTTGAATCTGGCTCGGAAACAAATAGGTAGCCAGTGCAAACGGGCCAGGACAGGTGTTATATGCGCGGACCGATTGGTCCTCGTCAACAACCTGGCTGCCGCGTTTTGCACTAGCTGAAGTTTCCGGACTGTCTTCAAGGGCAGCCCTACGTAGAGCGCATTACAGTAATCCAATCTAGAAGTTACCAGAGCATGAACAACTGAGGCGAGATCATCACTGTCCAAATAAGAGCGTAGTTGGGCTACTAAACGAAGATGGTAAAACGCATTCCGTGCCACCGAGGCTACTTGAGCCTTGAGCGACAAGGAAGGGTCAAAAAGGACCCCCAAACTACGAACCTGTTCCTTCAAGGGGAGTGTAACCCCATCTAGAACAGGACCAGCATCTATCATCTGGGCAGGGAAAGAGCTCACGAACAGTGTCTCGGTCTTGTCTGGATTGAGTTTCAGTTTATTAGCTCTCATCCAGTCCATTATCGCGGTCAGGCAACAGTTCAGCACATCAACAGCCTCACCTGAAGAAGGTGAAAAGGAGAAATAGAGCTGCGTGTCATCAGCATACTGATGGCAACGCACTCCAAAACTCCTGATGACCGCACCCAGAGGCTGCATGTAGATGTTAAAGAGCATGGGGGACAGAACCGACCCCTGAGGGACTCCACAATGGAGAGTCCAGGGTGTCGAGCAATGTTCCCCAAGCACTACCTTCTGGCGATGATCCACTAAGTAGGAGCGGAGCCACTGCCAAGCAGTGCCCCCAACTCCCAACTCCGCAAGCCTCCCCAGAAGGATACCATGGTCGATGGTATCAAACGCCGCTGAGAGATCAAGGAGAATCAACAGGGTCACACTCCCCCTGTCCCTCTCCCGACAAAGGTCATCATACAGGGCGACCAAGGCTGCTTCAGTTCCAAAACCGGGCCTAAAACCGGATTGAAATGGATCCAGATAATTGGTTTCATCCAAAAGCGCCTGGAGCTGGCCGGCGACCACCCGCTCCAAAACCTTGCCCAAAAAAGGGACATTCGCCACCGGTCTATAGTTGCTCAGAACATCTGGGTCCAAAGAAGGTTTCTTTAAAAGAGGTCTCACTACTGCCTCCTTGAGACTACCAGGGACTACTCCCTCCTTCAAGGAGGCATTTATCACCTCTTTGGCCCAGCCGGTGGTTTCAGCCCTGCTAGCCTTCACCAGCCAAGATGGGCAAGGGTCCAGTGCAGACGTGGTCGCCCGCACCATTCCAAGCACCTTGTCCACTTCCTCGAGCTGCACCAACTGAAACATCTCACCCCTGGTGACCCCAGTATTTGGGGGCAGGTAGCATTATGCCAACTTCCGTTTCTGTAATGTTTTGTATGGTTGAAAATGGAAATGGACTGCCTTCAAGTCGATTCCGACTTATGGCAACCATATGAATAGGGTTTTCATGGTAAGCAGTATTCAGAGATGGTTTACCACTGCCTCCCACTGAGGCAGAGAGGTAGTGACTGGCCCAAGGTCACCCAGTGAGCTTCATGGCTGTGTGAGGATTCGAACCCTTGTCTCCCAGGTCATAGTCCAGCACCTTAACCACTGCACCACAATGGTTAGTAGACATGTCAGGAACTGGCTTATATATGGTTCAAAGAGTGTCCCTAACTGGGCTTGGAGGACAAGGCCATAGCTGAGCGGAAGAGCATCTGCTTTGCATGCAGAAGGTCCTAGGGTCAATCCCCAGCTTCTCTGAGTAGGGTTGAGAAAGACTCTCACCTGAAAATCCTGGAGAGCCACTGTCAATCAGTATTGATAATACTGAGCTAGACAGACCAATGGTCTTACTTGGTGTAAGGTCGCTTCCCCTGTTACTATGACACAATGGAGCACAGTAGAGGAGGAGGAGGGCCCTGGATAGACTTGTATGTTTTGAATAAATATGGAGAAGGAGACCTGCCCCACTGCTTTCCAGAATCCAGGGCTTCTTTGGATATTTAACACCCAGTTTCTGACATTCTTGAGGCCTGGTGGCATCTCTCGTTGCACACAGACCCACTGTAAATAATGCTATTGAGAGGCACGACATAATTCCGTACCCTTTGTCAAGAAAAGCCTCCACTGGCAGCCTGACTTAGAGAGTCATCTTGCTTCCGAGAATGTCAATAAGATGATTTTTAAATCCTTCTGGTGAACAGTTCTCGCCTCCGCACTCATCAAAATCTAGTGACACCTATCAAGAAAGCGAGGGGGGAAGTGGGGGGGGATAAGAGAAAATGTCTCTTTTGATGGATCTGTCACTTCCTTGTTTAACAATGACTTTATTTCTGTGCTTTCGGTGGGGTGTATGCAATGACACAGGGGAGCGACAGAACAAGGTTTCATTGTCACCGGGGATCAACAGTGCAATCCTATTTACGGATATTCAGAAGTGGGTCCAACCGTATTCAGTGCGACTTACTCCAAGGCAGAAGCGGCTCCCAGGGTGGAGCGGAGGTGCTACCCTTGCTTCTTGGAAAGTGGGTCACTGTTCCTTCCTGGGTTGGACAGTGGTGAGGTGGCAGGGAGGTTGGTGTGATGCAAATGCACCAGCAGGGGCACTGGATTGGCTCTGCCAGTACAGTTGTGCCACACCAACTTCCTTGCCGCCTCAGCCCTCCACATCCCAGGAAGCAGTCTTCAAGAAGGTAGCAGCATAGCAGCTCCACCCCACCCACTGAGTTGCTTCAATCCCAAGTAAGCATGCAGAGGCTTGCACTGTAACTCTGAGATGGGTTACAGTACTCCTGGGCCCCACAAAAACCTGTTGGGGAACATCCCCTGGAACACACACTCAGGCCACATCCACACCCCACATTTATTCCACTATTATTCCACTTTGAAACAGTCACAGCTTCCCTCAAAGAGTCCTGGGAAGGGTAGTTTGTGCAGGGTGCTGACAATTGTTAGGAGACGCCTGTTCTCCTCAGAGAGCTACAATTGCCAGAGTTCACTGGGAAGAGGGACTGACTCTAAAACCACTCGGAGAATTGTAACTCTCTGAATAGATTAGGGCGTCTCCTCACAGCTCTCAGCACCCTTCACAAATCACACTTCCCAGGATTCTCTGTGGGAAACCATTACTATCTCAAGTGGAATAATAGTGGAATTAATGTATGGCGTGCATGTGGCCTTAGTATGTTTATTTATTGAGGTGATTTATATACCACCGTTCGCACAAGCTGCAAGATGGTTTACAACAAAATCAAATAAGATAAAAAGGGTCCATAAAAAATCCATAAAGTAACACAGACCTTTAAAATAACAACACACCAACTCACAACAAATCACTAATTAGTCATTACTGATAGCAGCAGCAGATGAATAGGTCACTGAATGATAAGGCCAGTTTTGTACAGATATAGCAGAAATCCTTCATGCATGGCGGGTTTTACTTTTAAAAAAAAAGAAGCTAGGGTCCAAATAGGTATGCCTGTTAACTAGAGAAACCCAATACAGTTTGCATTTAAAGGCAAACCGACCTAATTCACATTTTCCAAAACAACAGGTAAATTGTTTTTATATTGTTTTAAATTTTAAAATTGTGTTTTAAATTGCTTTTAAAATATGTGTTTTAAATTGTATATTTGTTTTAACATTTTTGATTGCTGTAAACCGCCCAGAGAGCTTCGGCTATGGGGCTGTATACAAGTGCAATCAATCAATCAATCAATCAATCAATCAATCAACAAACAAACAAACAAACAAACAAACAAACAAACTGAAACGCGGCCATTCTTCAAAATTCACACTTCTCTGAATTTTGCAATGCAGTTCTCCAGCCAAGTAATATGTACAAAAATGCATATACCAGGGTAAAGTATGCATTAAAATGCACACATTAATGAAAATTGCATGCAAAAGTGCATTATATTAGGCAAAATTGCACACAAAAATGTGTATATTAGGAGTAGGGTTGCCAGGTTCATGGCCTGATCCTGATCTTGCATCTTTAGGAGAAGAGAAAGTCAGCCAAGTGCAGGTGTTCTTGCAACACTGTAATGGGAAAAACCACAAGGTGGAATTCTCCCTTTCCCCTGAACAACTTTTAAAGATACAGAAGACCTCTTGGAGGCTGAGCTTGGCAACCAAGAGGTCTTCTGTATCTTTAAAAGTTGTGCAGGGGGGAGGCAGAATTCCACATTGTGGTTTTCCCCATTACAGTGTTGCAAGAACACCTGCACTTGGCTGACTTTCTCTTCTCCTAAAGATACAGGATCAGTCTCAGGCCATGAACCTGGCAACCCTAATTAGGAGACATTCTCACTAAATGCTGATGAATCTTCATGAAGAAAACCCCCTTGCAAACTGATGAAGAAATCTGGAGAACAGAGTTAAACAAAGAAAAACCAAAATGGTCACATTTGCCCATTCCTGCTGAAAACTAGCAGCACAATGTGAAGCATGTCTACTCAGTATGTGATTCCAGTGGGGCCTTATTCCCAAGGAAGTGTGTATGGGATTGAACCTTAATTCCACCTGTTTGGTGAAGCATTCACAGAAGCATGCAGTGACGACAAGTGGTATACTCTAGGGCAGGGAAAGGTTTTCAGCCCCCCAAAAGTTAACCTGAATTGGGGTGGGGAAGGAGAATAAAGTGGCCTGTCCTATTTTACTTTTTTTCTTTTTCTTTCTTTTTTTTTTCATGAGGGTGAAGTGAATTTTGAGGGTAGGAGGTGCAAACTCATCTTTGCTGAGCCTCTCCCTGCTCACTAAGGCTCCATCAGCACTATGCATTTAAAGCAGCATTATAACATTTTAAAGAGTCAGGGCTTCTCCCAAAGAATCCAGGGAAGGATACTTTGTGAAGGGTACTGAGAGTTGGTAGGAGCCCCCTGTTCTCCTCACAGAACTACAATCCCCATAGTTCTCTGAGAAGTTAGCCCACTCTAGGAATTGGAACTCCCCAGACCTTTTCATTTGTGTTGTGCTGTGTTTTACGCCGCTTTTGTCTGCTGTCTTTTGTCTGGTGTTACTGTGTAGATATGTATTTTATTGTTTTGCTTGTGTCCTCCCCTGGGGCTACTAATATTGGGCAGATACCTGCAAATTCTTCAAATAAGTAATGCTAAATAAATAAAGGCAAATAAAGGAAGGCAATGGTAAACCACCTCTGAATCAGAGCTTGGAAAAGTTACTTTTTTAAACTACAACTCCCATCAGCCCCAGCCAGCATGGCCACTGGATTGGGCTGATGGGAGTTGTAGTTTTAAAAAGTAACTTTTCCAAGCTCTGCTCTGAATACCGTTTACCATGAAAAACCCTATCATAGGGTTGCCATAAGTTGGAATCGACTTGAAGGCAGTCCATTTCCATTTTTTTCCAAATAAATAAATAATATGCCATATGTAGACTGATGAACCTGCCTAATACTGAGTCAGACCATTGGTTTCTCTAGCTAGGTATTGTTTACACCAGTGGTTCTCAAACTTTTTTGGTTCGCGGCACACTGTAAAACATAAAAATTTTCTGGTGCACTTTGTGTACAAAATTAAAAATATATTAATATATTTTAAACTATGAATAAAAATAAACTATAGAAAACTATTACTTACCCTATACAAATAGGTTTCTTCTCATTTTTACAATATACTTTCATAATATTTGAGGCACACCTAGCCACCTCTTAGGGCGCACCAGTGTGCCTGGGCGCACCATTTGAGAATCACTGGTTTACACTGTCTGGCAATGGCTCTCCAGGATTTCAGACCCAGATACATTGGGTGCTACCCAATTAAGTTATACACAAGTCACGTAGATCCCAAGGAATAACCACAATGCATCCTGAAATGTGGGTGGGCAATATATGGCCACCGTGGATGGAATCTGTCCATTTCAGTTCTCTCACTTTCTCATTTTTCCACTCTTAAATTCAGGTCTCCACATTTCTGCAGCAATTTGAAAATATTTTTTTAAATCCTTATGAAAATTCTCCAGCATTTTAGTGCAAATTTCTCCTGAAACACATTTTTGTAGGCAGTTTTGACCAATTTCTCCAACACCTTGACCAGTTTCTCTTTGTATAGTGCATTTTTGTATGCTATTCTAACTCATATATTTATTTTTATGCCCACTTTCCCCTCTCTTATGCGTTTTTGTACACATTTGTTGATTGGCGAACTACATTGTGAAATTCGAATCCGTGCAAATTTCGAGGATAACAGTTAGGAACACAGGCAGCTGACTTATACTGAGTCAGACCATTGGGCGCTCTAGGTCAGTATTGTCTACACTGACTGACAGTGGCTCTCCAGGATTTCAGATAGGATTCTGTCCTAGCCCTACCTAGAGATACCAGGCATTGAACTTGGGGCATCCTGCATGCAAGGCAGATGCTCTACTACTGAAAGGATAGTTGTGTTTCGGTTGTCATTTGTTTCAAAAAGTTGCAATTTTGATGGATTTGGCTTGAAATATGAACTGAAGCAAATGTCTTGCCCTTCACTAATGGCCACACACATACCCAATCTGACCTGCATACATGATTCTCCCTTTTAATGAGTTCTCTCTCTTGAGCAAAAGGAGACAAACCATAACCTAGATGCATACCCCATTGCTTTGGAGATGGAGGAAACAATGGATTTGCATTTGTTAACCAATCCTGTTACTTTTCAGTGACGATGGCTTTATGCTGGGTTCATTTCCTGTTCTGTTTATCTTTGTCATAGAGGTATCAAAAACTGTGATGCGGCACACAGGCAGGGAAAGATAACAGTAACCTGTATTGCATAGACTTTAGCGCTGTTCCATAATTTGCTTGGTCAACTTTATCCATTCTCTCTCCGTTTCCGCCTCGGTGACCACCGAGTGACCCAATAAAAAAAAGGAGAGGGGGGAAGAAAAGAACATTGCTTCTCATTTGAGACATTGATGGTATTTCTTCCAATAATCACTGATGCTGATTTGTAAGACTCTAACCCAGGCCTTAATTTCAATTAGGGCAGAGCCCCAGACAGTAGTGCTTAGGGGGAAGGGGTATAGCTCAGTGGTAGAGCATCAGCCTTGCACGCAGAAGGTCCCAGATGTCCCAGGTTCAACCCCCTGCATCTGGGAAGGACTCCCTGCTGGAAATCTTGGAGAGCCACTGCCAGTTAGTGTAGACAATACTGAGCTAGATGGACCAGTGGCCTGCTTCAGTATAAGGCAGCTTCCTATGTGACCCATGGGGTGAGGGATAGTCCAGAGGCCACTGATGGTCAAAGTGCTTATCTGGGGAAATGAGCTTTGTCTTTCATGTTAAATTTCTGAAAAAGAAAATAAATAATAATTTAACATCACCAATATAATTTATGAATCACTTTCTATGAAAAATCTCAAAGCAATTTCACAATACAATAAAAAACATATGCAGATAAGAACATAAGAAGAACCTGTTGGATCAAGCCAGTGGCCCACCTAGTCCAGCATCCTGTTCTCACAGTGGCCAATCAGAGGCCTCTTCTGGGAAGCCCACAAGCAGGAACCTGAGTGCAAAAAGCATTCCCCCCCTTCTGCCATTGCCAGCAACTGGTATTTGGAAGCATACTGCCTCCGTCTATGGAGGCAAAGCACAGACATCATGGCTAGTAGCTATTGACAGCCTCTTCCTCCATGAATTCATCTAATCCTCTTTTAAAGCCATCCAAGCTGGTGGCCATCACTACCTCCAGTGGGAGCAAATTTCATAGTTTAACTAAGTGCTGAGTGAAAAAGGACTTTCTTTGGTCTGTCCTCAAATGATTGCACATCCCAAAAAAAAGAGATAAAACTGCATATATAAAAACAATTTGAGAAACAATTACATATATATATCCAATACAGATACCAGCTGGCAGAAAATCTCAACTGTGTTGTTGAAAGAGGAAAAATAGCATAAATCCCCAGGAAAGGCTGTTACAGGAAAATGTTATCTTCTTGCAAGGAACCTGGCACAACAAACAGTGTTAACCCTTCCCCAAATCACTGTGACTGGAAAACAATTCACGGTATTTAAAAGCTAGACTTATCCAACAGAACATAAAGGTACCCCACGTCTCTACCCTCTCCCATCTTGAGGATGGGCCATTACCCCACTCATCTTCATTTTGTTTCTCGAGGGGAGGGACTTCCATAAGGTTCTTGGACAGCCTCAGGTGACTCAGAAGCGTAGGGAGTCTCCGATCTGCCTTGAGATGCATAGTTGGGTTTGAGGGCATTTGGTTTCGATAAGGATAGGTAAAGGGGAACATTGCAGAGGTGTATAGAATTGTGCATGGTGGGGTGAAAATGGATAGAGAAGTTTGATTCACTTTTTCATAGTACTAACGTAAGAACATAAGAAGAGTCCTGCTGGATCAGGCTAGTGTCCCATTTAATCCAGAATTCTGTTCTCACAATGGCCAGCCAGATGCCTTCAGGAAGCCTGCAAACAGGACCTGAATGCAGGGCTGGCATCACAGGGTAGCCAGGTTGGGCCCTGGCTGAGGACTTCTGAAGCCCACAGGGTCCCTGAAGGGTCCCTTCTTAGGGTGAGAGGGTGGCGCTCCCATTCCGTGATACATGGCAGTATTGGGTCCTGTAACCCAACCCTGCTGCTGATCATGGTGAGGAAGCTCCCAGGCACCCCCCAATACAGACAGAGTGGACTTCAGTAAGCCCACCTACATCCCCCACCTACTTCTTCCATCAGTGTGAATGCCATGCGCACTGTGCGCGCATGCCTGCCATTACCCAAAATGGCACCGGGGGCTTCCCTAAGGGGGAACATGAGAGGTAGGTGGGGCACGTGGGTGGGCTTTTTAGCCTCGTGCTTCCTGTATGGGGGGAGTTGGGCTACAGCTCTGTGAGCCCAGGATAGGCTGGTGCCCAAGGGCCCAGTCATGCCTGGCACTGGCCCTGCCTGAATGCAACAGAGCTCTCCCCACTTGTGATTCACACTATTATGGGAAGCTTTATTGTGGTGTCCCACAGGGTTCCATCTTGCGCCCATGCTATTTCACATCTATATGAAGCTGCTGGGAGCAGTCATCAGGAGTCTGGGAGTGAAGTAGCACCAATACATGGATGACACTAATCTCTCTCTCTCCGTTCCATCTGAATTGGGAGGTGTCTGGAGGCAGTGATGGGCTGGATGTAGGCCAAGAAACTGAAACTGAATCTTGGAAAGATAGAGCTGTTACGTGTTCCAAGTTTTCCAGTCCAGAAGATGGGAAGATGGCCTGTTCTGTAGGGGGTTGCACTCCCCTGGAAGGAACAGATTCATAGCTTGGGGGTACTCTTGGATCCAATATTGTCATTGGAAGCTCAGGTAGCCTCAGTGGCCTTCAGCACTTGTATGTATGTTTTTAGGACCTACTCTATTCCTGGTAGTAGTAGTAGTAGTAGTAGTAGTAATAGTAGTAGTAGTAGTAGTAGTAGTAGTAGTAATGCCTCTGACTGGAATCTGGGGTCACCCATTGAAGCTGAATGGATGGAGATTCTAGACAGGCATAGAGATTCATGGAGACAGAACGCATGGAGATTCTATTTGTTATGTATTCTTCACACAACACAGAATTTATTCCTAAAAGATGTGATGATTGCCATCAACTTAAGATTGCTTTAAAATGGGTTAGGCCAGTGTTTCCCAAACTTTACCCCCCCATGAACCACTTAAAAATTGCTGATGGTCTTGGCAGATCACAATGATTTTTCTGCCTGTTGTAATTGTAATGGACTGTGCTAGATGCTGTATGATTCTGAACGGTATTTTTTAGAATTCAAACAGTAATACAAAAAAATGCAATATAATTATTATTATATTATTATTTATTAGACTTATATACCGCCCGACTAGCAATAGCTCTCTAGGCGGTGAACACAAAGAATACAATAAAATACACAATATAATACAATAAAAACATATAAAATAAGAACAATCTAAAATCAATACAACAAATATGAAAATCAGGTTAATTTAATGCTTTGGAAAAGAGGAAGGTTTTAACCTGGCGCCGAAAGGATATCAGTGTCAGCGCCAGGCGCACCTCCTTGGGAAGACTGTTCCACAGTTCGGGGGCCACCACTGAGAAGCCCTAGATCTTGTCACCACCCTCCGGGCCTCTCTATGAGTCGGAACCCAGAGGAGGGCCTTCGTAGCAGAACGTAGTGTACGGGCCGGTTCGTATCGGGAGAGGCGTTCCAACAGGTATCGTGGTCCCGTGCCGTATAAGGCTTTATAGGTTAATACCAACACTTTGAATCTGGCCCGGAAGCATATTGGTAGACAGTGCAAGCGAGCCAGAACAGCTGTTATGTGCTCGGACCGCTTGGTCCTTGTTAACAATCTGGCCGCCGCATTTTGCACTAGCTGTAGCTTCCGAACTGTCTTCAAAGGTAGCCCTACGTAGAGCGCATTGCAGTAATCCAATCTAGAAGTTACCAGAGCATGTACTTCTGATGTAAGGTCCTCTTTACTCAAATAGGGACGTAGCTGGGCTACCAACCGAAGTTGGTAGAATGCATTCCGTGCCACTGAGGCTACTTGAGCCTCAAGTGAAAGGGAACATAAGAACATAAGAACATAAGAAGAGCCTGCTGGATCAGGCCAGTGGCCCATCTAGTCCAGCATCCTGTTCTCACAGTGGCCAACCAGGTGCCTGGGGGAAGCCCGCAAGCAGGACCCGAGTGCAAGAACACTCTCCCCTCCTGAGGCTTCCAGCAACTGGTTTTCAGAAGCATGCTGCCTCTGACTAGGGTGGCAGAGCACAGCCATCACAGCTAGTAGCCATTGATAGCCCTGTCCTCCATGAATTTGTCTAATCTTCTTTTAAAGCCATCCAAGCTGGTGGCCATTACTGCATCTTGTGGGAGCAAATTCCATAGTTTAACTATGCGCTGAGTAAAGAAGTACTTCCTTTTGTCTGTCCTGAATCTTCCAACATTCAGCTTCTTTGAATGTCCACGAGTTCTAGTATTATGAGAGAGGGAGAAGAACTTTTCTCTATCCACTTTCTCAATGCCATGCATAATTTTATACACTTCTATCATGTCTCCTCTGACCCGCCTTTTCTCTAAACTAAAAAGCCCCAAATGCTGCAACCTTTCCTCATAAGGGAGTCGCTCCATCCCCTTGATCATTCTGGTTGCCCTCTTCTGAACCTTTTCCAACTCTATAATATCCTTTCTGAGATGAGGCGACCAGAACTGTACACAGTATGACTCCCAAGCTATGAACCCTCTCCTTTAGGGGGAGTGTAACCCCATCCAGGAGAGGGTATGAATCCACCATCCGATCAGAGAACCCATCCACCAACAGCATCTCAGTCTTGTCAGGATTGAGCCTCATTTATTTATAAGAAATAAAAGGAGCAATAAAAATACAACTAAAAGTCGATCTGCAAAAATAATGTGGATATGCTACCATCCACCTGGGAAAAGCTCACAGCCCGCTGGTGGTCCACGGGCCACCCTTTGGAAACTCCTGGACTAGGCGAATTCATAGAGGATAAGACTATCAATGGCTATTAGGACAACTGTGTAATGTCTCCAGGATCAGAGGCAGCATGTTTCTGAATACAGGTTGCAGAAGAATACCTTCTGGGATTCCCAGGAGCACCTAGCTGACCACTTTAGGGAACAGGATGCTAGACTAGATGGGTCTTCAGTCTGATCTTGTTGAAAATGGAGTTTGGACAGGTTTTTCTTCTCATTTTTTTTTTTTTAAAAAACAGTGGAATTAAGAATGTGCTGCATTTAAAAAAACAGGTCACCTGATTTTTAAAGAGCTTAAGGTGTGAATAACAAGTCCATAAAATCCTAATAACTTTAGCTCCCACGATTCTTTTAACTATGAGGAACTGTACAGTAGCAAGTACCAATAAAAGGCACTCAGTAATGTTAGTCACCTTTTGGAGGGCTGAGCAGCTTTATGGCTAAAATCTTCAATCTTCTTTCACTTCTCTGACCTTCAATGAAGGGTTACTAATGCCCAGTTGAAAGAAGTCTGCTTCTTTCCCCCCCTGGAGATTTTTGTCAGGGAGTTTAGGCTCATAAGGAAATAAGATGATCCTACTAAATGAGCCTGCTAGATCAGGCCAATGGCTATCTCTTCTCACAGTGGCCAGTGGCCCATCTAGTCCAGCATCCTCTTCTCACAGTGGCCAACCAGATGCCTAGAGGAAGCTTGCATGCATTGCCTCAGCAAGAGCACTCTCCCCTACTGTGGTTTCCAAAAACTTGAATTCAGAAGCATTCTGCCTCCGACAGTGAAAGTAGAACGTAGTCATCACGGTTAGTAGCCACTGATAGCTTTATCCTCCATCAATTTTTCTAAATTCATATTTTGGATGTGGATTATGTGGCCACTGTATTCCATCCTCTGGTAACTTCCAGACTGGATTATTGCAATACACTCTTCATGGGGCTGCCCTTGAAGACAACTCAGAAACTTCAGATTGTCCAAAATGCAGTAGCCAGATTAGTGGCCCATCTAGATCTCATATAATCCCTGTGTTAAAACAGCTGCATTGGTTGCCAGTTCATTGCCAGTTCATTTCCAGGCCCAATGAAGTTGCTCATGCGTCTGTATAAAGCTCTAAACAACTTAGGGTCCAAATATCTGAAAGACCTCCTGCTTCCCTACAGACCCTCTTGGGTGATGAGATCAACAGAGGGGCTGCTTTTGGTAGTTCCACCACCCTCAGAAGATCTGGGGGGGGGGTGGCCCAGGAGATGGCATTCTCTGTGGCAGCCCCTAAGTTATGGAACTCTTTCCCTGCAGAGGAGCAGCTGACACCTCTTCACCCTGGTGTATGACACTTGAGATGTGTATTTTTCAGAACATGTCTAGTTGCGTTTAAGCTGTTTTCAATCACATATTTTGTACTGTTGTGACCTGCCCTGGGACCTCCTGGCAAGGGGCGGGTCATCATCATCCTCTTTTAAAGACATCCAAGTTGTCAGCCATCACTGGCTCTTGTGGGAATGAATGCCATAGTCCAACTATCCTCGTAGGATAGAGCCATCACTGTCCACGTATACCAGAGATGGGAAATGGCGGCCCTCCTGATATTGTTGGTCTCCAACTCCCATCAGCCAGCGCATCCAGTGATCAGGAATGATGGGGGTTGTGGTCCTAAGACAGTCATGAGTCTCATGGGTTGGCAATGGAGCGATGAGGAGGAGAAGGGAAGACAGACTTGGACCAATGGGAAGGTGCCAGTGACATGCCACTGGATGGAGGTGAGCTTGAAGGCTTCCATGACCCTGACATTGAAAGCTCCACCCCTGTAGCTCCAGTTACTACCAGGGAAGTACTGCCCAATCAGGAAGTTGTCTCTTCCTCTTCCCTTGGCCCCCGCCTTCCTTGCTACTGCCTCCACCACTGCTGTCACCACCGAGCAGGCTCCCTCCTGAGGGGAGGAGGAGGAGAAGGTCTAACCGCCCTCACCTCAGACATATAGGTTATGGCACTGGCAATCTCAACAAGCCCTCCCTGTCCCTCTGAGGAGGGGAGCTCATCTGCGTGCACAGTGACACTCAGTCCACGCAAGTAGGGTGCCCACCCATCCTTACTTAAGGTCAGTAAGGAGACATGTCTAGTTGCTGCAACAATGTCTTAGTGCAGTGTAGTCGTGCTTTGTGAATCCTAGTAAAGATGCTGAATCCTGTGTAACCTGTAAGCTGATTTGTGAAGCCTCTGAACTGAAACTTTCTATTTAAACTACTAAAGAAAAGCACACCTCCGCGTTCGTGTCTGACTCCAGTGGGTTTAGGCAGGACAACAGCAGCTGAAGAGCCACAGGATCTCCCTCCATGATGTATGCCAAGGGTAGGCAAAGGGGGGGAAGAGAAAGAGTGGGTTGTTTGGTGGGTTTGAGAGAGTGGTTTGTCAGGAGAGCGTGGAGAAGGAGGGGGGTGGAGTTTGGATTAGTATTAGATAAAACCATATGCTTATGTGCCTTATGAAGAAATCTTGTTAGCTTGTTATCTGTGTTATTTAATAAATACTTAATTTGGTTTACCAAAGGCCTGATCCTTGTCTGGGGTTTCACAGACCAGAAGGGAGGGTGAGGTAAATACCAAGGCTGAAGGATAATATGGTGGCAGCGGGGAAGGGAAGAATAACACCACAAGTATTCAAAGCAAACCAGAATTATAAGCAGTCTGAGTAAATCAAAGGGATTGGGGACAGCTTAAGCACTCAGTCACAGAGGTAACCAGATTAAGGGAGACTCAGGCAGAGTCTCTGGGAATACTGGTTATAGGACGTGACTGGTGGTGCTGCCTAGCAGGGGGATCTGTTGAGATCTGTGCTAGAGCGGGGAGAGAAACCATAACAGAGAGCGGTCCGGACTGGTGGAGTCCCTGGTGGTGCCTAGAGACAGGCAGTAACCACGAGCAGGTAGGAGCCTGACAGGGAGAGACAGGGAAGGAAGCGCTGCGTTCAGCAGTTTGTCCTAGAACACTGCACTGCTGGGATGCATGCAGGTGCTGCATCAAGGCTACATTTGAACTCAGGAATCTGCTTTGCAAAGGAAAAAAAAGAAGACTGCAGGCAGGCAAAGTCCTTACCGCATTCCTTCGGCCCCTCATCTTGCCTCTTGGAGGATTCGCCTCAGCCATCTCCCGAGCATGCAGGAACCGGCTGCCTTGCCCAAATGTCAATGCAGCATCAGTGAAATAGGACCCATGTCTCATGAGGTGCTTAAAAATCGCCCGGGGTAGCCGGCTGCCTGCACAGCCCAAGGCTACTCTGTTCTCCCCAGGACACAGCCGTAATTGCTTCACACCTCACGCTTTTTCGTCTGGTTAGGAGGTGGCCTTGAATTTTGATGATGGCTCTCGCTTGTCTGGAAGGAGGACAGAGGGGCTGTGTGGGAGGGAGGTATTGGCAGGCCCACTGGGGCTTGATGGCACCATGTTGGTGACCACTTTAGCAGCAGCTAGGACCCTTCCCAGCATCCCCTCCTCCTAGATGCCCCACCAGAACTGAAAATGGCTGGGCCAGATAGTGTGAAAGCTTCCACTTGCTGTAACTGCATTGTTGTTGTCATACGCCTTCAAGACAATTACGACTGATGGCGACCCTATGAATCTTTTTGGATATATTTATAGGGTTTTCATGGTAAGAGGTATTCAGAGGTGGTTTACCATTGCCTTCCTCTAAGCCAGCCTTTCCCAACCAGTGTGCCTCCAGATGTTGTTGGACCACAACTCCCATCTTTCCTGACCATTGGCAATGCTGGCTGAGGCTGATGGGAGTTGTTGTCCAACAACATCTGGATGCACACTGGTTGGGAAAGGCTGCTCTAAGCCCAAGGCACCCAGTATTCCCAGGTGATCTCCCATCCAAGTACTAACCAGGCCTGACCCTGCTTAGCTTCTGAGATCAGATGTGTTCAGGGTAGTACAGGCCCTATAAAATGCCCAGCCAGTGAAAGAGAAGTGGGGAGGGCATGAGCTGCAGTAACGTTACTGAAGCTAAGATGGGTCTAGTCTAAGGGTAGCCAATGTGTTCCCCTCCAAACATGGACTACAATTCCCATCATCCTTGAGCCCAGGCTATGTTGGCTAATCCAAGCCAGACCTTTAATAATAGGGCCTATGTAATGAGACCAACAGTCTTGCCAATGGATTCTTCCATACCATCCAGCTTAGCCATGTGTAGTTCTAAGAACATCAGAAGAGCCCTGCTAGATCAAGCCAAAGGCTGGTCTAGTCCAGCATCCTGCCCATAGGAAGCCCATAAACACAACCTGAGCGCAACAGCATTCTCCCCACCTGTGATTCCCAGCAACTGGCATTCAGAGGCATACTGTCTCCAACAGTGGAAGTAAGTTCTGGCCAGACATCTAGAGTTAAGGGGTTCTGGGCAGTCCTAGCCAGTCCTAGGATGTAGACATCCTAGGACCCTTATGTTCCATGACAGAACAAAGTTGAGACGTAAATGTCCTAAATGGGGATGCTGCGAGCATTTGCATTAGGAGCACTTGAGAAGCAAGCACCCCTTTATGAATGCTTGCAAGCGCATTCATGGGAATCAGGGCCTTAAGAACATAGGAATCAGCCTTATACGGAGCCAGACCATTGGTCCACCTAGAAGTGGCTCTCTGGGGTTTCAGACCAGAGTCTCCCCCCAACCCTACCTGGGGATTGAACCTGGGACCTTCTGCATTTATTTATTTATTTGTTAGATTTATATCCACCCTTCCTTCCAGTAGGAGCCTGGGGTGGCAAACAAAAACGCTAAAAACACTCTAAAACATCTTAAAAACAGACTTTAAACTATATAACAAACCATCTTTAGAAGCATATTAAAACAAAAATATTTAAAAACATCTTTAAAAAAAGCTTGGAAAACACCTTAAAAAGCAATTTCAGTGCAGACACAGACTGGGATAAATTCTCTACTTAAAAGGCTTGTTGAAAGAGGAAGGTCTTGAATAGGTGCTGACAAGACAACAAAGATGGTGCCTATGTAATATTTAAGGGGAGGGAATTCCAAAGGGTAGGTGCCACTACACTAGTGATTCACTTCCTATGTTGTACAGATGTACCTCCTGATAAGATGATATTTGCAGGAGGCCCTCACCTGCAGAGCATAATGATTGACTGGATATATAAGGGGCAAGATGATCTTTCAGGTATCTTGATCCCAGGCTGTATAGGGCTTTGTACACCAATACCAGAACCTTGAGCTTGGCCTGGTAGCTAATGGGCAGCCAGTGTAACTCTTTCAGCAGCAGGGTGACATGGAAAACAGATGCTCTACCACTGGGCTATGGATCTTCCCCAGGCCTTGCTCACAATGTGCTGTCAAGGACCATTAACATCCTTTTCTTAAACCCCTTGACCCCCACCAGGTGACACTTTAAGGTAACACCATCTTGATTAATCAGGGCAGCCAAACATAACATCATATTTCCCAGCAGATTATCCCAGCCTGTAGTTTTGTTTTGTTTCAAGTGTTAGGATAAGAAAAGGGCATGGATATAAGTGGGTGATTTTAACAGAGGACATTACATTAACAACCAGGGAAAGCCACACAAGCTGAGCTCTCCCAGAAGGACAAAAGAGTTATCATTCCTTTTTTTGCTGGGTGCTCTGGAAACCCTCAAAATATATCTCGCCCACAGCGAGAAGAACACATGGAAACACAGACGGCAATTTACAAATGTAATCATCCTCTGCGTAGAGAGCATGAGACGGAAAGTTTAAAATACTGTGTGCATCATTCTTTGAGAAATGCTGACTTGTCTGTTAACAGCTTGCAAAACACAACGCATCCTAAACAAACACAGAGCTGCCTGAGTGCTGAGCACCGTGCGCACAGCCACAGGGAACGAAAAAGCATGACTTTCAAAAGTCAAATCCCATTCTCCTAACCAGAGATGGAGGGCTCAGCAAGTCTCTTGTATGGAAGTTTAAGAAATAAGAAGAGCCTAGGGTTGCCGGGTTCAATCCCTGAGACTGATCCTGTGTCTTTAGGAGAAGAGAAAGTCAGCCAAGTGCAGGTGTTCTTGCAACACTGTAATGGGAAAAACCACAAGGTGGAATTCTCCCTTCCCACCCCCCGCATAACCTTTAAAGATACAGAAGACCTCGTGGAGGCTGGGCCTGGCACCAAGATTGAACTTGTAGCCCTCCAGATGTTGCTGGACTCTGACTCCCATCAGACTGAGCCAGCATGCCCAGAAGTCAATGATGATGGGAGTTGTATTCGTACAACATTGGAGGGCCATCAATTTCCCCACCCCTAATCTAAACCGAAGAGCCATTTATTCTGGCCCTTGGCTACCCTACTCAATTTCAGTCAAGATGAGTTGGGGAAGGTTGTGGAGAAATTTGGTCGGTTCTCACCGTTATGTGAACCTACCTAATGAACTAAGACATGAAATGAAATGCAGCTATTATGCCAAATGTTTACTTCTCTGAATGTTGGCGTTCCCCAACAAAAAACAAGGGCACAAAACTGTATATTAGGGGAAAGTACACAGGGAAAAAAAGATGTATGCTAGTGAAACTAACATGCAAAACTGTGTTTTGTTTAGCAAAAATTCCTTGCAAAAATGCGTATCTTAGTCAAATGGCTGTACAATAATGCATATATTGAAAGTGCATATGAAAATGTGCATGAATTTTCATGCTGATTTAAAATGAATAAATTGCAAATGGATGAGGAAATGGGATGAGCTGATCTTAAGACTGGGGGGGAAATAAGAAATGGAGAGACACCAAAAATGGACAGATTTGTCCATTCCTATCGGTGGCAACAAATTTGCCCATTAAAAAGTTCAGCAAAACTTCTTTAATAGAAAACTTGGGTCCACCAGACCTTATCCTAAGTGGAATGGCTTGTTCTGTCCATCCCTATTCTTCTGGGGTATTTTCTTTTTGTTCCTATCCCCAAATTGCTGGGAGAGGAGGCCTGGATCAGTCCAGCTCAATATTTGTCACAAAAAGATCGAGATATGAGATTTGCAAACACAGCCGAGCTATGGTCTGTTCCCAAATCCATCTGTTTCTCCATATAAGGAGTGGTTAGGTTCAAGAACAAGGGTTTATAATCCAAATCCCATTAAAAATACTCATACCTTGTAATATCTCTGGCAAATAAACTGAATTATTTCTGGATAAGGAGTCACTCCTTTGAAGCTTAATGAGGTGCGTTAACCAAACACTGTTCGGAGGAGTAGATTTATCTATGGTAAAATGTCCATTCAATGTGCAAAGCTCTCACAGATTTATATTATTTATATAATATAAAACTGCTTGTTCCAAAGTGAAAGGCTGCTACTGGATTGGGGATGGGGCAGACATTTGATTCAGTTTGCATTTAAAGCTGAATTCTATCAAATTCACACTTTCTGAAACAATATGAGAACCGAAACACAGCCATCCTTCCAAATTCACAAATCCGAATTTTGTGATGCAGTTCTCCAACCAAACAGTATTTACAAAAATATATACCTTAGGGGAAATGTGCATAAAAATGACTATATTAGAAGAAATTGCTTGCAAAACTGTGTACATACGTGTTTAGCAGGAGAAATGCGCACCAAAATGCTGAAGAATTTGCAAATGCAAATTGCTGCAGAACTGACTATATGATTGGGGAAGAAATGAGAATCTGAAAGAACCAAAATAGGCCATTTTTTCCATCCCTATAGTGCATGATTTGCATGACTGTTACGTGGTGAATTTCCGGAGCAATACATCAAGATTTTCTCCCATGCAAGGCTCACTGAACCAGCAAGGGGAACACAGAATGGTGCCTCAGATGTTAACTTGAGCCTGTGGGGCAATTTCAGTGATCCTGATCCTAGATTGTTTAGGGCAGTTGTGGAGAACCTCCACCCTATGGGAGTAATCAGGCCCACCAGGTCTTCTATGATGTCAGGTGCGGGGCACGTAAAGATGCCACTGGGCCCCAAAAGACTTTGCAGACACCACTGTTCACTGCCTCATGTGGCTTTCTCCAAGCACTGTCGATTGGCTGATCTGGGCAACCTCACCCAGCACTTTCATATACATCTGGAGTAGGGAACCTGTGGCCTTCCAGATATTGTTGTACTAGAACTCCCATCGTCCCTGACCACTGGACATGCTGACTGGGGACGATGGAAGCTAGGGTCCAACAACATCTGGAAGGCCAGAGGTCCCCTGCTCCTGATCTACATGAAACTGTTGGGTGAGATTTTGGCTTGGGGGTCACCAGTATTGACCCCCAGCTGTAGCTCTCATTTTTGTCAGGTCCCATGGAGGCAGTGTATGTCCTGAACTAATGCCCAAAGGCAATAATGGACCAGATATTTATAAATGCAACTTAATCCAGATGAGATGGAAATACTGTTGGTTGGGGAAGAGGGGTAGTTCGATTGATCTGGGAGAACCCTGCCTCCATGTTTCCTAAAAGGCTTTGGGGCTCAACCTGTCCCAAGGACCAGACAGAGAGTCCTAGAAGACCACATTCAGCCTCTGGGACTGAAGTTCTCCACCCCTATTTAAGAAGTTTTAATAGGGTCGGAAATGATGATTCAGGGACAGGAACAAGGGTGGAGCACCTCCAACCTGCGGGCCCACCCACACATCAGTTGAACCAGTGCAGAAAAAAGTTGTGCAGGTTCCAGAAAGGAGTTTGCATGGAATCCATTGCCAAAAAAGAGGGTTCTTCCCTTCATTTTAGCAGGGGATTCTGGTACAGAGTGGTGTAGTGGTTAAGGTGTTGGACTACGACCTGGGAGACCAGGGTTCGAATCCCCACACAGCCATGAAGCTCACTGGGTGACCTTGGGCCAGTCACTGCCTCTCAGCCTCAAAGGGAGGCAATGGTAAAACCACCTCTGAATACCACTTACCATGAAAACCCTATTCATAGGGTCGCCCATAAGTTGGGATCGACTTGAAGGCAGTCCATTTTCTGGTACAAGCCCCTTTGCAAGGAAACGCCAGCTAAAATGAAGGGAAGGACCCTCTATTGCAGCACCTGGCACCTGAGGTCACTGTGATGTCAGGCGTTTGACAAGTGGGCAGCGCACCTCCCAAATTTGGCCTGTATGATTGCAGAGGGTGCCAATTCCTTGTAGCCCATTCCACGGGGTCACTGCATTGCTTCTGAGATGGTTCCATGCAGCATCACTGACTACTTCCAGGAACCCAAAAATCAGCATTTGTGTGAGTCCTCTCCAATAGGAGATTTATCATCATCATCATCATCATCATTGATTCAACCACCAGTTTATTTTTATTTTTAAAGAACCACTCCAGTAGAGAATTCACTAAACACAGCAAGCAACTTACACACAAATTAAGTATGTAGTGTTTTGTTTTGTTGCTTTTCCTCTCCGTCTCCCAAAGCAAATACATGCTGCAAAGGCTATTCCAAATCCCCACACACACGCACAGTTACTGGGCAAGCAACTTTCTCAATCACCAGTTAAGGGGAACTCGCCATTTTCCATTTAATCAATCTTCTTAGATTTGCTCTTTCATATCCTTCAGCCTGGTCCTGCCCTCCTATTTTATTCCCGGCTACGTCTCAAGGAAGGCATGTGTCTGGGAAACATGAGATTAATGAGGCATTCCTTAAAAATAATTAAATGAACCGGTGCTAGGAGGAGAATGGATGATCCAAACAAGTTCTCCCCACCCCCGTCATTTGAAGGGAGGGGGAGGGCAGAGGTCGTGTAAGATGCCTGGAGCAGGGATAGGTTAAGGGCATCCTTTCCACTGAGCAATTTCTCAAGCTGTTGGCTAAGAATGTGTTGAATCAGTGGTTCCCAAGCTCTTTTTCCCCAAATGGACCACTTGAAAATTGCCGACGGTCTTGGTGGACCATTGTTTTTTTCCTCCTGTTGCAGCAATTGTAATGTGCTTTGCTATCTGCTGTGTTATTGCATGTTTATTGCTTCTTTCATTTAAGAACATAAGAAGAGCCTGCTGGATCAGGCCAGTGGCCCATCTAGTCCAGCATCCTGTTCTCACAGTGGCCAGCCAGGTGCCTGGGGGAAGCCCGCAAGCAGGACCCGAGTGCAAGAACACTCTCCCCTCCTGAGGCTTCCGGCAACTGGTTTTCAGAAGCATGCTGCCTCTGACTAGGGTGGCACAGCACAGCCATCATGGCTAGTAGCCATTGATAGCCCTGTCCTCCATGAATTTGTCAGTAGCCATTGATAGCCCTGTTTGCACTTCTCCAAATTTTGTAATGCAGTTCTCTAGCCAAGTAACGTGTAAAAAAAGAACTCTTATATTGCATTTTCCTGAATTGCAATTTGCATTCCATAGACTTGAAACTGTTAATGAAATGCAGTGCAAGAAATAAAAGAAGTGATAAAAATACAATTAAATTCAATATGAATATTTAATGTGGACATGCCACAGACCACCCGAATGAAGCTCATGGACCACTGGTGGTCTGTGGACCTCTGGGCTGAATGCATTGTTTGAAAGCAAAAGGGATCAATAAAGTGCAGTCGGTTGAAATCAGCCAAGACTCAAATCTGGCATTACTATTAGCTAAGAATTGGGATGGGGAAGAAATTCAACTCAGTTTGCATTCATTGGTGAACCTCCCCAGTTCACCCTTTTCAAAACGATGGGCAAACTGAAGCACATTGAAGTTTGCACTTCTCCAGATTTTGTAATGCAGTTCTCTAGCCAAGTAAGGTGTAAAAAAAAAAGAAACGCACAGACTAGGGTATAGTGTGGATAAACATGCACATATTAGGGAAATGCATTATATTAGGCAAAGTGGCTGACAAAAAAAGTGTATCTTAGGAGGCATTTGCACTAAAATGCTGATGAACTTTCATGGTTGGTTGGTTTTTCGTAATCCAGAAACTGATGCTGAAATGTGGGAAACTGAATTTAAGATTGGAACAATGAGAGACTGAGCAAAACCAAAAGGGACCGATTTGCCCACCTAGCTGTGCATAAGCAGTCCCTTTAGCCCCTTGGAGCTGTTCATATTTGGGGGGAAGGGATGGAAGTTTGTAGAGGGGGAGTGGTATGCCGGCAGGAGGCTCTAACCCAAGCTATGTGCATTCATGATAAAGTCTCTGAACCAACCGATCCAAGAGGAGCTTGGATAAAGTTGCCTCTCGCGGAGGGCCCTCCTCTGTCAATGGGCTCCAATAAGCTTACCGGAGCTATAAGCTGCTCCGGTCATTTGGTTTCCTGCAATGCCCCAGAGCAACACTAGGGTTAGGGGCATTGGGAAAAATCAAAAGGGCAGTTGTAGAGGGACAGGCTGTGGTTCAGGGGTAGAGCATCTGCTTTGCAGGCAGAAGGTCCCAGGTTCAGTCCCTGGAATCTCCGGGTAAGGCTGGGAAATGGCCCCTCTCTGGAATTCTGGAGAGTTGCTGCCAGACAGTGTAGACAGTACTGCGCTAGATGGGCCAATGGGTCTGTTTCGGTATAAGGCAGCCTCCTATGTTCCTATGTTAGATCCAGACATCTGGAGCTGTCCAGAGTGCTGGGTCAGAAAAAAAGGAGGAGGAGGAAGGCGGCACAGGACTGGCATTAGCACTGAACCTTGTGCGGGGGTGGCTCTAGCCCTAGAATGTCCATAATGAGCCTTGCTATGTACGCAGTTTGGGGGCTCTCTCTCCATGGTAGGGACTGATGCACTTTGCCCAAGTGGGGAGGCTCCCTACTATCATTCTAATGGCTGCATGTATATTGGACGCAGAGCGTGCTGCAATAATGCTCCCCCACTAAGTGCGTTCATTTTATCCCAGAGGAACACTTGCAAGAGACTCTAGTGGCTGCGGGCAGGGGGATTGGTAGCCAAACCAGTCAGCACTGATGCCACTCTTAGCACTGCCTGGGCATGCCCTCTAGTCAGAGAGTGAAGCCATGGGCAGAAAAGTGGCCATTTTAATATGCATACAACACGAATACCTCACCTTTCCACCAAAAGTAGTCCCCAAAATGGGGTTAATGGCCATTCCAATGGGCTGCAAGAGAGTAAGCGGTGAGAGCCAGGGTTATTCCATCAGCTCCACCGAGAGACTAGTTGCTCTTCGCCAACGTCCAGAACTCTTTGGAAATAATGTTCATTGATTTTTGCATCACTATAGAACAAGACAGAAAAGAGCAGGAAACAGACTGTTCCAATTATTTATAGATATTTAGACAGATAACACCTGGAAACATAAAACAATCCAATCAGGCAGAATTTTATACCAATATAAGCACTTTTAAATTAAGACTAGCAACCAAATGATCACCAGTGCAGATCTTTAAGCACTGGCATAACTGGTCCCAGCTAAGAAGCTGCCTGCCCTATCCTGAACTGGTTGACGTTTCCAGATAGTCTTCATGGGCAGCCCCACATCTAACATATTGCAATTGTCTAACGTACCAAAGCATGGGAAAGTGACATTAGCACAAAGGTGTACGATGACAGATTGTATCTCCCTACATGAACCTGTCCGGGATTTGAGATCTTCAGGTGAGGCCCTTCTTGTGCTCCCCACACCTTCGCAAGTACATATGACACGGACACGAGATAGGGCCTTTTCGGTGGCCACCCCTAGGCTATGGAACTCCCTTCCGAGTGAGGTGTGATTAGCTCCCTCCTTGCCATCTTTCCGGTGACAAGTAAAGACTGTTTTATTTCAACGGGCATTTGGGATAGAGAAGACCAAGATTAAATGTCATAGGATTGGTGACTACAGTATATGATTTTATTATTTTAAATTGTCTGCTGTTTTTAACGTATGTTTTATGGTTTTTAATTTTTCTCATAGTTTAATTCTATTTTAATTGTGTATTTCTGTATGTTTTAATGGTGTTGTTTTTAGTTGTAAGCCACTCTGAGTCCTATTGGAAAAAGGGCGGGGTAGAAATAAAGTTTATTATTATTATTAAAATAAATATGGGGGAAATGGGACCCAGAGAAGGAAGTATGATGGCAGTGATGACAACAGGTGGAGAAACAAGAGTTACCTTTAGTTGGCTTCTCCCCAGAAACAGATAGATAATTATTGGGAAACAATGACCCTACGGGAAGCAGAAAAGAAATGTGTTAAGACACTGAGGTTAACATCCTTAATCTTACCCTTTTGAAACGGTCATCCCAACAGGAGGTTGAGGTTTAATATTAAATGCGGGCAAGGAAGGCATTGAGTGGCACAGGGTGGGTGGATCGAATAGAAAAACCAGATGATCAGCCAAGCCTGGGTGGTTGTTACCGAGACAATTACTCAGCTTTGGTATGTAACACAAGCCTGTTCCTTAGTGGGTGAGCTGGAGGTCATACCAAGCTCTTGGAGTATGTGTTAGTGGTGGGAGAGAATTCGTATCCCCCTCCATGCACCCACCCCCATTCAGAATCTGTCTTCAAATGTCTGGTCAATGTCAGGTCTCACCTGCTCAAAGAATATCTTTCTGCATTTTTTTTTTTACTGCAACACTATCACTTATCATTCGGAGCGGTAAATCTTCTGGACGGTTCTGGCTAGGCACTGCAAGCAATAAAAAACTACTTTTGTGATGGATCTTTGCCCTGGCTTCAGGTTTTCATGTTCTTCCCATCACCCAATCCATCCCCACGGCCTGCGATCCCCTTGTTTTCTATAAGGAAAGAGAACCCAACCTGAGCCTTCACTCATGAAGAGTGCTACTTCCTCAAGAACTCTGGCATTTTATTAAAAAAATAATGATTTTTGAGGATTGCTGGCTCAGGCAATTTTGGGGAGGCTCCGGGTCCAAATATGACATTATTCTCTGATGGAAATAACATCAGGGTGTTGGTTTTTTCCCTTCACTCTCATCGGCCATTATACAGGTAAAGAACATTCCTGCAGGAGAAGGGCTTGGATTAAACAGGAGATCAGGTTCCCTTCCTGCAATAACGAGGGTCATAGCAAGGCAGTTTGCCCCCCTCTCCCAGTTCCACCTCCCAAGATTAAATGCCAAATTCCATCCCACACATTGAGGTAACTTACAGATAAACCTGCCTGATGTGAAATTTATTTATTTATTTATTTATTGCACTTGTATACCGCCCCATAGCCAAAGCTCTCTGGGCGGTTTACAGCAATCAAAAACATTAAAACAAGTATACAATTTAAAACACATTCTTTAAAACAATTTAAAACACAATTTTAAAATTTAAAACACAAGCTAAAATGCCTGGGAGAAGAGGAAAGTCTTGACCTGGCGCCGAAAAGATAACAGTGTTGGCGCCAGGCGCACCTCGTCAGCAAGATCATTCCATAATTTGGAGGCCACCACTGAGAAGGCCCTCTCCCTTGTTGCCACCCTCCAAGCTTCCCTTGGAGTAGGCACCCAGAGGAGGGCCTTTGATCTTGAACGTAGTGTACGGGTGGGTTCATATCCGGAGAGGCATTCCATCAGGTATTGTGGTCCCAAGTCGTGTAAGGCTTTAGAGGTCAAAACCAGCACCTTGAATTGAGCTCGGAAACATACAGGCAGCCGATGCAAGCGGGCCAGAATTGATTTTATATGTTCAGACCGTCTGGTCCCTGTTACCAATCTGGCCGCTGCATTTTGCACAAGCTGCAGTTTCCGAACTGTCTTCAAAGGCAGCCCCACGTAGAGTTTGATTTATATCCCACCCTTCCTCCCAGCAGCAGCTCAGGGCGGCAAAAGAAGACATAAGAACTGAGGTTATCTCTTGGGACCAGTTTACTTGTAGGAACATGTTACTCCATATGTGCCCACTCGACTGCTTCCATCTGCGGAACTGGCACTGTTAAAAAGTACCACATTGTACTCATTCTGCACTTTTAAGAAATCATTCTCTTAGTGTGCCAGCACCTGCACTTTGGAACTCCCTGCCTATTGACATCAGGCAGGCACCTTCACTGTACTCTTTCCAGTGCTTGCTTAAAACATTTCTGTTTCAGCAAGCCTCCACAGGAAGACATTGATGTGTTTTAATTGCTTTTTTGTCAACTGCTGTTTAAATTGTTTTTTATTGTTTTTAATTGCTTGTTTTTACTATTTTATTGATAATTTGAATGTTTCTTGCAAACCGCTAAGAGGTTTTTTTACAATCAAGCAGAATATATATATATATATTTAACTATTACCAGCCGAGAACGCTGTGGTCCAACCAACTGGGTTTTAAAACTAACTGGAAGGTGGTCAGATTTTCGCTGGTTTTAAACTAGTTTAGCTAAATAATGATTTTATTATACTGGTCGATTAAGTATATTGTTATGGCTGGTTTTATATTTATTGATTGTATTTATTTAACAAAATTTGTATGCTGCTTAATTGTAAACAAAAACAAAAACCACTAAGTGGTTTCCATAAAATATACATCAGAATTATCAGTAAAAAGAACAAGTAGTCCTAAAGAATGTCAACTTATAAATAAAACCAGTAGTTAAAAATATACATTATAAAACTTACAAATTAAAAAGCATGCCAGTTCTACATATCTTATATGAGCTATTTTTGTTCTGATTTTCTTTAATACTGTATGATGTAATTTGTAATTAGTTTGTTGCTGTTTTCTATTTTAAATACAAAGCTGCCTTGGAAAGATAGTTAGTTACCAGAAAATGCAGTTATTAAATATTTTAAACAAACATAGATCACCTTCAGACTGCCAGTATTTTGTTGGGGGAATTCAAATGCATACTGGGAATGTAGGTTTGCTTGCACAATTAAAATGGATTAAAGCACTCTGCCACAACAAGTCTACTTGCTTAAAAAAGAGAGACTTTTTGCACTTAGGAAAGTGATAGTGGAAATGCACTGAAAAGTGTAGGATAAAGTATTGATTAGTGTGAAGGTGTATGGCCACTGCACAAGCCAATTAGGATGAAGAGCCTGGACCTACCACCTTCCAATGTGTTAAGGGAGGTCCATTCCAGAAATCACAGGAGCAGGGGTGTAGTCATCCAGGGTCTCAGGGGGTCTTAGACGCCTTACTTTTTTGGAAGCAGGGTCCCAGCAGGGTCTATGTCACCAGTGTCCTACAAGCCAATTGGCATGAAAGGGGAGTGTGTTGGCCACTGAAAAGAACCTCCTAACATGCTTCCTTGTCCCATAGCAGCCTGTCCAAGCCCTGAGATCATTGGGAGAAGCCCTTCCCTCAGTTCCGCCACCCTCACAGGCGTGTCTGGTGGGAACACAAGAAAGAGCCTTCTCAGTGGCTGCCCCCCAGGCTCTGGAACTCTCTCCCTAGGGATTAGACTGGCTCCCTCCCTGCTGTGCTTCTATCGGGAGGTGAAGACTTTCTCTTCTGACAGGCTTTTGGGAACTGACCGCAAGGGGAATCAAATAGGGTCCTGTTTTTAATGATTTGTATTTTGTGTTTTTTTTAAATGGTTTTAATTTTATAGTCAATTACATTTTAATTATAACTTCTGTATGTTTTACCCATAAGTTTTCAACTGTATTTGTTTTAATTTCTGTAAGCGGGCTTGAGTCCCAGTTCTGAGGAAAAGGCATATTATTATTATTATTATTATTATTGATGATGATGATGATGATGATGATGATGATATCTGATCTGCCATGACAAATGAATTAATGGAAAATTTGATGCCAAATCCAAGTTGGGTGGAATTCTAGCACATCCCTACACTACACTCAGTTAAATTGTAGAATTTGCTTTTACAAGACGTAGCGATGGCCACCTGCTTGGATGGTTTTATAACAGGATTAGATAAATCCATGGAGGAGAAGGCTATCAATGGCTGCTCACAATGATGCTGTGTCCTACCTCCACTATCAGAGGCAGTATGCTTCTGAATACTAGTTGCTGGGAATCGCTGCTGGGGAGAGCTCTGTTGTGCTCAAATCCTGCTTGCAGATTGCAGGTTCTCATAGCAGGTATCTGGTCAGCCCCTATGAGAACAGAACACTGGATTAGATGGGCCTTTGGATTCTTGCTTATGTGCTTCCATTGTTGGAGGTAGTATGTCTCTGAATACTAGTTGCTGGGGAATCACAAGGAGGGAGAAAGTTGTTGCGCTGAGGTCCTACTTGCAGTCTTCCAGTGGTGGCTGGTGGCTCCACGTTAGTGGAGCAGAGGAATCCATTCCGGGTTTTAGTCAGAACTCTCAAAAAGATGTCCCAGTATAGGTTCAGCTTCTTGGACAGCTCCTTGAAAGTACAGACTAAAACCTGTAGTGGATTCCACTGCCCCACTGACATGGAGCCACCAGCTACCATTGTCAGCTTCCCATAAGCATGTGGTTGGCCGCTTAAGTACAAGATGATGGGTTAGATGGGCTTTTGACTTCATCCAGAAGGGCTGTTCTTATCCCTTATCCCAAACTTCCTTGGCATGTTTTGAACTTTTTACATAAAATATGTATTCTCAATGCTTTTCAGTACATTTCCATGTGAAAAATACATTTTATATGCATTTTTAAAAACATAAAATAGACATTTTGCTTTTCGGCTGACCAAGAACTGAATTGCAAAATCTGGAAAAGTGTGTAATCCAATTGGAAGTTGGGTCCGATCCACGAACAAGTTTGGGTGTGCCGGATTGGGTCATCCTGCTACAAAAAGCGGACCAGTCAAATTCCTCCCCCATCTCTCACTGGCACACTCCCAGGATGGACTGCAGAATCCATTCCTGCTTTTGATAATTTTGGTACTGTTGAACTGAATTTCCAGGGGAGGGAAAGTTCACATGGGGTGGACTGCTTTTGCTCTTGCATTCTGATGGGATTCAATCTGGCAAACTCCAAAGTCTGGAGCAGCTGAGGAAACCGGCTATTCTTTTAAAACACTATTTAAAAAAGGGCAACATTCCTCATGTTACAAGATAACAGCAGGATACTCTTTAAACAACTGGATTTAGGGCTTTATTTTCATTACAATGAGCTGGAAATGAGATGGATGGCTTTCCATGAGATGGATACAGATGCTGGCTTGCTTGCGTGACACACAAAATATAACTTGGAGAGTGAGGCCAAAACTCAACACACAGAAAGTTTGGAAATTGGTGCCAACATTTGGCTTTGTGGTTTTCAGCCTAGAGCAAAGAGTAGCTATGACATCACTACATTCTTGTCTCTGTCCATTAGAAAATAATTTGGCAGTCTTGATCAAAGACGAAGTTGTGGGAGGGTTTTCTTTGGCGAGGACTTGATGGCCTTATAGGCACCTTCCAACTCAACTATTCTATGATTTGAGAGAGAGAGAGAGAGAGAGAGAGAGAGAGAGAGAGAGAGAGAGAGGAGGAGGATAGAAGAAATGAAAGAACAAAACTGGACCAACCAAAGCCCCAAGCTACACAGTCTGAGGAGATGCATGCGCTGCTTACCTTATTAGCATTAGCACTCAGGTACTTCTTGCAGGCTTTCCTTAGACCTCTGGTTGGCCACTGAGAACAGGATGCTGGAATAGGCGGGCCATTGACCTGATCCAGTAGCCAGGCTCTTCTGATGTTCTTATGCCATCAATTCCCCACTCAGCCATGAAGCTCATTGGATGACCTTGGGTCAGTTATGGCCCCTCAACCTAACCCACCTCACAGGGTTGATAAAATTGAGAGGGGGGAGAACCATCTTTGTATGCCACCTTGAACTCCTTGGAAGAAAGGTAGGATGTAAATAAATAAAATAAAATCATTGTCCCTGCTGTGAAATAAGTGCCTTTGGGTCCCTGCCCATCAATTCCCATCATTCCAGAGTGCAGGACACAGAATAATGGGCTCAAGTTGCAGGAAGCCAGACTTCGGCTGATCATCAGGAAATCTTCCTAACTGTTAGAGCGGTACGACAATGGAAGTTACACATATACATACACACACACACACTAAGCTGTTCACAAATGGTAGTATATAAGGAAATAGTGATGAAATCAGCAGACCTCAAAAACAAGGGGACATAATAAAATTATCAAAACGAAGATAACATCAACACATTTTAAAACCCAGTATGCATTACAAAAAATGTCAAAAAAATACCTAATATTAATAGGTAGGGTTTTTTGTTATGTGCCTTCAAGTCAGCTACGACTTATGGCGACCCTATGAATCAGGGACATCCAACAGCATCTGTTGTGAACCAGGTAGTAAGGATGGTAATAATAATAATAATAATAATAATAATAATAATAATAATAATAATAATAATACAGTGGTAGTAGTAGTAGTCATTCAATTTATTACCTACCTTTGACCATAAGGTCACAGGGCAGGCTGCAACAATTTAAAAAAAATTAGCCAGATGTAGATTGATCCACCCATCTCTTACCATAGATTCTCTGTCCCAGGCAAAGATCAGAGAAATGAAATAGGACAAGGTCCATGAGCAATTTCCCTGTTTCAGACACAGAATTCACAGATCAGACCTCACACATACCTCCCTCCCACCACTACCCCACAGAGCCCTAGTGATCGAGGAAACAAATCCATTCATTTAACAAAGGGTTGGGGAACCCTTTCCAGCATTAATTCGTGGGCAACCTTCCAGGGCCTGCATGCCACGGGGGACGGGAGCAAAAAGTGGATGGGGCAACAGATGTGACTCCTACCTTTGCACAATCGGCTCCATTCTAGCCACACACAAACAGACCGTTATTACAGTTCAAGGACACATTCTAGCCAGGCAAAAAATCTCAAGGAGGGCCAGTGGGGAGTGTGGCTTGAAGGGTGTGTGGCCTGAGGAAGGGATGTGGCTTGGGGAGAATCCCTTGGGCCAGGTAAAAAGGCCCAGAGGGGCGTAATTAGGCCCCGGATCTGAAGTTTCACCACCACTGCTGAGAAGAGGATGTTTTCTTACTGATTTCCCACATTGCACACCATTGGATGTTCCATCTCCTTCTCAGGTGGCAACAACTGGCACCTCAAAAGCAGAGGGGAGAATTTGTGGTCATAAAGGTGGGGGTGTGGACTCTGCTGACCCTCAAAGAGGCCCCACCTGAGACATCCCATGGAAATCATTTGTACTAGTAAGAAGAGGATCAGAGTGGTAATATCACCCCTTAGCTCTTTTGAGGGGCCATAAAACAGTTTGGGAAGGTTAAGAGGATTTTTTTTTTTTTGCTCCCTCCTTCTCCAATCTTTTTTGAAATGCTTGACTGCAGAGGCCCTTTTATGCTGCAGTCTGTCATTCGAAAGCAACAAGAAACTGATATTTCCTGCCATCTGGGACAAATCATGTCCCACTCACGCCCAACTAATAATTATTTTTTTTTAAAAAAACACACAACCCTCCACCTGAAGCCATTGAGATTATGGTAATTAGGAATTGGATACATACAGGGCCCATCTGTTTTAATGGTTTGGCTCCATGGGCTGACCATATGGTTCTTCAGGTAAAAGGCGAGTCTCCACAATGCCAGCTTTTTAAAATATGCATTGATTATGCTTGCGGATGAAGCCTCTTCCTCTGGCAGCACCCCAGTTTGGCTTGTGCGTTTGGAATTTCCACAACATTCAGTGCTACACTCAAAACAAAAGGCGAAAGGAAGGAGTGCTTCACACGACGCATAGTGAACACACGGAAGGGGCTGCGATGCAGAAAGGTAGTGATCGCCACTGGCTTAGGGAAAGGCCATATCTGCATGCAGAAGGCTCCAGATTCAACCTCTGCTGTCTCCAGACAGAGGCTGCTGCCTGAAACCTGGACAGCTGCTGCTTGTTGGGCGGGGGGATCTCCAGCCCACAGGCCAGTCTTGGCCCAACTGGGGTTTCAATGCGGCCCAAGAGGCCAATTTCCCTAAACCATGCCCACCCGTCAATCAGCTGGCATCACTGGGCGACATCCAGGGCCAGTTCTAAAGGGCAGCCAGGTTGGGCACTGGCCCGAGGGCCCTGGATCTATAGGAGCCCCTGAGGGGCCCTCCACTCCCCTTCCATGATCCGCCCCCCCACGCCCCCCCACTTACCTGTCACCCAGCTTTTTAGCATTGCCCTTAATGAAGACGGCGGCCGCAGCTTCCGTAAGGTACTGAAGCCGCTGCCGCCATCTTAGTTGATTGCAGAGATGTGCGCCCATAGCACGCACGTGTGCCATCAACAAAGATGGCGGCAGAGGCTTCATTCCCCTTAGGGAAACCGTGGCCGCCATCTTCATTAAGGTCAATAGTAAAGACTAGACAGGTAGGGGGCCGTGGGGGGGCACGCGCACACCCACCCACCGGGGGGGCAGGGCAAGCTGATGCCCAAGGGCCCCCACATGCCTGGAGCCAGCCCTGGCAACATCGGCCGATGGGTGGGGTTCAATCCTTTTTTTAAAACCTTTTTTATTTAAGATATTTTTAAAGTTTTTTTAAAAAATGTTTTTAAAGTTGTTTTGTTTTAATGTATTTTAAAGTCTGTTTTTATGACATTGTAAAGTGTTTTTAGTGCTTTTGTTTGTCGTCCTGGGCTGCTGCTGGGAGGAAGGCAGAGCTTGGAAAAGTTACTTTTTTGAACTACAACTCCCATCAGCCCTAGGCAACATGGCCACTGGATTAGGCTGATGGGAGCTGTAGTTCAAAAAAGTAACTTTTCCAAGGGCAGGATATACATCAAATAATAAATAAATAAAATCCTGCTGGGTGCTGTTTTGCCACTACATTCCCTGCAGGGAACATGCTGGCATAGCAGACCCCTGCAGGGAACAGGGTTGAACCTTCCGCTCGTCAACCGGTGAGCGGAGAGTTCAATTCCTGCCTGGTGCTGCTTCCAGTGAGTTCCCTGAAGTCAGATGACTGAAGTCAGAAGATTGACAGGTCACCAGGCCACACACACACCCGGGCCCCAGTGTAGACAACACTGAGCTCAATGGGCAATGATATCACTCAGTTCCAATGTTAGGCGGCTTTAAAGAGGCCATTGTTCCATGATCAAGCATTGTTTCTGCATGTGGGAGGCCCAAGGTTCAGCCATCAGCTTCTCCAAGTAGGGCTGGGAAAGACCCCTGTCTGAAATCCCAGAGAACTGTCGTCAGTCAAGGTAGGCAATATGAGCTGGATGGACTAATGGTCAGAGCTTGGAAAAGTTACTTTTTTGAACTACAACTCCCATCAGCCCAATCCAATGGCCATGCTGGCTGGGGCTGACGGGGGTTGTAGTTTGAAAAAGTAACTTTTCCAAGCTCTGGGTCTGACTCAATATAAGGCAGCTTCCTGCCAGTGCATATTAGCCATGATGGCTATATGAAATCTCTGTATTCTGAGGCAGATTTCCACTGTTTACCAGTTGATGGCAATCAACAGCAGGAGACGGCTGTCGCTATGAGGAAGGCCCATGGGTCTGTGGCAGATGCGAAAGGTCTGCGATTCAATCCCAGGCATCTCCAATGGAATGCGAGAACAGGTGACTGGGAAGGCCCTCTTACCTAAGAACCTAGAGAGCCACTGCCAGTCAGAGTAGACAACATTGGCTTAAGTGGACAAATAGCCTGGCCTGGTGTAAGGCAGCATCTGATGTTCCAGCTACTGGCGAGCAAAAGATGGCTATCCTCTTAAATGCCCCAGTTGCGGGCTTCTGTCCAGCCACTGTGAAACCAGGATGTGGGATGATGGAGATGGTCACTTAATTCCATATTAATGTGTAAACCACTTTGAGATTTTTAAAAAAATATATAAAGTGGTATACAAGTTAAATAAATAAACAGTAAATAATTCCAGCAGGAACTCTTCCTGTTTTGTTGAAAATGGCCCCTAAGGAAAGTGCCACTCGTATTAGTAGTAGTAGTAGTAGGATTGATTCCACAAAAGAAGCCACAGACCTGAACTTACAAGATCTGAACAGGGTGGTTCACAACAGATGCTTTTGGAGGTCACTGATTCATAGGGTCGCCATAAGTCGTAATCGACTTGAAGGCACATAACAACAAAGTAGTAGTAGTAGTAGATTTATATCCCGCCCTTCCTCCCAGCAGGAGCCCAGGGAGGCAAGCAGGAGTCACAGGGCCGTTGCACACAGTGCACAGGGGTTAACCAGCCTTTGTCACTCGGCACACTCAACAAGAAGCTGCAGCCAGTCACAGCCTCATAGCAAGCACGTCTGCACAATACATGGGCTTGAGGTCTTGTTTATAGTATGAACACATGCAGAATGTTCATGTGGTACATTCAACGAGTGTACAACCGGTGTACCCAAAGAGTTGAGCTGCACAAATTAACAAGCGTGCCTTCTTTCACACAAACACCTTTCGGTGCACAGAGACGGCTGGCGCCTGTGTTCAATGCAGTGGGTGAACACACCTGTAGAAACTCAGGATTTTGCCTTATACTGAGTCAGACCATTGGACCCTCTAGCTCAGTACTGTCAACACTGACTGGCAGCGGCTCTCCAGACAGGGGACATTCCCAGCCCTAGCTGGAGAGGCTGGGGACTGAAGTTGGGACTTCCTGCATGCAAGGCAGTTGCTCTCCTATTGAGCTACAGGTTTTCACCTGGTCTAAAGATCATTTGAATCTTTTTAGGAGTACACCTAAAAATAAAAGTAACGTGTGAAGGCTGTTTGAGTGGAAGCCCTGGCTATGTGCCAGGTGGAAAGTGGACCCCCACAATATATTCACTGAGATACGGATGACATTAATTTAAATAATAAAGGCAATGCACCATCTGCCACCCCCAACCATCTGCTCACTCTCTACACCCCTCATCAAGGAGTTCTGTTTGGCTCAGCACCAGATAATGATGATATGTGAGAACATCCCAGGGCTGCCAGCCAAGGTATAGAAGGGTGGATGCAGAGATAAAGCCAAACAAAAATTGTTTGAGGATAGGATTGGGATTAGCATGTGACATCCTTGGACAGCTGTCAGGCCTCCAGCACCTCAGCAGAGACCACCAGGGCTGCCTGTCCGTGGACCAGAGCCAGCTAGCCAGTCACCGGTTCATGTGTTGATTGCTGGGGCTCAGCAAACTGTGTCCCCAATTTCAGAGCCCACTTGCCACAAAATGTAGAGGGGGCAGTTGGTTGATTGAAAAGGGGTGAAACTCACCACTGCTTGGGGCTGGAAGCCACCATTTTAAATTTCCCAGAATGCCCTTTTCTGATGGTCATGGTGAAAAATGATGGCTGGCACCAAGGCTTTTCTGTGTTTCATGGTACTCACCAGGTACTCACCGGCACCTCTTATTTATTTATTTATTTATTTATTTATTTATTTATTTATTGCATTTGTATACCACCCCATAGCCAAAGCTCTCTGGGCGGTTTACAACAATTAAAAACATTAAAAACAAATATACAAATTTTAAAACACATTTTTAAAAAACAATTTAAAAGCACATGCTAAAATGCCGGGGAGAAGAGGAAAGTCTTGACCTGGCGCTGAAAAGACAACAGTGTTGGCGCCAGGCGCACCTCATCAGAGTGATCATTCCATAATTTGGGGGCCACCACTGAGAAGGCCCTCTCCCTTGTTGCCAGACTCCCAGCTTCCCTCCGAGTAGGCACCTGGAGGAGGGCCTTGGATGTTGAGCGTAGTGTATGGGTGGGTTCATATCGGGAGAGGCATTCCATCAGGTATTGTGGTCCCAAGCCATGTAAGGCTTTATAGGGTAAAATCAGCACTTTTTTGGCTACAACCATTTTGTGCTGACACCCACAGCACCTTTCTCAAGGTATGACTACTGGCACCTCATTTTTTGCCAAATAACATTGCATTATGCATAAGCAGCAGTTTAGTGGCAAATTCAAAAGTGCAGGTCCCTTAATAATAGTTACAGCCACGCCCCCTTCTAAAATTATCTAACCTCCTTTTTTTTTTCCAATTAATTTTTATTCAAATTTTCAAAACCAAAACAATACAAAAAGAAAAAACACAAATCAATAACTAATACAATAAAAAAAGAAAAAAATATAAAAATATTGACTTCCGATTTGTCATAGTTCAGCTATAAATCTATAATATATAACAAGCCTGTCTCTTAATAGATTATAAAATCACCTTCCTCCAGCGGTTATCTTAATTGGTTTCAAATCTCATTAACATCATATCATTTTATTCTTCCACAAAAAGTCATATAATAAGAGTCTGATAGGAATTTCCTTTATCACAGATATTTTCTTGCCATCAATTCCGAACGTATCACTGAAGTATTGTTGCAAAGCCGCATCTCTGTTCCTCTTTTTTACATGATACACTAGCACATCTCTTGAAGATTTTTCCATTGACACAAAACAGGGATTAATTCTGTTAACTTTCTCCATTTCAAGTTCCATCAAATCCTTCCAGTCCAGGAATTTTTTTGAACCGATAATATCTTTATCTCCAATCTCTTCAATTCCTTCAGGAACAGCGCAGTGTTCCAAACCGTAATATTTGTCTCCAGGATCCATCACAGCCAGGAAATCCAAATCTTTTTCCATGTCCATATTTAATCCAATCTCCATAGTTTGAACCTTGCCTTTAATTTCTCTTTCATCCTTTTTTGGTTTTCCAGATCTATCTTTATTCTCCTTTCTCATAGAATCCTGAATTTCTTTCAGCTCCTGTCTCATTTCGTCAAATTCAATTCTCCACGCTTGACTATTATTTCTCAGTTCTTGTTTTATTGACTTAATCCCATTCATTATTTCTTTATCCAGTTACAAAGGAGTTAATCTTTCAAACCAACTGGCGTCACACTCTAGACAGCCCTTATCTCTTATATGCCCAGAAGTGCAAAAACAGCTTTAGTTCACAGCATCCAATTAACTAGTAGCAGAAAGAATTAGCAGATTCGTCAAAAAAAAAAAGTAGATCAGAAAAAATAGTCCCAGACATATATTACACAAAAGTCTTATAAATCAAAAAGATTTTTCTTTTCTCTTCCAATCAGAAACCCCTCATCCGTTGTAAACTTTATAATGCTATTTTCATGTCAGCTTTTTGCAATAAAAAAAAGATAGGCTATTTTTATTTTCTTCCCCCTTAGTTCCGTGAGTAAAAGAGAAGGAAAGTTTTGACTCACCCAGGTTTTCTTAATTGCTGGTTCTCTGACAAATCTCTTTAGCTGTATAGATAAGAATGTAATAAGCGTAGACAGGAGGATGCTTGCCTGTTAGTCCGTTCTTCTTTAGAGAAAAAAAAACGGGTCACTTATTCAGCTGAGCTAGCTAGAAATCCTCGCTCCGTCCGAGCTGCTGGAAGACCTTCTTTCACAGACAATTCTGACGAATTCCAGTCTCCAACAATCACAACAAAGCTATGTGGGAAATCTCACGTTTCTTCCTTATCCGGAAGAAATTATCCCCAGTCAAAAAAAACCCTTCTAACTGGATTTAAACTGAAAAAGTTTCATCCAAGACGGGAGCCCGTCTCAGAGGCTGCACAGGCGGAGGGATCCTCCCTGCGAGGATTTCTCCCTGCGAGAAACAGGTAGGTAGGCACACACGTGTGTGTGTGTGTGTGTGTGTGTGTGTGTGTGTGTGTGTGTGTGTGTGTGTGTGTGTGTGTGTGTGTGTGTGTGTGTGCATGAGCACATGCACCACGGCCCGGGGCAAGCTGGTGCCCAAGGGCCCCGGCATGTCTGACACTGGCCCTGCTTGGTCTACATATCATATTCTGAATTGTGTGTGTGTGTTCAGTGTGCATTCCGCCCTTGTGACAGGCTGTAAAATAATTACCAAGTACACACACTCATGATAAATGTTCGCTTTTGGAAATGGGGGTTTCAGAAAATTATCACAATCTGATTATACAGATTGAAAGGACCTTTCCAGGCTGAGTTTTCATTGTCCTTTCCCCATCTGCGACTGGAGGCAAGAAGCAGAGGCACAGTGGTTGGGTTTATGATGAAGAACTGAGAGACGCAGCAAAAACAACTTTCAATTCTTCCTCCTCCATGAAAAAATAAAAAAGAAATGCAAAAATCATTTGAGGGGGGCTCTTGGGAATGAACATTCCTTTGCTCTTTGGGCCAATGTGATAAGATTTGTTGTGGGTCTTGTTTTGCTTTGCTGCTGTTGAGGGCTCTGGAGCAAGTATTTCAATTATAGATAATTTTAAAACAAAAAGCTTTTGTCAACAGGAACCAAGGAAATGCATCCTGAAAAGATTAAGCTTGAAAAACCTACTGTTTGGTGTTTTTTTAAAAAATATATTATTAGAGCTGCATAGCAAGGCAGAGGAAGAGAGGAAACCTAAGACCTGTAGCTCTAACTACACAAACAATACTAGCTTAGATGATTATTATTTTTCATAACACAACAGAGGTGGATATCATGAATGCGCAAACAAGGGCTACAGTCCTAGTGCCTGTACTAAGGAAATAACATTGCATTATGCATAAGCAGCAGTTTAGTGGCAAATTCAAAAGTGCAGGTCCCTTAATAATAGTTACAGCCACGCCCCCTTCTAAAATTATCTAACCTCCTAAGATTATAGAATAATCTGGCCAGGCTTGAATGTTGTTTTCTGCTTCTCTATCACTGTCACCAATTAACTGTCCTTTCGCACTGTCAGATATACTGCTTGAATTACTGAATTCAGCGTCTACACATTTATCTCCTGCTGCTGCCAAACTGCTTGATGATGTAGATGGGTTGCTATAAACAGGATTCCCTGTCTCTTCTTCTGCAATTACAGAATTTTCACTCTCCACAACTTGACTTTTTAAAGTAGGAACTAATAAAGGCTTGCTTGCAGTTGACACTCATTGACTCAGAAAGCCTTACAGCACTAAAGAAAAACAACAACTTCGTAAAAACTGCTGGTAGGGTTGCCAGGTCAGAAGCAACCCAAAACCTGAGATTTGAGGGGCGGGCCCTAGTGATGTCATTAAGCATGATACACTAAGCATCAATCACAGTTGCTTGGAGCATACAATTAAAAAAAATCTGATTGGAAATTAAGATAGAAATCTTAGCTAAAAGATGGAGCCTGGGTAGCGAACATTAATCTAGCCTACTTGCTTTCAGCAAGAAGGGTTAAGTGCCTTCAGGCCAGGGCAGTCACCAGAAGGCCACTGCAGGGACACAGGAGCTTAGTGTTGTGGAGATGTTAGATGGGAGCTTTGGGGAGTAAAGATGGATGCTTCTGAAGGCTGCAATTCTAAACACACTTACTAAGGGATTAAGCCCCATACAACTCAACAAGACTGACTTCTAGTAGATATAGTTTGGATTGTGCTGTTGGTAAACCTTGACTAGGGTTCCTCTACAAAGACATCCATATCCAAGCAGGGTTGGCAACCCCCTGCCTGGAATGCCCTGCCCTTATCTTTTAACGTGGCTGCTCCAAACTTCTTTACAGATTTGACCCTTCACTTCAGAAAGGAGTCTGAGAAATGAGTAAGAGTAAGAACTATATTTTAAAATTGTTCTTTTCAATTCACTCTTGAATGCACATCATACCTAGGACAGATCCACACCATTCATTTAAAGCACATTCAACACCCATTTGAAGCACATGAATCCCACTACAGAATCATTGGAACTGCAGTTCGTTAAGAGTGGTGAGGACTATAACTGTGAGGGGGAAACGACACTTCCCAGAATTCTTTAGGGGACGTCATGCGCTTTAAATGCGAGTTGGATGTGCTTTAAGCGTATTGTGTGAATCCACTTAATAAATTTTGCCTGCATGTAAATTGTTTTAATTAATTTTTCAAAAAGGAAATGAGCTATAAACTGTAGTGGGTGACCATGGGCTACTCACCATCTCTCAGCTATCCTATGTCACTCTCGTTCCTCCTTCCATACATACCTAGAGTGTTAGAAAAAGATAAGGGTTTTTAGCCCATTCAGGCACTCCTCCTTCTTCACCATCATGCTATAAGGTAAGGAACTTCCTTTGCTGAGCTTCCCTTCCTGGCTGCCATACAAAGATTCAGAGTAACTGCATTTGGGCAGAGCTTATAAATTTTAGGAGGAAACTTAAGCGTAGAAATTGCTGATCCTAATCTCTGGTGTTGGCTGCACCACACACACATTCTTAGATATATTCATTTGTCTTTCACCTTACTATGCATGACACAGATACACACACGAAGACACATACTAGGAGCTTTGTCCTCATGCACTTTGCATGCCAGCCCCCCCATACATACAGACTCCCAAACACACACACACAGGGACTCCCATTCCCCCCAGGACTCCCAAACACCTACACACAGAGCCAGTGGCTCTCAAACACACATACATAGGGACTCCCGATCCCCTGCCCCAGGGAGTCCCAAACATATACCCTCATATACTCCAGGCCCCCCCAAACCAGAGCTTGGAAAAGTTACTTTTTTGAACTACAACTCCCATCAGCCCAATCCAGTGGCCATGCTGGCTGGGGCTGATGGGAGTTGTAGTTCAAAAAACTAACTTTTCCAAGCTCTGCCCCAAACACACACACACCAGGTACTTCCAACTAACATACACAGAGACTCCCAAACACAAATGTGCATGCACACACACAGAGAGAAGCAACTCCCAAAATGCCCTCTCCACTGGCAACTCCTGCTGCATGACATCATAGCAAAATATCTTACCTTTTACAGAGCTTGGAAAAGTTACTTTTTTGAACTACAACTCCCATCAGCCCAATCCACTGGCCATGCTGGCTGGGGCTGATGGGAGTTGTAGTTCAAAAAAGTAACTTTTCCAAGCTCTGCCTTTTTATTACATCGTAAGATATAGCGATACAGATACAGAATCATCACTGAATGCTCAAGCACCATCTCACTCACACACTTTCACACCCCCAATGTATTTTTCTCTCTTTTCCTCCCTTATCCTTGTTAATGCCTTCTCCTACAACAACAGGTGTCCCTGGGAGCCAATCAGCATGAAAGATGAGTGTGTTACCTACTGAGAAGAATCTTCTTGGTGGTTGACTCACCTCATTTCACTCTTGTTTGGCTCCATTTAGCAGGAAAGGACAAGGAAGCCTGTTAGAAGTCTCTTCTCAGTGGCCAGCACACTCCCCTTCCCTCACTTCCTCTCCAGTCTGGGCTCCGGGCGCCTTTGCGCGGGTTTCACGCACTCCTGGGTTCTGCGCCAGCCAGATGGGAGCCCCCGCGGTGGCTCTGGGTGTCACCCCTCTCATGGTGTCACCCGGGTGCAGTCCGCACCTCCCTCACCCGCCTAGTGATGCCTCTGAATAGTTGCCCTACCAGTGTCCAGGCATCAGCTGAAGGCTTGTTTGTTTATATTTAAACCCCACAGTTCATCTGGAAGAGGTTTCCGGAGTGGCTGATAGGAATATAGGATGGCCCCTGCCCTCATATGTACAATCCGAAAGACAAAACAAAAGTGTTTTGTATGACACAAAAAGAAAGGGGGATTGGGAGGGAGAATGAAAAAAGCAAGCTCTTAGGTACAAAGTTCTTGCATTGTTATTTTTCTGGTGGGGAGGAAGGATGTAAGCTCCTTGCAGAAGCTAGAGTGTGCCGGCCTTCAGGTCTGCAGGACAGCTGCCTCTCATTCTTTCTGGAAGGGATGGTTGAAGGCAGCTCCCTGCAGCTGTTCCTTCATTGCCCAATGGATGGGACCTGCTAGAGTGGTCTCTCCCTGGGAGGCAGAGGATGTAGCCTTGCAGCAGCTGCCCTGTCCTTCCTGGTGTACTAGTGAGGCTCTGATCCTGACCAAACTGAAGACAGGGACTCTTCCTCCTGAGGAAGGCTGTGAAATAGGATGTCTTGTGCTTCCAGGCAAGCATTTGTTTCATCTAGGGATAGAAAGTTCTGTCAATCTCAGTTAGGGTTGCCAGGCTCGGGGCCTGAGACTGATCCTGTATCTTTAGGGGAAGAGAGAGTCAGACAAGTGCAGGTGTTCTTGCAACCCTGCAATGGGAAAAACCACAAGGTGGAATCCTCCCTTCCCCCTGCACAACTTTTAAAGATACAGAAGACCTCTTGGTTGCCAGGCCCAGCCTCCAAGAGGTCTTCTGTATCTTTAAAAGTTGTGCAGGGGGAAGGGAGAATTCCACCTTGTGCTTTTTCCCATTACAGAGTTGCAAGAGCATCTGCACTTGGCTGACTTTCTCTTCCCCTAAAGATCCAAGATCAGTCTCAGGTCCTGAACCTGACAACCCTAATCTCAGTTCTCCCAGTTTTTAATTTTTCCAGTCTTAAATTCAGCTCTCCAGGTTTCCACAGCAGTTTGCAACTTAAAAAAAAAAATCCTCATGAAAATTCTTTGGAATTTTTGGTGCAAATTTCTCCTAATAAACACATTTTTGTTGGCAGTTTTGACACATTTGCAAGCCATTTCTTGTCATATAATGCATTTCTGTATGTTATTTTCATTCATATATTCATTTTTATGTACATCTCCCCCTAATGTATGCCTTTTTGTAAACATTGTTTGGCTGGAGAAACTCCGCTGCAAAATTTGAATAAGTGCAAATTTGAAACGATAGCTGTGTTTCAATTCTCACATTATTTTGGGAAGTGTGGATTTTGATAGATTCGGCTTAAAATGCAAAGTGAATGGAATTTCTTGCCCATTCCTAGCTTCATCAGGTTTGAGCTTTCATTTTAGGCTCATTGCTATATCTGTTCTTTGGGCCTCTGTGGTAACTATGGGGAGTCCAGAGGCGAGGGGGCAAATCCTTTTGAAGCATTCTATGTCCCTGGATTCAACAGGCTCATCTTAGATTAGGGATAGGGAAGCTGTGGCCCAACAGACCTTGCTGGACTCTAACTCTCATCAGTTTTAGCCAGCATGACCGACGATCAGCAACTCTGTGTTCCTCATAATTTATTTATTTATTTATTATTTGATTTATATCCCGCCCTTCCTCCCAGCAGGAGCCCAGAATAATCAGTTCTGTATGCTCTGTGCCAAGACTCCAAAGGAGCATCAGGTCATACATTCAGAGAAATCCAGAAGTAACGCTTTTCCTGGAGTGTATACCTTCAAGTGGGGAGGAGGAGGATTGCAAGTTTCAAAAAAGCTTTGCAAGCCAGCCATGGAAAAGCTCCCTAAACGTGGGAAAGTAGCAATCTCAGAGAGAAGTCTATGACTTATGGCGACCCTATGAATCAGTGACCTCCAACAGCATCTGTCATGAACCACGCTGTTCAGCTCTTGTAAGTTCAGGTCTGTGGCTTCCTTTATGGCATCAATCCATCTCTTGTTTGGCCTTCCTCTTTTTCTACTCCCTTCTGTTCTCCCCAGCATTATTGTCTTTTCTAGTGAATCAGGTCTTCTCATGATGTGTCCAAAGTATCTGCTTGGCCCCTCTGAAAACCAAATGCTGGACTAGATGGGCCACTGGCATTACCCCCCAGGGCTCTTCTGATGTTCTTATATGCATCAACTGGCCTGTTCTTTTGCCTAGAGCATGGATAGGGAACTGGTAGTTTTCCAGAAGGTACTGGATTCCAAACTCCCATCAGCCCCAGCCATCATGCCCAATGGTTAGGAATGATGAGAGATGAAATCCAACACCACCTGAGGACCATCAGCTAGGCATCCCTGACCTAAAAGAATATGGGTAATATGTAAATGAAAGGTCCTTCTCCCAAAGTCAACTCTAAGAAAAAACAATTTCATTTAAATGTAATTTTGGAAAAGAACTTTTTTTCAAAAAAGGCTTCATAATAGCTCTTCATAATCTTCTTCATATTCTTGGATGAAATAATAAAACCAGCTAAGTTCTTTCCCCACCCCACCCCTTTTGTCATCAAAACTTAGCCCTGGCAAGTGGCTTGCGAGATGCTGCCATGTTTGGGAAATGGGGGCCCATTGTGCAAACATAAAGGAGGTGCCTATTCACAGTGCAGATTGCTTGTCTTTTGAAACAGAGTTTGTGGTCCATTTCTGTCCATCCCCATCATGCAAAAATAATGACAAATGGTAATTAAATGCAAGAGCATCTACAGTGCTATAACCATAATTGCCGGGATTGTATTTGCAATTTCCCTCACACATTCTGCAGATGCTTCTTCTTTTATCCGCATGCCACGGGGTTCACATTTCCATTTGCTAGATGCTGTCATCAATTTGTTGCCACATGTTTAATGTGTTATTGTTATGGAGTGCATCCTCCCCTCCCCAACTCCCGCGCAAACATGCAGACAACTCCTCCCTTTGAGGAACAAAATAAGGATGTGCAGGATGACCAGGCCATGTGCTGTCAAAGGAGAAGCAAGTTTGAATGCCTGGGGGGTAAGAAGTAGCTGTTGCTAAAGAGGTCAGTAACGGATGGCCTGAGTTCAGGTAAGGGAAACACCATAGCTCAGGGACAGAACATCTCTTTTGCATGCAAAGGCCCCATGTTCAATTCCTGGCATTTCCAGCCTGTCAGAGCTACTGCCAGTCAGGGTACACAATGCTGAACTACATGAGCCAATGGTCTGACTCAGTCTAGGGCAGCTTTCTATGTTCCTGTGAACTTGTTCACTCCAAAAGAGGCATGTCCCAAAGGTTGTGATCCTAAAGGACCTTGGAAAGCCAAGCTCTTAAGTCTAGGGTTGCCAGGTTCAGGGCCTGAGACTGATGCTGTAACTTTAGGAGAAGACAAAGTCAGACAAGTGAAAGTGTTCTTGCAACCCTCTAATGGGAAAAACCACAAGGTGGAATTCTCCCTTCCCCCCTGCACAACTTTTAAAGATACAGAAGACCTCTTGGTTGCCAGGCCCAGCCTCCAAGAGGTCTTTTGTATCTTTAAACGTTGTACAGGGGAAGGGAGAATTCCACCTTGTGGTTTTTCCTACTACAAGGTTGCAAGAACACCTGCACTTGGCTGACTTTCTCTTCTCACAAAGATACAGGATCAGTCTCAGGGATTGAACCTGGCAACCCTAATCCTGGGGAGTCACATGGGTGATCCTAGCTTTTCAGGGGTGCCTTTGCTTTCAGCTGTAGAAATATATATATAGGCACTAAAAATGAGTGAATATGTCCATTTTGGCTTCTCTCAATTTCCCCTCTTTATTTATTTATTGTATTTATTATTTGATATATATCCTCGCCATTCCTCCCAGTAGGAGCCCAGGGCGGCAAACAAAAGCACTAAAAACACTTTAAAACATCATAAAAACAGACTTTAAAATATATTAAAACAAAACATCTTTGAAAATATTTTTTAAGTGTAAACAGAAAAGGTTTAAAAACATATTAAAAAGCAATTTAAACAGTCATGTCTTTCCCCCAAAGAATCCGGGGAAGTATAGTTTGTGAAGGGTGCCGAGAGATGTTAGGAGACCCCTATTCCCCCTCGCAGAGCTACAATTCCCAGAGTGGTTTAACAATCGCTCTTTCCAGGGAACTCTGTATAGACCCATTGAAATTAATGAACCTAAGTTAGACTGCAATCCAACACACACTGACCTGAGAGTAAGTCTTATTGAACCCAATGAGCTTACTTCTGAGTAGACATGTAAGTGATTGCACTGTCTACTCTGAGTAGGACTAGTGTTGAATGCCACCTGTTTATTCCAAACACACACCTCAAGAGAAAGCCAAAGAAAAGAGATGCTTCTTCAGAGCCTTCCAAACGGCCTGTAATGGTGAGGCCTACCAGGCCACAGATGGAAAGGCAGGGATCTCCAACCTCCCTCCATACAAATAAATAAATAAATAAATGGGTCTGACTCCCACCACCTCAAAAGCAGCCAAGGAGAGGGCCGTGGTGGGCGCAATGGCAGATCATCTGCTTTGCTTGCAGGAGATCCTGAGTTCAATCCTCGGCATCTCCAGGTAGGTCTGGGAGAGACCCTTGTGTAAAACCCGAGAGCTGCTGCAAGTCAGTGTTGACAATACTGAGCTAGATGGCCCAATGTTCTAACTCATTATAAGTCAGGTTCATATTTCCTATGTTCCTCCTCTGGGCGTTCTTTCCTCCTTCCTAAAGGATGTAAGCTGCATCAAGATTGCCTGCTGCTTTGCTTCTCAGTAGAACTTAAAATTAAAATGCATTCAGAATAGGGATGCAGGGAATGGCGGATGCTGTCTAGAGCTACTTGACAAGCGTCTTCCAGGCCAAGACAGACTCGTGTTTCATTTCTGAAGGCAGGCCGCGAGGTGACTCTGTCCAGATTGCCAACGATATAAATTGGAATGTGAGTGGCTCCATTTCTTTCTCTTTTCCCCCCCTTGTCTTGTCTTTTTTTGGGGGGGGGGAAATCCTACAGCAGATGTTGCTACGGTTATGGCAATTAAACTCTCCAGATGGGTGTTTGCCTGCGCAAGAATTTCTTTTGATTTTTTTTCCAGTTAGCTTTCTTTTGCTTTGCCCAAGGGTGGGCACCAGTTGGAGGGGACGTACAAGTGGAAGAAGCATTTGGGAAGTGAAGGACTTTAAAATTAATACTGTTGCATAAGAGCTCTGAGTAACATTTCAAGGAGATGCCCTTGACTGCAGAGGGCATAGCAGAAGAAGCAGGGTGACTCGACAGGAGCACAGCTGTCTTTTCTTTTCCTCTTGAATTCATCTCATCTGTTGCTGAAAACGTTTTTTTAAAAAAGAGAGAAGCTGCTGCAATGATAGCTGAATGGTTCTGCATTTTGAATAGAAGCTTTAGTTTGATGCCCAAGATGGTCAGAGAAGGGGAAACTGCTTTGCAAAAACTGCATACTTACACGGAAGAAATTTACACTTAAATCCTGGTGAATTGCCACGAGGACTTTTTTTATTTTAAAATGCAAATTGATTTGGAAGTATGGACAACTGAAATGAAGGCTGGAAAAATGAGAAACTGAAATTGACAGATTTGCCTGTCCCTTCCTCAGTCATCCCTTGTTGCTCCGACTTCATTGTTGCTGGCCAGTCCATGCCTTGGCCTCCAGTGTGCTGTCTTTGAAACCTGCCGCGGCTTTCTGCAAGATCTGCCGTAGCATTTCAATCTGAGCTCCAGCCCTTTTCTTCTGGGGCACCAACACCACATGCTCCTGGCCCCCAGTGCCCCCAGCACTGATGTTACTAATAGCACTGAGGAACACTGAAAAGGTGAACATAAATCCACCTTCCCGCACAGTACTCTGTCAATTTAAAAACTAGATTCTGCTGCCTGCTAAACTACCTAGCAATTATTCACACATGCGCACCACTAGCTGGAGAGAGACTAAAAAGGCACTTTGAGTGCGACTTGCAAAAATGCCCTGACATTTTCAGCAAACAGCTACCAGCAGTTCTGTTGATTTATTCTCCTTTATTTGCCGAGAGCTGGGCGATGTTTTTCATAGAAATTCAGGTCTAATTTTCTAGGTCAGGAATGCATTGCATATCAATAGTGAATGGGAATATCAATTCATCTCTATACAACTCAAGTCCATTAGCTTACCATTGTGAAACACACCTGGCTCAGCAGGACAGCCGAGGCCCCCCGAAGCTATACAGGACCAGTCATAAACATTAGCGACATTGGACAAGAACAGCCGAGAAATTCCAGACAGATGTAGATGCAGCTAGAATTGGGAAGACGATGGGACTGTGGCTCAGTGCTGGAGGATGTGCTTTGCATGCAGAATGACCCAGGTTTGGATGCAGATTTACATCATAAGGAATGGATTAGCCTCTTGTTGTCGGTAGCAAGATCAGCGGTGGCATGACATTAGAAATATTTCAAGGGGATTAACATAGACGAACAGTGTTGGGAAAATATGGCAGTCAGCTCTTTGGAGGAAAAATAACTCAAAAATTAAAAGTGGTTCACGGAGTTATAAAGATAAGTTTGTTTCTGTGTGGTGGAAATGTAAAGAATGTGTTAATGGATCATGGTCAAACTCCACCGACAGCTCTAGCCCGTCTCTAGATAAATTACTTCTTTTTTCCCTTTTTCTTTTGAATTCTTGGTTGCATAGAGAATATAAGATCTTTACCGGACATTTAAAATATTATTTCAGGGTTTTGAGATTGGATTTTCGTTTTTGTAATCTTGGCTCTGGACCTGTATTTTGACTGCTGTACTTGATGAAAAATGTAATTTCATGGGGGGGGAGGGGGGAGTTTAGAATGTTTAAGATATAACATTATTTGTGGAGAAAATTTAATTAAAAAGTTAATTTAGAAGAAGGGCCCAAGTTCAAGCCCACTATCTCCAGTTAAAGGATTTCAAGTAGCAGCACCGGGGAGAGGGCCTCCCTGTAACACTTCACACTGTGGAAGAGCTGCATTGCCAGATTTGTACGACCAGTGAGAATTCATACTTCTAGGCAAAATGGACGAGTGCTTTTTTGTAATAGTACTCACTAGTTTGGAATACCGTCTCCTCATTTTGGGTGGCCATGGCAGGCATTTTGGGATGGTGCTCATGGCACTTTGATCAAGATATGAGTACCACCACCTCATTTTTTTATTTTTTATTTTAAAAATGCATTGTAAGGCCAATGGTCAGACTCAGGCCTAGTCTACACAAGCAGCATGATGAGGTGGTAGAATGGACTGTACCCCAAAAGGCAGGGGGCATTAGGTAGATTTCGGATCTCCAACAAGGTGCCCATCAGCACCACAATGCCCTCAGACCCCCCCTTTGGTGCCTGCCAAGGCTCTCCGCCCCTCCTAATTTTTAGTTATTTTTTTTAATTAAATCCGATGTGTAGAGTTGTATTTTTGCTTTGGGGGTTGCTTGTTTTGGGGGGTGCTGGGTGCTTCTTTGTCTGTGCATGATTTATTATGGGGGTAAAGGTGTTTCTCCTGTTTTGGGGGAGTGGGAGGTCTAACCATAGACAGTTTTACTTCTGTGAAATAGGTATTGTTTTGTTGCCTATGACAGTTTCTTAGATTTCCAATTGTGCTTCCAGGGCCAGAAAAGGCTGGGGACTCTTGAGAAAGACAGGCAGGCAGACATATAAGATATATATATATCCGCTATTGCTAATGGAGAAGAGGAAGGGTATTTTTGTCAGTGTTTCTTGTCAATTGCACACCTCTCCCAGCTGAAGCCCAGAGCATCTGGGTGCAATTGACACCATACTGATTATTTATTTATTTATTGTATTTATATACCGCCCCATAGCCGAAGCTCTCTAGGTGGTTTACAGTACCTAAAAACACTAAAAACATATATACAAATTTAAAACACATCTTTTAAAAACAATTTAAAACACAATTTAAACATTTAAAACAATTTAAAAACACATGCTAAAATGCCTGGGAGAAAAGGAAAGTCTTGACCTGGCGCCGAAAAGATAACAGTGATGGCGCCAGGCACACCTCGTCAGGGAGATCATTCCATGATTTGGGGGCCACCACTGAGAAGGCCCTCTCCCTTGTCGCCATCCTCCGAGCTTCTCTCGGAGTAGGCACCCGGAGGAGGGCCTTAAATGTTGAGCGTAGTGTACAGGTTGGTTCGTATCGGGAGAGGCGTTCGATCAGGTATTATGGTCCCAAGCCATGTATTATTATTATTATTATTATTAATATTATTATTATTATTATTATTATTATCTTTATTTATACCCCGCTATTTTTCCAAAACTGGAACTCATGGCAGCTTCCAGATAAAAAATACAAATAATTAAAAACATACAAAGTCTACATTAAAATAAGATTAAACTATTTCCAATATTAAAACCATACACACATATAGCTAAAAATGTTCAAACTAGTTTAAAAATGATATAATAGACATTAGCAATGCAGCACCCTTCACACCCTATCCTTAGCCTTCAATTCCAAAGACTTGTTGGAATAGGAAGGTCTTTGCTTGTCGGCGGAAGGACTGCAAAAAGGGGGTCATTCTTACCTCCCTAGGAAGGGAATTCCAAAGCCTAGGGGCAGCCACCGAGAAGCCCTCTCACGCGTCCCCACTAGTCGTACTTGAGAAGATGTGGGTATTGAGAGAAGGGCCTCTCCTGAGGATCTCAGGGCCCGGGCAGGCTCATACAGGGAGATACGGTCTGATAAATAGCCTGGACCTAAGCCGTAAGGCTTTAGAGGTCAAAACCAGCACTTTGAATCGAGCTTGGAAACATACAGGCAGCCAATGCAAGCAGACCAGAATCGGTTTTATATGTTAGGACCGTCTGGTCCCTGTTACCAATCTGGCCACTGCATTTTGCACAAGCTGCAATTTCCGAACTGTCTTCAAAGGCAGCTCCATGTAGAATGTATTGCAGTTAATCTAACTTGGAGGTTACCAGAGCATGGACAACTGAAGCCAGGTTATCCCTGTCCAGATAGGGGTGCAGCTGGGCCACCAACCGAAGTTGGTAGAAGGCACTCCGTGCCACCGAGGCTACCTGAGCCTCAAGTGACAGAGATGGTTCTAGGAGAACCCCCAAGCTATGAACCTGCTCCTTCAGGGGGAGTGCAACCCCATCCAGGACAGGTTGGATATTCACCATCCAGTCAGAACCACCCACTAGCAGCATCTCAGTCTTGTCTGGATTGAGCTTCAGTTTATTAGCCCTCATCCAGTCCATTGTCACAGCCAGGCACTGGTTCAGCACATTGACAGCCTCACCTGAAGAAGATGAAAAGGAGAAGTAGAGCTGCGTGTCATCAGTGTACTGACGGCAACGCACTCCAAAGCTCCAGATGACCGCACCCAACGGTTTCATGTAGATGTTGAACAGCATGGGGGACAGAACTGACCCCTGTGGAACCCCATACTGGAGAGTCCAGGGCGCCTAGCAATGTTCCCCAAGCACCACCTTCTGGAGGCGACTTGCCAAGTAGGAGCGGAACCACTGCAATGCAGTACCTTCCATTCCCAACTCAGCCAGTCTCCTCAGAAGGATACCATGGTCGATGGTATCGAAAGCCGCTGAGAGATCAAGGAGAATCAACAGAGTCACACTCCCCCGTCTCTCTCCCGACAAAGGTCATCATACAGGGCGACCAAGGCTGTTTCCGTGCCAAAACCAGCCCTGAAACCCGACTGAAATGGATGCAGATAATCGGTCTCATCCAAGAGTGTCTGGAGCTGGCCTGCCACCACTCATTCGAGGACCTTGCCCAGGAATGGAACATTTGCCACCGGCCTATAGTTATTAAGATTTTCTGGGTCCAGGGAGGGTCTCTTCAGGAGTGGTCTCACTACCGCCTCTTTCAGGCAGCCAGGGACCACCCGCTCTTGCAGAGGAGCATTAATCACTTCCCTGGCCCAGCCGGCTGTTCCATCCCTGCTAGCTTTTATTAGCCAAGAAGGGCAAGGATCCAGCACAGAAGTGGTTGCACAAACCTGTCCAAGCACCTTGTCAATGTCCTCAAGCTGTACCAACTGAAACTCATCCAAGAAATTGGGACAAGGCTGTGCTCTGGATACCTCACTTGATTCACCTGCTATAACACTGGAGTCTAAGTCCTGGCGGATGCTAAAGATTTTATCCTGGAAGTGCCTAGCAAATTCATTACAGCAGGCCTCAGATGGTTCTACCATGTCCCAATTCTGTTCAATTCTGAAGAGCTCCACTGGGCGGCAGATTGATGATTTGATAGTGGCAGCAAAATAGTTTTTTTGCTGCCCTCACTGCCCCTAAATACAGCTTACCATAGGCACTTACCAGTGTATAATTGCATCCACCAGGAGTTCATCTCCATCTGCACAAGCCGTCTCCTATATTGTTTCATCGCTCTCAGCTCTGGGGTATACCATGGAGCCGTACGAGCTCTACACAGGAGAGGGCGCTCAGGAGCAATCATGTCAACCACCCGGGTCATTTCTGTATTCCACAGTTCAACCAGGGTTTCGACAGGAGCGCCAGTCCTATCAGCCGGAAAACTCCCCAGAGCCCTTTGGAAACCATCCAGATCATTAGTCTCTGGGGGCAGACCAACTTAATAGGTCCCCCACCCTTGCAGAGGGGGAAAGCCGCTGTAAGTCTAAACTTCAGCAAGCAGTGATCTGTCCATGACAGAGGGACTGATGTGAGGCTCCCCACATTCAGAACACCAACTCCATGTCCAGTTGCAAAAACCAAATCTAGAATATGCCCTGCTACAAGTGTTGGGCCAATTGCATACTGGGACAGTCCCATGGTTGTCATGGAGACCATGAAATCCTGAGCCGCCCCAGATAAGGTGGCCTCGGCATGGATGTTGACATCCCCCAGAACCAACAGTCTGAGGGATCTCAACAGTACACCCGAGACCACCTCCGTCAGCTCAGCTAGGGAGTCTGTTGGGCAGCAGGGTGGGCAGTACACCAACAGAATCCCCAGTCTGTCCCGCTGACCCAACATAAGGTGCAAACACTCCAGACCAGTAGTCACATGAACAGTAGTCACATGAACAGGGGGGAGATGGTTTTCTTTGACAGTTTCATTGTTTCTTCTTGTCAATTGTACACCTCTCCTGGCTGAAGCCCAGAGCTTGGGGGTGCAGTTGACATTAAACTCAGAGCGGGGGGGGGTAGGAAGGCTATAGCAAACTCCGATGTTGGAGGACAGAGAGGGAGGCTGAAGTGGCTGGTTAAGTCACCAGAAACAAAATGGAATTCATGGAGAGTTTAGTGAGTGGAGAAAGGGGAGTATCTGAAAACGAGGATCCACCCACCCAGCAAAAAACGTTGAAACAAAGCACCTACATGGAGTAACACTGCAAAGCAGAGACGGTTTTTCCTTCACTTTTCGCATTAAACCCGGATTGGTTTGATGCAGATTTAAAGGGAAAAACTGCATCCTACCTTCTCTTTGCCTGCAATGTCATGTGAACCGTGCAAATGAAACAAGGATGCAAGTAGCATCAATCTCACGTAAGTCGCCGTGTGAACGGGCCCTGAGTCTACAGAGAAGGAAGCTGACAGCCACGGCCACCCCCTGATCTGGATGTAACTAAGAAGGCGGGCAGGTGGGGGCTGGCTAAGGGCAGACCAAGGCTGGTGGGGCAGTGCCCCATTCAGCCTAATGGATGAGCCTCCACTGAAGTACATCTCATCGCAGTGAGGCAAATTGCAAATAGGTCACCCTTGTTCCTGCTCAGTTTGCTGTCCAGGTGCGAGCCGTTGACGGACAACTTTAGGGCCTCTGTGCTCCCTTTTTGTCTTTAAACCAAACTTGGACTGGACAGCCCTTCAAATAGAGGACTGTGTTCTGCAAAGTAGGACACATTGGTCACTGCACTCCTCACCTGCAGCCTGAAGTGGTACCATCAACTCTCAGCCTCAGTCCAAGGTTGGGCCGTATGAAGCCCAAGAGCATCTTTAAATAATTTCGGGCTTTAGCTTTGTCACATCCTTTTGCTCCACGGGGATTCTTCCTGTAAGGAGACACAGAAATGCCCTTGCCTTTGCTAGAGCAAGTAAAAGTGCTTTGAAGCACCGCTCAGACCCGGAGGGCAAAAGTGCACATAAAATCATGTCATAAAATCTCTCCTTCTACTACTGAACTCGGGTGGAGTGTGTTGCCGGCTTTGTAGCCGAAATGGCCGCACCCCCAAACAAGAGGGAAGCATCCAGTGGAGGTTGGTCCATTAGGGCAAGTGGGGTGCTCCCCCATCAGCCTCAATCTGCCCTCATTCAGCCCTCACCTGTCTCCCTTCTTATAACCAGCCCAGGGCTGGCACTGCCTGTCAGCTTCAGTCCCAGTGTTGCCCCTGATAGAATTCAGGAGGGAGGAGGAAGATGGGGGCAAAATAGAATGAGTTGGCTGTGCCTTTCATTGGCTCTGGTTCCACCCACTGTTGGGCTCCCTGCTTTCTGCCCCTCCAGTCCCAATGGTCACCATCCACCACTGGAAGCATTTGCATCCTTGAGGGGGTCCTGAGATATGTAGAAGTACTAAAACCCACAAACTTTAAATGATCCAAACTCTGCCCACCCACCCCCCAAAAGCCCCACACAGAGACATTGTGTGCATTGAAATTCAAACCAAGCTACATTTCTCCCCCATCCCTGGTTAGCTGTGCCTATCGTCATCTTCTTTCACACAGCCACCTGAAGCTACAGTGGCTGCACAACAGATTGCTTTGCCCTCTCCCTCAAAGATACAGTGCAGTTCCAGTACCAATGGTGTTTTAACACCATAAATTGAGTAAATGTAAGAAAAGTTTACTCAACTGTACAATGCAAGGTGAACCATTTTTTTTGCAAATATTTTGGAATAGCCCCATAATTCAAATCTTTTGGATCAAAATCCTAGATCAGATGAGATGTATGGCCGGTTATTTACTACCTTAGACTCAAAGATTTAATCCTTGATGGAATGAACATTAATCTTGCTGCTGCTAGACTATGTATTGTGACAAACTGGAAAAAGAATAGGTATCAAACTGGGTTAGTAAAACATGAAATATAGCTATGTTTTTTAATCCGACTTAGAAGAATGTGTAAAGATCAACAGCCAAATAAGTCCATAGAGTGATGGAGTCTATTTGTGATGTTCAGAAATGATACATTTCAGGATAATACCTAATCCTACACCTTGCTTTATATTGTAACTTTGCTTCGTTGTCCTTTGGTTGCTCCATTTTTCTGCATGCTCTCTCTCTCTTTCTCTCTCGCTGTCATATGCTCTGCTTTTTTCTCTTATGTCACTGGAAAATGTGGAGTAACGCTTGCTTTGACACAACATCATCTAACTTCCCTGCAAACAAATCGGAATAAACGCTCATAAAATAGCCTGCATTGTCTAATTTCACTGCAAACAACTCAGAATGAGCGCTTAAGAAACAAGCGGTCTGGAAGCACTCTCAGTTTGTATTTTTAAAATAAAATTTAAAAAAGGAAAACAATACAGGTCAAGATCACGAGGTCTCGCAAGGCTGTTCCCGGTTAGCTGGCAATGGCACCCGCAAGGCCAGTTCTTCCAGGCATGGTATGATCTGCCACTCCATCAGACACAGTAACGTGGTTAAATCCAATTTTTCTCGCAAGTCTCGCTTGTTTGATCCTCTGCTCTGTCAGGTTTCCTGTGACATTTCCAGCCACCACCTCTCTTCTTCTTTATTCACAGAGTTTACATCCTCTCTTAATCACTTTTATGACTTAACAAACTAGCCTTTCCTTGCTCTGGGCCCTACCCTTTGCCTATATTGTTGGTAATAAATTGCTTGAGACTCTGGCCTCTTGCCCCTTGCAACTTTGTGCCAGCCACATGGAATCCAGTTAATAAAATGGGTGGGTGCAACCTTTCTGGTGGCTGATTTATTAGACTGTCCCACAAAATCCTGTACCCTCACGCTACAAGGTCTCCAATACCTACAATTTTCATTCTAGCCTTCCTCTATCATTGTTTTAAAAAGCCTCCAAATGGTATTCAGGTCTAAGCCTGAATCATTGCTGTACAAAGATCTTAAGCAGTGGTAATGAAGTTGGAGGGTAGGATGGGAGGGGACATTTTTATTGAAAGTGAAAAGTCATTTCAGAAACAGATTAATTAAAAAAGTATTCGACCGACAGAGGGGGTATGGATTGCTTATTGCTTACCTTTGACAGTATCTCCTGCTCATCAATTCGTTTTCCTCTGGGCTCTGCTTTGCATGCTCATTCAATGCAACTTAAAATCACACACACACACTCATCCACATTGCCATCTGCAAAGCCCTGCTGTAATTCGGTAATTTGGCATTGAAGGAATCCTTGCTAATGTGAACATTTTTCTTCATGGTAGGATTTTTGGACTGATTCCCACGGAGGAATTAGGGTTGCTATCTGGTGTTTTGACAGAGATCTTGCAGCTTTATCAGCTGTCTGTCAGGCAGAAATGAAACAGGTGCCCCTTTCCCTGATAGGGCAATGCTTCACCTGGGGAATATCTACCTACTGGGCAGCTGTTAAAGAAGTAGGAAGAAAAAGCTGGCAACTCTTAACATGCATATATGTGGGAAATATTACCTCATCAAAAATTATGTCCAGCCTTGGGATAGGGACCTGGCAGAGATGTCCTTGTTCAGTAATTTTATGAGAATCCACATATACTTTCTTCAGGAATATCCTATGAGTTAGAGTTAGTAAAAATCTATTATTACTGAAACAGGTTAAAAAGAAGTGAGCTTTATTCAACATACCACTAAGTCAAATGTTCCATCAGCAAGGATTTTTTCCTTGCACACCCTAATGTTCTTCCCCTCTCCTCCCCCTGTGTCCCCCTAAATCTGTTCAGAGGTTTTCCCCAACCATCCAGAGTAGAATTGGGGATGGATTGTGGCATTGAGGGGGGGGAGGAGACGCCAGTAATCCCCTTGCGTTAGTTGAAGTCATTCAGCTAGCACAAGGATTTACTTGAATATCACCCTGTACATCTTCACACACCATGTAGTTAAGCTGTGGAATTTGCTCCCACAAAATGCAGTGATGGCCACCAATTTGCATGGCTTTAAAAGAGGATTAGACAAATCATTGGATTATTGTAATGCGGTCTATGTGGGGCTACCCTTGAGGTTGGTCCGGAAGCTGCAGCTGGTGCAAAAGGCAGCAGCAAGACTGCTCACTAGAGCCAGTTATCACCAACATGTCACTCCGCTAGTGAAATAATTGCACTGGCTACCTATTAGCTACCGGGCTAAGTTCAAGGTTCTAATTTTGGTGTACAAAGCCCTATACAGCTTGGGACCAGAATACCTGAAAGATTGTCTTACTCCTTATATACCCAGTCGATCACTGCGCTCTGCAGGTGAGGGCCTCCTGCAGATACCATCTTATCAGGAGGTCTGTTCCGCACAACGTAAGAAACGGACCTTTAGTGTAATGACGCCTACCCTTTGGAATTCCCTCCCCTTAAAAATTAGACAGGCGCCATTGTGACGTCCTTCCCTGGTTCTCCCTGTCAGGTTCCCACCTGCTTGTGGCTACTGCCTTTCACTAGGCACCACCAGGGATACCACCAGTCCGGACCGTCCTTTATATGGTTTCTCACTCCGCTCTAGCACAGATCTCCCTAGATCCCCCTGCTAGGCAGCACCACCAGTCACGTCCTATAACCAATACTCCCAGAGACTTTGCCTGAGTCTCTCTCTAGCTGGTTACTTTTGTGACTGCGTGCTTATGCTGTTCCCAACCCCATTGTATCTTTATAGATAACGCATACAACTCTGGGTTGCTCTGGATACTTGAATTGTTATTATTCCTCCCTTCACCGCTGCCACCATTAGATACTGTTTCTGTTCAGCCTTGGTAATTACCTTGCCCTCCCTTCTGGTATGTATATCCCCCAGCAAAGGATCAGATCTCTGGTAAACCAAATAAGTATTTATTAAATATCAGAAATAACAAGATTAGTTTTAGAACGTTTCACAAGCGTATGGTTTCATCTATTCCTGTTTTGTACTTGACTTATTATTAATCAGAACTCCAACTCCCTCTTTCTCCACACTCCTGACCTCCACCCTCAAACACCTCTTTCTCCACACTCCCAACATCCACCCAGATTCAACTGTCATTCTTCCATTTATACTCCCAGCCATTCAAACGCTCAGCCAATCATCCAGCATTCTACTGCTCATGTACTCCCCCCTCCTCTTTCACTCCACTTACCATATGTCTTCTATATAAACAGCACTTACCATATTTACACTATAAGCAGGAACATCACATTTCCCCCCCCTTAAAATAACAGCAAAGTATTATTCCTGCTCTAGGATTCATACGATGCGTTAACAATAAAAAACAAGTCTCTTTGGGGAAAATGTCTTTTTTGCACCCACGTCTGGGTCACGTCACTGCAGTCCCGGCCACCTGCCTTGAAAGTCCATCGGCCAATACATTGTCCTTGCCTTTTATGAACTTGAAGTCCACCTGGTAATCTTGTAGAGCCCAGGACCACCTCTGCAGCATAGTGTTATGATTTTTCATAGTCTGTAACCATAACTGGGAGGAACCAGCCACACATATAAAGTCAGAGCACCCTAGCGAGGGAGCCTGCTCCACGAGCTAGAGGGAGCCCCAGCTGACGAAGCGTCAAGGCGAGTTAAGCAGCAGAGCGAGTTCTGCAGCAGGGCGAGGAGGCCAGGGCCCCCCACTCTGCCCGTCTGTTCCCTGACCTCAACTAAACCGCAGTCTCCAACCCATTGACGTAATAAACCTTAAACAAAACTATGCAGGTAAGAAGCCAGCAGGGGTGTGGGGGCTTTCCAGTGTTTTGCACCGCCTGCAGCATGTACGACTATCTGCCTGTTGGACAGAAGTCGTGGGTATGCTCTCGGTGCAATGAGCTCCTGGCTCTCCGGGAACGACTTCATTTCCTTGAGGCCAAGGTGGCGGACCTGGAAAAGCTGAGAGAGGCAGAGAGGTGTGTGGAGGAGGCCTTCAGGGACGTTATAGCTGTGTCCCACTCCAACGATGATGATGGTCTCGGGGAAGGAGAGCATCCAGCTGAGGAAGAGGGAAACGATCCCTTAGAAGGGACCCATTCCTTGGGGGATGAGCAGCTACCCTCTCGTGCCGAGGATATATCTCCAGGGGGTGGAGGGATCCTTGTAGTGGGTGATTCGATCATTAGGAACATAGACAGTGGGGTGTGTGATGGGCGTGTAGACCGCAAGGTGTTTTGCCTGCCTGGTGCGAAGGTTGCGGATATCGCCCATCGTTTAGATAGTTTGGTAGACCGTGCTGGGAAGGAGTCAGTGGTCGTGGTGCACGTTGGCACCAACGACATGGGGAAATGCAGCCGTGAGGTCCTGGAAGCAAAATTTAGGTTGCTAGGTAGGATGCTGAAAGCCAGGACCTCCAAGGTGGCTTTCTCTGAAATGCTACCGGTTCCACGCGCAGGACCAGCCAGACAGGCCCAGCTTCGCAGTCTCAATGCGTGGATGAGACGATGGTGTCGGGTGGAAGGGTTTGGATTTGTTAGGCACTGGGGAACATTTTGGGACAAGCCGGGCCTGTACAAAAGGGACGGGCTCCACATGAACCAGAATGGAACCAGACTGCTGGCACTTAAAATTAAAAAGGTGGCAGAGCAGCTTTTAAACTGACTGAGGGGGGAAACCCGACAGGAGCTGAGAAAGGTCCGGTTCGGAATAAACCTCCCCCCTGGGATAAAAACCAAAGAAATGATGAAATTTTAAAAGGGGTAGGCCTAGAAGTAGGCATTGTGAGAGCAGGGGCACAGGATATAAATTCAGAAGAGCAAAATTACCACAGGCCTAACCACAAGTGCCAAAGACACTTGAAGAGAGACACTGCTTACAAGTGCCTGTACGCTAATGCTAGGAGCCTCCGAACCAAGATGGGAGAACTGGAGTGCTTGGTCTTAGAGGAGAGCATTGATATAGTGAGCATAACGGAGACCTGGTGGAATGGAGAAAACCAGTGGGATACGGTTATCCCTGGATATAAACTATATTGGAAGGACAGGGAAGGACGTATTGGTGGCAGAGTCGCTCTATACGTGAAAGAAGGCATTGAATCCAGCAAGCTCGAAACCCCAAAAGAGGCAGACTCCTCCACAGAATCGTTGTGGGTGGTGATACCATGCCCCAGGAGGGACTTAATACTGGGAACGATCTATCGTCCCCCTGATCAAAATGCTCAGGGAGACCTTGAGATGAGATATGAAATTGAGGAAGCATCCAAACTAGGAAATGTGGTAGTGATGGGTGACTTCAACTACCCAGACATAGACTGGCTGCATATGTGTTCCAGTCATGACAAAGAAGCAAAGTTTCTAGATATTCTAAATGACTATTCCCTAGACCAGTTGGTCATGGAACCGACCAGAGGGACGGCAACCCTGGACTTAATCCTCAGTGGGGACCGGGACCTGGTGCAAGATGTAAGTGTTGTTGAACCGATTGGGAGCAGTGACCACAGTGCTATTAAATTAAACATACATGTAACTGGCCAATTGCCAAGAAAATCCAACACGGTCACATTTGACTTCAAAAGAGGAAACTTCACAAAAATGAGGGGATTGGTAAAAAGAAAGCTGAAAAACAAAGTCCAGAGGGTCACATCACTCGAAAATGCTTGGAAGTTGTTTAAAAACACTATATTAGAAGCTCAGCTGGAGTGCATACCGCAGATCAGAAAAGGTACCGCCAGGGCCAAGAAGATGCCAGCATGGTTAACGAGCAAAGTCAAGGAAGCTCTTAGAGGCAAAAAGTCTTCCTTCAAAAAATGGAAGTCTTGTCCAAATGAAGCAAATAAAAAAGAACACAAACTCTGGCAAAAGAAATGCAAGAAGACAATAAGGGATGCTAAAAAAGAATTTGAGGAGCACATTGCTAAGAACATAAAAACCAACAACAAAAAATTCTATAAATACATTCAAAGCAGGAGACCATCTAGGGAGACAATTGGACCCTTGGATGATAAGGGAGTCAAAGGTGTACTAAAGAACGATAAGGAGATTGCAGAGAAGCTAAATGAATTCTTTGCATCTGTCTTCACAGTGGAAGATATAGGGCAGATCCCTGAACCTGAACTAACATTTGCAGGAAGGGATTCTGAGGAACTGAGACAAATAGTGGTAACGAGAGAGGAAGTTCTAAGCTTAATGGACAATATAAAAACTGACAAATCACCGGGCCCGGATGGCATCCACCCGAGAGTTCTCAAAGAACTCAAAGGTGAAATTGCTGATCTGCTAACTAAAATATGTAACTTGTCCCTTGGGTCCTCCTCCGTGCCTGAGGACTGGAAAGTGGCAAATGTAACGCCAATCTTCAAAAAGGGATCCAGAGGGGATCCCGGAAATTACAGGCCAGTTAGCTTAACTTCTGTCCCTGGAAAACTGGTAGAAAGTATTATTAAAGCTAGATTAACCAAGCACATAGAAGAACAAGCCTTGCTGAAGCAGAGCCAGCATGGCTTCTGCAAGGGAAAGTCCTGTCTCAGTAACCTATTAGAATTCTTTGAGAGTGTCAACAAGCATATAGATAGAGGTGATCCAGTGGACATAGTGTACTTAGACTTTCAAAAAGCGTTTGACAAGGTACCTCACCAAAGGCTTCTGAGGAAGCTTAGCAGTCATGGAATAAGAGGAGAGGTCCTCTTGTGGATAAGGAATTGGTTAAGAAGCAGAAAGCAGAGAGTAGGAATAAATGGACAGTTTTCCCAATGGAGGGCTGTAGAAAGTGGAGTCCCTCAAGGATCGGTATTGGGACTTTTCAACTTGTTCATTAATGACCTAGAATTAGGAGTGAGCAGTGAAGTGGCCAAGTTTTCTGATGATACTAAATTGTTCAGGGTTGTTAAAACAAAAAGGGATTGCGAAGAGCTCCAAAAAGACCTCTCCAAACTGAGTGAATGGGCGGAAAAATGGCAAATGCAATTCAATATAAACAAGTGTAAAATTATGCATATTGGAGCAAAAAATCTTAATTTCACATATACGCTCATGGGGTCTGAACCGGCGGTGACCGACCAGGAGAGAGACCGCGGGGTTGTAGTGGACAGCACGATGAAAATGTCGACCCAGTGTGCGGCAGCTGTGAAAAAGGCAAATTCCATGCTAGGGATAATTAGGAAAGGTATTGAAAATAAAACAGCCGATATCATAATGCCGTTGTATAAATCTATGGTGCGGCCGCATTTGGAATACTGTGTACAGTTCTGGTCGCCTCATCTCAAAAAGGATATTATAGAGTTGGAAAAGGTTCAGAAGAGGGCAACCAGAATGATCAAGGGGATGGAGCGACTCCCTTATGAGGAAAGGTTGCAGCATTTGGGGCTTTTTAGTTTAGAGAAAAGGCGGGTCAGAGGAGACATGATAGAAGTGTATAAAATTATGCATGGCATTGAGAAAGTGGATAGAGAAAAGTTCTTCTCCCTCTCTCATAATACTAGAACTCGTGGACATTCAAAGAAGCTGAATGTTGGAAGATTCAGGACAGACAAAAGGAAGTACTTCTTTACTCAGCGCATAGTTAAACTATGGAATTTGCTCCCACAAGATGCAGTAATGGCCACCAGCTTGGACGGCTTTAAAAGAAGATTAGACAAATTCATGGAGGACAGGGCTATCAATGGCTACTAGCCATGATGGCTGTGCTCTGCCACCCTAGTCAGAGGCAGCATGCTTCTGCAAACCAGTTGCCGGAAGCCTCAGGAGGGGAGAGTGTTCTTGCACTCGGGTCCTGCTTGTGGGCTTCCCCCAGGCACCTGGTTGGCCACTGTGAGAACAGGATGCTGGACTAGATGGGCCACTGGCCTGATCCAGCAGGCTCTTCTTATGTTCTTATGTTCTTATAACAATGCTCGATGATTCGTCATCACTGTAAATCTTCATCCCCACACATATGGGCGCAACTTGCTCAGTCCCACACGACCGCTAGGCACTCCTTTTGGACCGACGAATAATTCTTCTCCCTCAATGTCAGCTTGCGACTAAGATACGCCACTGGATGTCTGGTGCCTCCTCTCTCTTGTAGCAAGACGACTCCCAGAGCTAGGTCTGACGCATCCGTAGCCATGATGAATGGTTGCTCGTAATCTGGTGCTATTAATACAGGCCCTTGGCACAAGGCTTGCTTCAAAAGGTCAAAAGCCTTTTGACATTCATCCGTCCACACCACACGCTCAGCACACTTTTTCCTTGCTAGCTCATGCAAGGGGGTTGCGATTTCCCCAAAATCTTTTACAAATTTACAGTAAAAACCAGCCACACCTAAAAATGCCCTAACTTGTTTCTTAGTTAAGGGGATGGGCCACGATTGTATTGCCTCAACTTTGCTCCATAAGGGGGTTATTTTCCCACTCCCCACCTTATGTCCTAAATAGATCACTTCATTCAACCCAAACTGGCATTTCTTGGCTTTTATTGTTAGCCCTGCTTTCTTAAATGCCTCTAATACTGCTGTCAGGTGTTGGACATGCTCAGGCACCGACTTGCTGAAAATGGCCACATCATCTATATAGGCCACTGTGAAATCTGACATGCCTCGCAACACAGTATTAATTAGTCTCTGAAAAGAACTTGGTGAGTTCCTTAGTCCCATGGTAAAGTCACAAACTCATATAACCCATCTGGTGTACTGAAGGCAGTTTTGGCTCTGGATTGCTCGTCTAATTCCATCTGCCAAAATCCTTTACACAGATCTATGGTAGAGATAATGGTTGCTGCTCCCAATAGCTCTAACATTGCATCCACCCTAGGCATAGGATACGCATCTGGGACAGTAATTTTATTGATTAAACAATAATCAATACAAAACCTTGTGGTTCCATCTTTTTTCGGAACCAGTACAATACTTGAGGCCCAGGGACTGATGGATTCCCTGATCACTCCTAGTTCCAACATGTCTTCAACCTCCTTTCTAATTTCATTCAAAACTTTCCCATTCACACAGTACGGAACCGATCTGATTGGGGCATGATTTCCAGTATCAATTGAATGTCTGGCTATACTGGTTCGGCCAGGTTTATTGCTGAAGACATCCCCATAATTTTTTAAAACTCTTAGAATCTCTTTCTTGACTTCTTCCTTCACCTCCTCCGACCATTCCAATTGATCTACCCCTCCTTTTGCTTTGCTTTCCTGTACCAAATCTGGAAGTTCAGGCCCACTTCCCTCAGGGAATAAGGTAACTTGCAACACCTTTGCATCCCTGGTGTGATAAGGTTTCAACATATTTACATGAACCACTTTATGCTTTTTTAATTGGTCTGTGGTTATCACATACGCCACTGTGTCAAGCTTTTCCCTTATGGTATATGGTCCCTCCCAGTTGGCCTGTAATTTATCGTGTTTCCTGGGTATGAATGCCATAACCATCTCCCACATCATACACACGTTCTCTGGCTGTTCTATCATACCAGTAACTTTGCTTCAAACTTGCATCCTTATCCAGCTCTTCCCTGAACTGCTCTGCCTCTTCACTAGAGACCATTCAATACAGTTTGTCTCTTTTAGCAGGCCTGCCAGGGGTTGCTATGGCGACCTTAGGCTCGATAACAGGTTCCACCCTGTTTTCTTCGGCCTCTGTTAACATGGTTTCTGTTGCTTTGCCAGGTTGTTGTCTGGTCACCACATATATTTTTCCTTGTGCTCCCATAACATCTCTTCCCAGTATCACTGGTTCTTGTTGTTGGGCATTAATACCTACTTTACATATTTCCTCCTTTCCTCTCCACTTTAATTTTATCAGGGCCATGGGTATGCTTTCTGGTTCACCCCTCACTCCTTGGATTGTCACCGTTTCCTGAGGTAATATTTCCTCAGATTTTATCAAATCTGGCCTCAGTAATGTCTGAGCAGCACCAGTATCAAGCAATGCCCAATAATTTGCCCCTTGCACACTCATTTCTTCCCTCAGACTCGAATCAAAGTCTTTTACATTTGTCCAGTTTATCTGGCAGAACTGAACCTTCTTCGTTTCTAACTCCCTTGGTTCTGTTTTCACTGCCCTTCCCTGAGCAGGATTACCAATGGGGTTGGCAACCTCACATTGAAAACGTAGGTGCCCCGGTCTACCACATTTATAACATAATTTCTCCTCCATTTTAGGGTACACAGATCCACTCTGGGGTGTCCTGTGCCCTTCAGACTTTATTGGAGGACTCACTCGCTGTGGTACCACATCCTTTCTGCCACCATTATATGGTCTGGGTTTAAACTCTCTTGATGTTTTCCCCACCCAGCCAGTTCTATTGGAGGCAAAGTGATCTGCCAACTCTGCGGCCTCTTGAACAGATGTAGGGGAACGGTCTTTGACAAGGAGCCTTATTTCTGGTGGTAACTGATGGTATAATTGATCCAGTATCATGGGGCTTTTCACCTCTTCCACTGACTGAGCTTTGGCACTTCCCATCCACTTTCCAAATATGTCCATCAATTTTGCTCCCAGTAGAGACCTTATCCCAGTCTGCATCTGTGCTGGAATTGCTTATTAATATATTTTTAACCCTTCTTTTTAAAAATGTTTTATATCTTTTTAAAAGATGTTTTTAAAGATGTTTTGTTTTAATATGTTTTTAATGGTTGTTGTGTTTTAATATATTTTGAAGTCTGTTTTTATGGTGTTTTAAAGTGTTTTTAGTGCTTTTGTGTTCTGCCCTGGGCTCCTACTGGAAGAAAAGGCAGGATGTAGATCAAATAAATAAATAATAAAAATATGAAGTGGTTTATAAATGCTTAAATAAATATTCATTAGACATTCCCACTAAAATGTTGTTTTCCCCACAGGATATCTAATCATGGCTTTCCCACTTTCTTGCCAAGATGTGTCTTCAGTGGTCTCCCATGTAGGCCATGATCAGGTCCATACCCCTTTAATTTCAACATTATTCTTCAGCGTTATAGCATGACTTTATTATTTATTCATTTATTTATTTATCAGATTTCTTCCCTGTGCTTCACAGGAGGGTCCTGGGAAGGGTTACAGCAATATAATCACACAATTAAAAGCAAGCCGAAAAAGTAAACACTTTATATACAGTTATGAAAAACCAAACAAAACAATTTCAAGCAAAAACACCGTAGAGTTGTAAACTAGAGGCTTGTTCAGACGTTACACAGAACCCTGCTCCAAGTTGTCTCATGGACAAGCATTTGGGTGAAAGGGGGTACGTTTGTGCACATTTGTGCAATTCAAGTATTTGTGTACACAGATTGTACACTCATGGACCGTAACGTGTGAACACCCCCTAGAAGATGAAACAGAAGAGGTAGGTCCCTCAAAAATACCTTAGCTGCCAGAGGTCAGGGTAAAGGAGTGGTTCTTCAGCATACGGAGGAAGCTGAATAAGGATAGTGCATTATTCCCTATGAGGAGAGAATTCCAAATCATAGGGACTGGCACAGAGAAAGTCCTCTCCCAGGCCGTCATTCATTGCATTTCTGAGATCTGCCAGAACTACCAAGACAGCCCCCTCTGCTGATTGTAACACCCAAGAAGGCCTGCAAGAATGGAGGCAGTCTTTCAGAATAGAGGCACTGACTGGTATTCAGTTGTATCAGGATAATGAAGTATATATACCATCAGTTGGATGTGGATTGATAAATTGGAGGAATCATAAGACTGTTTTCTCCTCCTCCCATTTTTTTCTTGATTAATTTAATGCAATTTATGTTCCCAAACAAACAGAAGACTCAATCCTCAACAGTCTCAGAAAGCAAGACTTCCCTCCCATTCTTTGCAAGGCAATCACCAACATCCATTTTATTTGTTTCTGGGTAAATTATTCAGATCTTATTTACTATATTATTAAATTTTAATTGTGTCATTGCATTTTCTCAAATGTAAACAAACCCGTAGCAGAACAAAATGCTTAATTATGGCACATTCAATTGCTCAGCAAAAGAGACATTTCCAAAAGAAATATTCTTTTTTTCCCTTCAGTTTATGAAGCCCCCCATCTAATATTTCCCTTTAGGCATAATCCAGCTTCCTCAAAAATGTATCCTACATTTAACAAATCCTCATAGTAACTATTAATAGTAACTATTAATTTTCTAATATTTACTATTACTATGAATAATTATTAATATACTATTAAATTGCTATCATTACTATTAATATTTAAAATAGCATTTAATATTATTATTATTAAATTTATATTCCACCCTTCCTCCCAGAGGAATCATTACTGTTAACCTTTAAATTACTATCAATCATTACTATTAATATCCATAATAGTATTTATATTCATTATATTTATTAATATTGATAATAATTATTAATATATTGATAAATATTTATTAATATTTACTCTTAGATACTATTAGTAATTATTAATACTCAGTCAGTGTCCATGAGGTATACACAATATAAGAGCACTGTTCCCTGCCCCAAGGAGCTTACAATTTAAAATTTGAAGTAAGGGAAGCAACAGAAAGCGGAGAAAAGTGGAGGCATGGGTAAACAAAGGAGCAATATGCAGATGTTTCAGTGGCATGTGCTGTGGCCTTTCCCAACCTTTGGGTCCCCAGCTGTTGCTGGACTACAATTCCCATCATTCCTGACCATTGGCCATGCTGGCTAGGGCTGATGGGAATTGGAGTCCAACAACATCTGAAGACCCAAAGGTTGGGAAAGGCTGGCTTAGAGGGACTGACAGAGCAATCTTAACCCAGGGAGAGGGAGGAGCAGACCATCATGTTTAGCCTGGAGAAGAGAAGACTGAGGGGAGATATGATAGTACTCTTCAAGTACTTGAAAGGTTGCCACACAGAGGAGGGCCAGGATCTCTTCTCGATCGTCCCAGAGTGCAGGACACAGAATAATGGGCTCAAGTTGCAGAACAGCAGGGGAGGGGATGAAAATGATGATGCTGCCAGTGATGATCCTGCTCAAGTTGCAGGAAGCCAGATTTCAGCTGCAAAATAGGAAACACTTCCTAACTGTTAGAGCCATACGACAATGGAACCAATTACCTAAAGAGGTAGTGGGCTCTCCAACGCTGGAGGCATTCAAGAGGCAGCTGGACAGCCGTCTGTTGGGAATGCTTTGATTTGGATTCCTGCATTGAGCAGGGGGTTGGACTTGATGGCCTTATAGGCCCCTTCCAGCACTACAACCACATCTGAAGCCCTGCCAACTCATACAGAAGGTTGGAGGAGGACACAATATATATATATATATATTTACATCAGAAGAGCCCTGCTGGATCAGACCTTGTTTGTTTGTTGGATTTATATCCCATCATTCCTCATGAAGGAACCCAGGGCAGCAAACACTTCAACACAATAATTTAACAACAACAACAAAATCATTCTGAAGCCAGTTTAAACATTCAAAATTCAATTACAGTAAAAGAAAAAACCAACCTGAAAACAGTTAAAAACATTCTTTCATCTGGTGATCTTTGGGTTGCCAGGAACAGTCTCCTTCAGCCATCAAATGCCTGGATACACAGGGATGCTTTCAAATTCCTCTTAAAAGTCAGTAATGAGGGAGACAGACAAATGTCACCAGGAAGGTGAGCCACCACTGAAAAGGCCCTGTTATGGATCAACACCAACCAGGCAGCCCCTAGCAGCTGCACCACCAAGGTCTCACCTGCTGACCGTAGAGCCTAGGGAAGGTGCTCTTTTAGATACTTGGGTCCCAAGCCAATTAGAGCTTTACATTCTGGCACTGACACCTTAAACTGAGCCCAGCAGCTCCCTGGCAGGAAGTGCAGCACTTTCAGGACCAGTGACACATGGTCCCATTGGGCTGCTCTACTTACCAATGTATCAGCTGCAGTTTGAACTAGCAGCAGCCTCTGGACCATCTTCAAGGGTAGCCTCACATATAGTGCGTTACAACACTCCAGATCAGAAGTCACCAGAGCATGGACAACTGAGGCCAGATTATCCAGGTCCAGGAACAGCCACAGCTGGCTAATCAGCTTTAACTGGGCGTAAGAACTCCTAGTCACAGAAGCCACTTGGGACCACAGAAGCCTAGTGACAAGCTGGAATCCAGGAGTATTCCCAGAGTGCAAACCTGTTCCTTCAGGGGGAGTACAACCCCTCCCAGAATAGGTTGTATACCTAATTCCCAGACATGGGGAATACCCACTGCACGTCCATCTTATCAGGCTTCAGCCTCAGTGTATTGGCCCCCATGCAACCCATCACCTGTCCAACACCTTCACAGCTTCTCCTGATTCATATGGAATGGAGAGACAGAGGCGTGTGACGTCAGCATGCTGATGACACTGCGCTCCAGATCCCCAAGGACAGCTCCTAATGGTTTCATATAGATGATAAATAGCATAGGAGCCAGAATGACCCTTGTGGGACCCCACAACCCAAAAGCCATGGAGCTGAGCAACAGTCTCCCAGTACTGCTGGTGGCGGCCCTGAAGATAGGAACAGAATCGTAATACAATACCTCCAGCTCCCACCTCCTTCAGTCACTCCAGGACACCCATTGTCAATGGTGCCAAAATCCACTGAGAGGTCAAGAAGAATCAACAGGGTCACATTGCCCCCCCTCTCTATAAAGGTCTGGAACAGATATAATCTGCTTCCTCCAGGCACACCCTGCAGCTGACCAGCCACCACCCTCTCAGTCGCCTTCTAGGGATGTGCTAGAATTCCACCCAATTTGGTTTTGGTATGAAATTTTCCAATTATTCCCTTATTCTCAGTCACTGAGGACCAGATTTTAATATAGCGAATTCCCGTGGCTATTTTTGAAAATGGACTTTTAAAAAAAGAATGATAATTTATCGATATTTCCTTTTAAAATATTGATAATGTCTTCAAAATATTGGTATTTCCTTTAAAAATGTGGCCCTCCAGTTGTCTTTACCTGGCCCTCAGGACTCTCACAAAATTCGAATAAGTGTGAATTTCAAAGGATGGCTGTGTTTCAGTTGTCATATTGTGTTGAAGAGTACACATTTGATAAATTGAACTGAATCGAATTTCTCCCTACACCTATTTGCACTTTAAAAAAAAAAAGTCCTCACAAAAATTCATCAGCATTTTGCTGTGCATTTCTCCTAATTTTACACATTTGGTACACATTTTTTCGTTAGAGAACTGCATCACAAAATTCAGAGAACATTTCGAAGGATAGCTGGGGATCATTTTGCGTAATGGTTCAGAAAGTGAGAAAGAATTCACAAATTTGTGTTGGAATTGCTTTTTAATATGTTTGTAAACCTTTTTTTAAAAAAATAATGTTTTTAAACTTTTTTTCTTTTTCCTTTTTTAAGATGTCTTCACAGTGTTTTTTAAAAATGTTTTTAAAGATGTTTTGTTTTAATATGTTTTTAATGGTCGTTGTTTTAATATATTTTGAAGTCTGTTTTTATGATGTTTTAGAGTGTTTTTAGTGATTTTGTTTGCCGCTCTGGGCTCCTACTGGGAGGAATGGCAGGATATAAATTAAATAATAAATAAATAAATAAATTTCTCTCTCCTCCCCCCCCACACACATCCCTTTTTCTTTTGCCCCTCTGCATTGCATCCAGATATAGGATTCTGGGCTTAATGGACTCTTGACTATTTTGCTTACATCCTTATCTTCACGGCGCTTATCTAGTGAATCCCCCAAAAGTCATTTTGCCATCATTGTAAGACAAAATGACACCAACTGTGCCGCAAGAATGGACTGAAATAGTTATTCTTATAAATAATGGAAAGTGAAACTGAGAGTCAAGAATGAGTGACTAGTTCCAAATGATGAAAAGAATGAAATGTGACAAATCTGCAGAAAGCTGGCTATGTAGAGATAAAGACAGAGAAAGAAAAGGCACTGATCATGTATCACAACACAAGACAACAACACGGTTACCCACTGTTGAGTGTTGCAAAGAGCTCATGATCTGCAAGGATGTACCTCGTAGGGTCCTTGGAGGACAAAATAAGGCATTGCAAGGAACATGTGGCAATCAAAAAAGAAAGGCATTGTCCCTTGATGCTCTTATTTGTTTATTTGTTTATTTATTTATTTATTTATTTATTTATTTATTTGATATTCCGCCCTTCCTCCCAGCAGGAGCCCAGGGGGACAAAGAACTGAAAATACTTTAAAGCGTCATAAAAACAGACTTTAAAATGTATTAAAACAAAACATCTTTAAAAAACAAGTTGAGCAAGTTAAGGATCTGGCAATTCTTTGGCTCAGCTGGTGTAGATCCCCAACCCTGGCTCAGCTAGAGGTATGCTGGCACAAGTAGCTCAGCCAAAGCAGATGTAAGCACCCAAAGAGGGTCATTCTAGGAGTGGGGGGTCAGGACTAGGTGGGGGGTCTTACATTGGATCCTTACTCGGTTCAGCTTGGTCATGTGACCTGGCAACCTGACGGAACTTTCATCTGCAACAAGGGTAGTGAAGTCAAACTGTTTTAAAGATTTTCCGCGCCTGGGAGCTTTGGGCCAGCTCAGCTGGCCAAAGCCTCACTCTTGAATTTGGTTTGGATCTGATATACTTAAGGCGGAATAAATTACACTGGCTTCCCATAGTTGGGATTGCTCCTTTAATAAGGGCATCATGCCACTAGCTCTTTCCTACCATAAAAAGGTTGCCATTGGCCAGCCGTTCTCTGTCAGTACACACATAGCTATACTCTCAAAATACGCAGACGCAGCAGAGGCACCATGTAGACAACATCCAACATTTGCCTATATTTCTAGCCACCTCACTTCGTCTGTACCATGACCAAGTCTTGCTCTAAATAAAGAGGGTCATATCCAAACAAACAAACAGTGTAAAGTACTAGGTGTGCAGTCCAAAGGTGCAAAACCTTTCTCTTTTAGTGACCGTGCCACTAACATTGCCATAGTTATCATGGCATCTATGTGAAAAGAGCCACCGCAAGTGCCCTTTCCTGCAATTTCACCTGCAATGTTTTCCAGAGGGCGCTTCTAGCGTTTGAGGTGAAGGGGGCCTGCACACACCCCCTACACACACGCTTTGCAAAAGCTCCCAGACATAGGCACAGTGATATGGGATGGGGAAGATGAGAGACCAAGGGAGGAGAGACCCATGGGGAGCAGTGGCTCTGCCACCAGTACCACTTGGTGGGGAGGGGTGGAACCACGGAGCCACCCTCCCGACTCTTAGGATTGATGCAGCTTACCTAGACAGTGCTGGGGTGAGCCAGAGCAGTGGCGAGGTTGGCCTGTACAGATGAGTTGGCAGGAGTGCTGGATTGGCTCTGCAAAGGCATCCATGCAGCTCTGACCTTGTTAATGCCCTGCTGTAATCCTGTGCGGCAATGCTGGCATTGGCAGGGTGGCTCCTTTGCCCCAACACACCAGCTGCTCCTGCCTCCGAGAGGCAGCGAAAAGTTGGCTATCTCAAGTGGCCAGTTCCCTTCAGCCAGAGGAGCCCACCATGAGGACTAGCCTGCTTGGGAGTCCAAGCAAGGGCGTGGCTGGAAAGCTGCATCTAAAAGGCAGAGGGAGATGGAGGCTCAGGCATGCCCAGCACCAACGCATTGCATGCTCAGGCAAATTCCGGGTTCCCCAAAAGAGCCCATTGCTACTAACACTAGGTCTCCAGTTCCCTCTTTAATTTGGGGGGGGGAAGGGAACACTGATAGGAGTGCTGGGTCCAAGTAGCTGGACTTGCCAGGGGCAGCATTCTCTCGAAGCTCCTCGCAATGGAATGCCCGCCATGGCTCCACCACAAGCACTGAATTGTGGGGAAAATTAAAAATGGGCAGCATACCAATAAGACCATTTGTGTAAGCCTGGCGTTTCAGTCAGTGCCGCCTCCAGGAGGTCTCCTGCCAGACCACCATGACATCCAGGAAGCCTGATGGTGCTGATGGGAGGTGCCCATGGCCTGTGGGGCAGAACACTAGGGCACTTTACGTAAGGCGCCCCCATGAAATCAGACGCCATCCCTGGGCTGAGGAGGTAGAAGCTCAGTGGCTCTCCTAAGTCAGAGAGCTAAAAGGGAGAAAGGAGAGGGTGTGGAGCTAAAGGTCCAAGACTTTCTCTGCCCACTTTCTCACACCTACCCTTGCTGAGTGCCCCACATCTGAAATCAAGCCCATGTGTTATTATTGCATACAGACTACTCATACCTGTAGTGGTTCTTAATAAATATAAATCAAGCAAAACAATCAGCGGACGGAAAGGCCTGTCAGTTTTGATTCTCTCCGTTTCTCATATTTCCAATCTTAAATTCAGTTCTGCAGCAATTTGCCATTTTTAAAAAAAAAACTGAAGAAAATGCTTCGGCGTTTTATTGTGAATGTCTCATACTGAACACATTTTGGTATACAGTTATGACAAACGTACACATTTTTGCAAGCCATTTCTCCTAAAGTAATACATTTTTGATATGTCAGTTTTATGACTATACTCATTTCCATGCACATTTCCCCCTAAGGCTACCCGTGGACATCTGTCTGTCTACTGTCAGAACAGGATACTGGACTAAACAGCCCTTTGGTCTGATCCAGCAGGGTTCTTCTTGTGTCCCTGTGTTATGCCTTCACTGTGGGAGGCTTCTGAATACTGCGTCCCGTTCTGGTCTCCGCATTTCAAGAAGGATGCAGACAAACTGGAACAGGTTCAGAGGAGGGCAACAAGGATGATCAGGGGACTAGAAACCAAACCCTATGAGGAGAGACTGAAAGAACTGGGCATGTTTAGCCTGGAGAAGAGAAGACTGAGGGGAGAAATGATAGCACACTTCAAGTACATGAAAGGTTGTCACACAGAGGAGGGCCAGGATCTCTTCTCAATCGTCGCAGAGTGCAGGACACGGAATAATGGGCTGAAGTTGCAGGAAGCCAGATTTCAACTGGACATCAGGAAAAACTCCCTAACTAACTTCCTACGACAATGGAACCAATTACCTAGAGAGGTAGTGGGCTCTCCGACACTGGAGACATTCAAGAGGCATCTGGACAGCCATCTGTCGGGAATGCTTTGATTTGGATTTCTGCCTTGAGCAGGGGGTTGGACTTGATGGCCTTATAGGCCCCTTCCAACTCTACTATTCTATGATTCTATGAATACCTGTTGCAGGGGAATCACAAGTGGGAAGAGTGCTATTGTACTCAGGTCCTGTGAGCGGGCTTCCCTTGGACATCTGGTTGGCCAGGGTGAGAACAGGATGCTGGACTAGATGGCCTTCAGAAGACTCTTGCCATCTATTGATACTGCAGCATCTTCTTCCATCTGAGATCATGTGAGCAGAAGTATCCATGACTGTGAGTGTCCCCAATGCATAGTATAGCAGTAGGCAGTGACAGCATGTCAGCACAGTCAGATATGAGGTACGTGCATGCATGGTGTTTAGCAGCAGTAAGTAGGGAACCTACCTCCTACAGTGCCAGAACATTGGGCCATCTTGCCCAATGTTCTGTCTGCTCTGACTATTCCGACTAGCAGCAGCTGGAAGTACCAGTAATTTTAGGAATGCACATGCTCTGTGACTAACAGGGCGGCCATTGAATGCATTGCCAAAAAGAGAAGACAACAGAGGATGAGCTACAGCTATGGGGAAGGTTCACAACTCACTGTTAGAGCATCTTTGCATGCAGAAGGCCCCAGGTTCAACCCCCAATGTCTCCAAGTAGCGCTGGGAGAATCCCCTGCTTGAAACCTTGGAGAGTCACTGCCAGTCAGTGTTGACAGTACTGAGCTGGATGGAGTAATGGCCTGACTTGGTACAAGGCAGCTTCCTATGAGGACACAGATGTGTAGAAATCATGCTTGCTAATGTATACATATACACATTTAGAAATAATCCCTAAATGTGTAACCTGCATGACTGCTCAGTTTGCTGCCCAGGTGCTAATTGTGGATGGTTCTTTCGGCAGATCCACACCACACAATTTTGGACCTTTGAATGCAAAGCATATGCCCTACCACTGAGCTCCAACCCTTTCCCTGTTTAAAAAAGTATATTTTAAGATTATTCTTTTCAATTGACTAATGAACACACATCATACCTAGGGCAGATCCACACCATTCATTTAAAGCACATTCCACACACATATGAAGCACAGAATCATGGGGACTGTCGTTTGTTAAGGGTAGTGGGAACTATAACTGTGATGGGGAAACTGCACTTCCCAGGATTCTTTGGGGGATGTAATGCTGGTTGGATGTGATTAAAATGTATTGTGTGGCTCTGCATTTTATCTCTAACTGGACTTGAACTAGAGAGAGCTTCCAAAAGAGGATGCCATAAAGGACACATAACCATCCTAACAACTGAACTATGCACCCACACCCATCCCGCCTGGCGGTACAAGAATACCACCGTTATAAACAATAAAAGCAGAAGTGCTTTTTTCATAAACGGGGTTCTCACACAGTGGCGGCTGGTGGCTCCATGTCAGTGGGGCAGTGGAATCCACTCTGGAGTTTAGTCTGAACTTTCAAGGAGCTGTCAAATATCACATTCACATCACACAATTATTCCACTCGTATTCCACTTCAAACAGGCCTGGCTTCCCCCAAAAGAATCCTGGCAAGTGTAGTTTGTGAAGGGTGCTGAGAGTTGTTAGGAGACCATTATTCCCCTCACAGAGTTACAATTCCCAGAGTTCTCTGGAAAGAGGGGCTGACTGTTAGACCACTCTGACAACTGTAGCTTTGTGAGCAGAATAGGAGTCTCCTCTCAGCATCCTTCACAAACTACACTTCCCAGAATTCTTTGGGGGAAGCCATGACATCTCTAAAGTTGAATAATAGTAGAATAAATGTATGGTGTGAAGGGGGCAAAGGTGCTGAAGCATGTTGGACAGTTCCTTGAAAGTTCATACTAAAACTTGGAACGGATTCCACTGCTGAAGCACCTTGGATAGCTCCTTGAAAGTTCAGGCTAAAACCTGGAGAGAACTCCACTGCCTAACTGACATAGAGCCACCAGCTGACACTGTTCTCAGGATGTTTTCAAGGGGAATGGGGTTAGTGCTTACATTTTTAATAGAAAAGACACAGGAGCTCATGTTTACATTTGGGGCCCTGGTCTCTACACTGGAAGCAAACTCTGCTCCTTGATTCTAAGTGTATGAGCCTGCCCGGGCCCTGAGATCTTCGGGAGAGGCCTTTCTCTCAGTCCCAAAGCCCTCACAAGCACGATTGGTGGGGACACGAGAGAGGGCCTTTTCGGTGGCTGCCCCTAGGCTTTGGAATTCCCTTCCTAAGGAGGCAAGGATGGCCTCCTCTTTATTGTCCTTCCGTCGGCAGGCAAAGACTTTTTTATTCCAACAGGCTTTTAGAATAAAAGGTGGTTAGGACAGTTCATTGAGAGGTTGCTGCATTGTCTATTGCTTAATTGCACTATTTTTAATGTGTTTTTATTTATTTTAAGTGGATGTTAAATGTTTTAATCGTGCTAATGGTTTAATCTTATTCTAATGTAGAATTTTGAATGTTTTAATCATGTGTATTTATGTTTGTTGTAAGCCGCCCTGAGTTCCACTTGGAAAAAGGGCGGGGTATAAACAAAGATAATAAATAAATAATAAATATAGGGCCTGGCAGCAGTTGCCCAGTGGAAAGGAGAGATGGGGAGATTCAATAGGGATGGGAGCTTAAAATGTGAACTCTCAAAAAAGGCAGCCCCGATTCAAGTCAGGCAAAGTGGGGATGGTCTGTAGCTCAGTGGAAGATCATCTGCTTTGCATGCAGAAGGTTCCAGGTTCAGCTCTCGGCATCTCCAGGTAGGACTGGGAGAGACCCCTCCCTGAAACCCTGGAAAGCCACTGTCAGTCAGTGTCAACAATACTCAGCTAGATGGACCCAGGATCAGAGCTTGGAAGATTACTTTAAAAAAGTAATAAATTACAGTTACAATTACATGGCCCCAAAAAAGCAGTAATTACCGTTGCAATTACAATTGCTCTGAAAGTAACTGATTACTTTGCTTTTACTCAAAAGTAATCACTACAATTACATTTTAGTTACTTTTTTAAAAAATTGCCTGCAAGGTGCTGGCTTTGGCTGCTGCACATATAAGTAGCCTAAAATAACATTAAAATAAGAATACACACATAGAGGGTAGTAGAATAAAAAAAATTATCTGTAAGATTAACAGAATGGCATAACAGAATCTCACATCCCCCCACCCCACCCCCAGCAATGATTATACTCCAACACATATGTAATTCACTTGAAATCAAATTTTACATTTGAAATGCGGCTTTTACAATACATTTCAGTTATGTCTCAAAAGAACAGGATGCTCAAAGAGCACGTCAGACAACGGATTTTTTTTACAGATTATGCTGCCATCAGTACTGAACAGGCGTTCTACAGCGGCGCTTGAAGGCATGCCTGTGTTGTGCTGTAAAAAACAAGGCAGCACCCCTTTCAACTAAAACACATTTTGATCAATATGGCAATCCCCTATCATCAAAGAAAAATGCAGACTTTAGTACCTGTACTTTACTAGTTGCCTTTGTAATTTTTTTTGTCAACAGTATAGCTTAGAGGTAACTTAATGCTGTACATACTTACCAGGAAGTAAGTCCCATTGAACTCATTGGGTAGACATGTATGCACAAACTGAACTGTCAGAAGCAGAACTTAAGAGACATAACGTAGGTAAACAGAAAATGCACATATCAAAAGTAATCCGCCAGCATAAACATTATCCCTTCTCCTGCAATTAAAAATGTGGTCTTGCCCAGCATATAGTGAAACTATGGAATTTACTACCACAAGAAGCAGTGATGGGCACCAACTTGGATGGCTTTAAAAGAGGATTAGACAAATTCAGCGGCACCTAGCAATGATGGCTATGTTCTACTTCCACTGTCAGAGACAGTACACTTTTGAATACCAGTTGCTGGAAATGCAAGTGAGGAGAGTGCTGCTCGTGCACTCAGGTCCTGCTTATGGGCTTCCCTTTAGCACATCTCATTGGCCACTGTGAGAACAGGATGCTACGCTACATGGGCCACTGGATGGATCTAGAAGGCTCTTCTTAAGTCCTCCTTTATCCATGTTCTTGCCCACTGGCTCCTTTCTCCCTCCACTCCATTCTTCACCACCACCATCCATTTTTTAAAACAATTGTTTTCTCCACTCCACCCCCACCTCGCTCTCCACCTCCTCCCTCGTCGCCTCCTAAGCACCCATAGAGCACGAGGGAAGAGCGATGCTGCACAGAAGCCCAATTTGAAGCACATGATCCACAAATCAGAGGAGCAGAAGACTTCCCCTGCTCCCCCCCCCAAGTAATGCCCAAAAGTAACTCTGGAAACGTTACAGTTACAGCTCAAAAGTAATGAAGTTACTACTTGTTCTATTACCAGCAAAATGTAATGAAGTTACCCACTCGTTACTCAAAAAAGTAATAAATCACAAGTAACTAGTTATTTGTAACTAGTTACTTCCAAGCTCTGCCCAGGATGAGACAGGCTCCTATGTACCTATGGTAGGGAAGTGTTCAGTACTTTGCTACTTTACCTTGCTGTCTCTGTTTGCGTCAAGTTTCTTAACATCACAAGCACTTGGGATGGTCTGAATTAGACAAGGACATAAATGTGTTTAATCAAATTTTTGTAAACCACTTGGCGATTTTTTGAGAAAAAATGTTAAGAGGTACATAAATTTTCTAATGAATTAATTAATGATCTTTGGAGAAGGGCACAGCTCAGTGGAGGGACAACTGCATTGCATGAAGAAGGTCCCAGGTTCAATCCCTGGCATCTCCAGGTAGGGCTGGCAGAGGCCCCTGCCCGGAACCCTGGAGAGCCACTTCCAGGCAGTGTAGACAATATTGAACTAGATGGACTCAGTAGAAGGCAGCTCCCTATGTTCATATGCACAGAGCCCCTCTACGCTTGCCTTGAGTCAAATTGAGCTTTGCATCCTTCCTCCATGATTTGCAGCTGGAAATCATGGGGCTTGACTGCATGCCCCGCAACCCCTGGCTGCAAATGACAACTCTATGCAGCAAAGGAGAGGCCTTGCAGAGAGAGCCTCCGGTTGACAGGGGAGGATGAACTAGCATCTGGATTTTTGCAAGCAAGTACTTGCAAAATTCCTCACCATTCTTTGAATGCTCAGAGGGAAAAATCCAAGTCACTTCTGGGGAAAAAAAGGCCAGGAGAGTGTCAGCTATTTCTAGTGGGAATGAGAAAGCATTCTGTATATGCCCAGAGGCATATTATATTTCTCTAAAGAATTGGCACAGCTAAAAATAGGAGGGGTGTCACTACATGGGGTGAGGCTCCAAGACAAACAGTTCCTGCGAGCAATATCTACTTACACTACTGATAGAAAGTATCACAAAATGGCCAGCGAAGTTGTAACCCTGTTTCTGGATTGTACCACTCATGCAAGTCGGGGTGGGGTACATTAATACAGGAGCCTGGTTAAAATGATGGAATGGTGAATTCCAACTTAGGAATGCACTGTGAAGAATCAGGAGAGTCGCAAGGCTTAACGGACAGAGGGAAACATTCTAGGAAGCAATGCAGGGCGTCCTCCCCTTCCCAGCCTCCATTCTTCTGAGAGCTGCTGCAGGAGTTGTGTTAAACAAGTCTATAAAAACAGCCTCCTGTGAATTACAATTGCTTTTGTTTCCTTTGACATATGGAGTTGGCTCTCAGCCTTAGATAGTGCAAAGAATTTTTATTATTATTATTATTCATAAAAATTATTTGCAGAATGGTGAGCTTAAACACTGCCTTTCTTCTCAAGGGAGAACTCTGATTAGATTCACTTTGCGGTGCTGCATCTCAGGCATTCCTCTGTTTATTTCTATTTTCCTTTTCCTTAGGGGAAGCTAAGTAAGAGTTTGGTTTAAATTGTGCTGGTCCCTTAATAAGGGGCAATACTGAGGCAGTTCTTCTGTATGTGCATGTTAGTGGTAGCTGGCTGGAGGCCAGTGGTTCAGAATGCACCTAGAAAGCTCTCCCCACACTGCTTGTGCTGCTTGCAGGCCCCGTGAATTAATGTGGTATTGTCCCCTTAAATACAGTGCACTTCTGCCTCCATTCCGTTCACTTAAAGCATAGGTGGGGAACCTTTGGCCCTCCAGATGTTGCTGCACAACTACTCCCATCAGCCCCAGCAAGCATCTGGAGGGCCAAGAGCAGCGGTATCTAATGTGGTGCCTTTTAGATGTTCTTCAACTCCTAACAGACTCTATCAGTACGGCCGTCAGGTATTTATTTATTTACTTACTTACTTACTTATTTATTTATTTATTAGTCGCCCATCTGGCTGGCTATCCAGCGACGTACAAAATAAAAACATACAAATACATTACAATATTAAAAATATCACAAGAATAATCTAGCCCACCCCAAAAGCCTGCCTGAAGAGCCAGGTCTTCAAGGCCCGGGGGAAGCTCATCATAGAGGGGGCATGGCGGAGATCATTTGGGAGGGAATTCCACAAAGTGGGGACCCTCTCCCTAGTCCTCACCAGTCTAGCTGTTTTAACTGGTGGGATAGAGAGAAGGCCTTTCGAGGCTGATCTTGTTGGGCAGCATCACTGCTGATGTTGGAGGCACTCCTTCAGATAGACTGGGCTGAAACCGTATAGGGTTTTAAAGGTCAGAACCAACACCTTGAATTGGGCCTGGAAAACAACGGGTAACCAGTGCAACTCCTTCAGCACTGGAGTGATGTGGTCTCGCCGGCAACTACCCTTAATCAGGTGAGCCGCCGCATTCTGTACCAGTTGCAGCTTCCGTACCATTTTCAAGGGTAACCCCACGTAGAGCGCATTACAGCGGTCTAGGCGAGAGGAGACCAGGGCATATACCACACATGGGAGCAGATGGTTGGGAAGGTAGGGGCGCAGGCTCCGTATCAGATGGAGTTGATACAGTGCTGCCCGGCTCACAGCCGAGACCTGAGCCTCCATGGACAGCTGGGAGTCAAGAATGACCCCCAGGCTGCGGACCTGGTCTTTCAGGGGCAATTGTACCCCATTGAGCACCAAGTCAACATCCACAACCTTCCCTTGTCTCCCATAAACAGTACCTCGGTTTTGTCAGGGTTCAGCTTCAGCTTATTCCTTCCCATCCAGCCACTCACCGACTCCAGGCACTTGGACAGGGTTTCTACAGCCAACCTCGGTGAAGATTTGAATGAGAGATAGAGCTGCGTGTCATCCGCATACTGGTGACACTGCAGCCCAAATCTCCTGATGATAGCCCCCAGGGGCTTTATATAGATGTTGAACAGCATCGGGGAGAGGATGGAGCCCTGTGGCACCCCACAAATGAGAGGCCAAGGATCCGAAACCTCATCCCCCAATGCCACTCTCTGGTATCTACCAGAGAGGAAGGCACTGAACCGCTGCAATACAGTGCCCCCTATGCTAACGTCTTCAGGCGGTCCAGAAGGATACCGTGGTCAACGGTATCAAAAGCCGCTGAGAGATCCAGGAGGACAAGGAAGGTGCATTCGCCCCAATCCAACGCCCTCCTCATATCATCCATCAAGGCGACCAAGGCCGTTTCAGTGCCATGTCCAGGCCTGAAGCCTGATTGAAATGGATCCAGATAATCCGCTTCCTCCAAATGCTCTTGCAACTGCTTCGCCACCACTCGCTCAACCGCCTTGCCCAGGAATGGCAGATTTGAGACTGGGCGAAAGTTGTTCAGATCTTGGGGATCCAAGGAGCGCTTCTTTAGAATTGGTTTTATTACTGCCTCCTTGAGAGCTGATGGCATTACTCCCTCTTCCAGGGATGCATTTACCACCGCCTTGATCCCCTCGCCCAGTCCTTGAAGCTCATAATGAGCCACGACAGGCAAGGGTCGAGTAAGCAAGTGGTTGGCTTTAAGGTTGAAAGCACCTTGTCTACTTCATCACAAGGAAGAAGCTGGAACAGATCCCACACCACCAGAGCACCACTGTCCGCCTCTGGCTCGCTCACTGCGTCCACAGTGCACAGAATAGCACTCTTAATAAGATCAATTTTCTCCGTAAAGGGCTTTGCAAACTCATCACAGAAGGCCTTAGCATGTTCCATCAGTTCCGGGGCAACTGGACCGACCAGGCTCCGGACCACTTGGAACAGCCTCCTGGGACAGCATTCTGTGGACACAATAGAGGCAGCATAAAAATCCTTTTTTGCTGCCCTCATCGCCACATGGTAGGCTGCCGCAGCCGCTATGCCCCATGTCCGATCGTGGTCAGAGCAAGATTTCCGCCACTGGCACTCTAGCCGTCTCAACTCCTGCCTCAGAGTTCGCAACCGTGGAGTATACCACAGTGCCGTCTGAGCTCTATTCAGGGGGAGAGGGAGTTTCAGAGCCACCCGGTCTAATGCCCCGGTGATTGCAGCATTCCACCCCTCCACCAGGGTCTCAACCGAGTGCCCGTGTGCATGCTCCAAAGAATCCCCAAGCGCATTCAGGAATCCATCTGGATCCATCAGACGTCTGGGGCGGACCATCCTAATGGGTCCTCCACCCCACGGAGGGGTTGCGGCACCAAGAAGTCCACCCTCACCAAGTAGTGATCTGACCATGACAAGGGGGTGATGGATGTACCCCAAATTTTCACATTACTCCCCTCCTCTCCCGAGACAAACACAAGGTCGAGTGCATGACCAGCTACATGGGTGGGCCCCGCTGGAATAAGGTGCAGCTCCCAGGAAGCCAAGGTTTCCATGAAGTCCCGAGGCGCCCCTGTGAGGATGGCCTCCAAATGTACATTAAAGTCTCCCAATACTAACAAGTTTGGGGACTGCGCACGCACATCCGAGACCACCTCCAGTACCTCGGCCAGGGAGTCTGTCATCCAGCGGGGTGGACGGTACAAGAGCAGAATCCCTAGACTGCCCTTTAGGCCCAACCTCCAGTACATGCAGTCAACAACCAGGAAGCTGTAGACCAGCAACATTTGGAGGGTGGCACATTGGCTGTCCCAGCCTACAGGAAGCCCTGCTGCAGGCCAGTGCTAACAGCCTTGTCAGACAACTTAACAGAAATGTATTAATCAGCGTGTGACATTGCCAGTACTAGCATCTGCATAGCACCTGAATTTATTCATTCATTTATAGGATTTATATCCCTCATAACTAGGGATGTCAGAGAATTCAGACAGAAATGGGAATGGAAGGGGAAACGGAAATTAATCCAGCTCATGAGATCTGTATTCAGTGGTGGTGTTGCTTTCGGCCCACAAAAAAATAGTAGTTGATTACATTCTTTCCCTATTTGCATTGTGTTTCCTTTGCACTGAAATGAATGTGGTAGAATAACGTAATGATAATGTAACGTACTTAATTTATGTCATTAATTGTGTAAATTGGGCAAGTTAGATAATTTCACCATAGCAGACAGTGAGACAAATAATGTAGGTGTGTGTTTGTTTTCTGGCAGAAGACAAATTGCAGCAGAACGGAAACACAGCTGCATGTGACGTATAGAGGATAGAATGGAAAATGGTGCCTTCGTATATCCCTACTTGTAACAAGTCATCTCGGAGAGAGTCACAGCAATTTCAAAACCACGTAAAATAAAATACAATTCAAAATCCCACCCACCAATCCATTTATTAAATAACGATAAGCAGTATGGCCAGCCAGCATCATATATATCACAGACACACATACAACCAATTCAGAAAGTGTGGTGGTAGAGGAAACTCTTTAGCTGTCACAAGAAAAATGACAAAGTAGCTGCCAGTCAACGCTTGTAGGAGGAGAGTGTTCTACAACTGGGATGCTATTGCCAAGAATGCCCACTGGCAAGTTGCAGATCTTCTGATCTCATTGAACAACGGCTCCACCAGAAGACCCTCCCCAGCTGGCTTCAAGACCTCAATAGGGCTGTATGAAGAGATGTGCGCCTACAGACAAATGGGTCCTGTTTAAGACTTTATAAATCAACACTAAAACCTTGAATTGGGCCAGGTGACAGATCAGGAAGCAGCAGCAGCCTGAGTGGCTGCATAGCTCTGGAGAAATGCTTTAAGGGAAAGAAAAACACAGAGACCAACCATGTGGCCACCTTGCAACACCAGGGTAAGCTCAACCTTGCAGTCACCAAAATTATGAGAAAGAAGCGGAAACATACCTCTTCCCTTCCACAAGAGGTAGTGATGGCCACCAGCTTGGAAGGCTTTGAAAGAGGACTGGACAAATTCATGGCGGATTAGCCACAATGGCGATATTCTACTTCCACTGTCGGAGGTGGCATGCCTCTGAATGCCACTTGCTGGGAATCACAAGTGGGGAGAGTTGTAGTTGCAGTCAGGTCCTGTTTGTGGGCTGGCTGGCCACTGTAAGAACAGGATGCTGGCCTAGATGGACCGTTGGCCTGATCCTGCCAAGCTCTTCCTCTGTCCTTGTTCTTTTGCAGGGGAAGAAAAGTTGCATGGAACAGATTTTGGCCCAGTACTGTTCCAAATGGGGTGTTATAGGGGTTGGTTCACCTCTGGCCAGGAGGGACTAAAATTGGTGCTCATTTTGAAATTGGTTTCTCTTTTGTTTTTGTAAGAAATCTTCTCTCTTCAAAATGGTCTGGCGATAGCAACCACTTTAAAACAACAGGCCAATGGCTATTCTCTGCAATGGTGATATGAGGGACAAAACAAGGTTAAATTAGTATTTACAGTACCTCATGAGAATGACCACATCAAAGGAATATTTATCTTCCTGTTGTGAACCTAATGTCTTTTCTTGCACACCACCTTGCCCAGCTCACTACTTAGCAAAAGCACACACAATCTAATCTGTTTTATTACAGACTTCACTTTAAGATAAGCATCTTCATTTTGCCATCAGAATAATAAGATATGTATCTCAATTCAAGGTACAACCTGGAGATGTCTCCTTCCTGGTCAAGGCATCCACTGCTGGGGAAAATGTAATCAAAACAGTTTGAAACGTATTTAAATGCACGTGCATACAATATCTCAAAAGAATCAACGGTATTATCACAGGAATTACAGCAGGCAATAGACTTCTCCAGGTCTTTTGCAGTAGTGTAGTGATAGTCATGATAGTCTTAGCCATGCCCCCCCCCCATTTTTTTGTTGCTGGGTTGAGAATGAGATCCTTGTTGTGAGAGCCTTCTCTCACAACAACAGATGTTCCTAGGAACCAGTGAGCATGAAAGGGGAGAGTGTTAGCTACTGACAAGAGTCTTCTCAGTGGCTGACTCAACCTCCCTACACTCTGATTGGCTCTACTCAGCAGGAAAGGACGAGGAAGCATGTTAGAAGACTCTTCTCAGTGAGTAACACACTCTTTGAGCTGATTGGCTCATAAAATGCTGGAGACATAGCGACCCTGCTCCAAAAAAAGTAGGTGTCTAAGACCCCCTGACACCCCGGCCGACTACCCAGTCTTTTGTTTTTCACATGATCTCAGTCCCAGGAACCTAGGAAGCTGCTTTACACTGAGTCAGACCATTGGTCCATCTTGCTCATTATTGTCTACACTGACTGGCAGCAGCTCTCCAGGATTTCAGACAGATGACTGTCTCCCAGTCCTACCTGAAGATGCCAGGGATTGAAACTGAAGCCTTCCACATGCAAAGCAGATATTCTACCACTGAGCTACGGATCTTCCCAAGAGCCATATATCCATATATCCAGTGACTGTAGGTCGCTGCATTCTTCAGGAGAGTTTTTCCTTCAGGTCCTTAAAATATCAGAAGCAAAAATATCTGTTCCTTGGAGCAGGGCTTTCAATCTGGCTGCTCCCATTCTGTGAAACAGCATCCCTGTTGCGATATGACAGGTGCCCACCATCTGTACTTTCTGGAAACAATTGAAGACAAAACTTTTCCAGCTGGATAAAAAGGTTTCATTTTGCATTGTGTTTAAACCTATCTTCAGTTGTTGTTGTTTTGGTTCTGTTTTTAAACATTATTTTAAACATAAAAGGATATGTCTATAATTGCCTTGGGATCTGTGTAAAAGGTGATTTATGAATTAGGCCACATCCACACCAGAACTTTATTCCACTTTAAACAGTCGTGGCTTCCCCCAAAGAATCCTGGGTAGCTTAGATTGTGAAGGGTGCTGTTATTAGGAGACTCTTATCCTCCTCACACAGCTCCAGTGGCCAGAGTGGTTTAACAGTCAGCCCTTCTTCCCAGAGAATTCTGGGAATTGTAGCTCTGTGAGGGGAATAGGGGATCCCCTAGCAACTCTCAGCACCCTTCACAAACTACAGTTCCCAGGATTCTTTGGGGGAAGCCATGGTTGTTTAAAGTGGTATAAGAATGCTTTAAATGCACAGTGCAGATTGGGCCTTTCTGCAAACCAATCAAGACGAAAGCTCAACAAACAGGCCATCTGGAAGAGAACAAGAGCCAATCAGGTGACTGAAGGGCAATCAGCCCTGTCTCTGGAATTTGGATTGGTGACTTCAGCAGATGCAAAATCTCTCTCCCCTCCTGTGGTTTCCAGCAACTGGTATTCAGAAGCACACTGCCTCTGACTATGGAGGCAGAGCATAGCCATCATGTGTAGCAGCCACTGACAGCCTTATCCTCCATGAATGTGTCTAATGATATCTCCATACTAGACAAGACTTACCTTGTTTAATTTCTGCCTGCCACACAGCTGTGTAAGACATGAGACATCATTCGCTTTGTTCCTGTTCTTATACTTCTCACTGCAAGCTGCTTCTGTTAGAAGAGAGGAAATCTCTTCAGCAGGGAAGATACAGGAAATGCCCCACATTCCTTCCTTCTGATTTCTTAGCAACAGCAGTGTTTCCATATCTGCCTAATAAGCCTTAGAATGTTGCCTCCATAATTTGATTTCTAACATGCATTACAGATGTCCGATTGACTTTGCTTTTTATAAAAAATGGAAGCTTAGGATCTGGGCTTCGTGCTGTGTTGGTGGATAAATGTGAAGACTTAGAAATCTTTCAAAATTCCACCCCAAAATGAACTTAATTCACATTTAGTTCATATGGCAATTATGGGAACTACTTTCAGGAGTAGTTCAGAGATTTTTGAATTAGTTCCATGAACTTCATTCAAATTCATTCCAAGCAGTAGCCTGTACCCCACTGGTATACTTGCAGTTGCCCTTTTACTTAGTACACGTAATAGCTTGGGTGCCCTTCAACCTTATGGGGAAAAGTGAAGCACTGCACATGGAGACTCTGTTGCATAGAGGGCAATCCCTGTCATCTACCCATAGCACAGGGTGCTCTGGCCCTCATTGATTAAGATCCTACGACAAGGAGATCATGCAATCTGTCCCCTGTGCACAAAGATGTATCATACTCCCAAGGGGTCTTCATTGCAAATCAAAAGTCCTTCCTCCATGCTAGGGATGGAAAGAAATGTCAATTTCAGTTCCCTCCATTTCACATTTTTCCAATCTTAAATTCATTTCTCCACATTTCTGCAGCAATTTTTTAAAAAAATCCTCATGATAATTCTCCAGCATTATTGTGTGAATTTCTCCTGCTAAACACGTTTGTAGGCAGTTTTGATTAATGTACACATTTTGCAAGCCATTTCTTGTCACATAATGCATTTTGTATGTTATTTTTACTCATATATTCATTTTTAGACACACTTTCCCCAACGTATACATTTTTGTAAACATTGGTTGGCAAACTGCATTGCAAAATTTGAATAAGTGCAAATTACAAAAGATGGCTGTGTTTTGGTTCTCATATTATTTCAGAAAGTGTGAATTTGATAAGATTTGGCTTGAAATGCAAACTAAATCCAATTTCTCACCGATCCCTACTCCCTTCTTAGACACGTTGCTGTCCTAATAATGGGGATGATGTTTGCAGAGCCAGTGTGGTGTAGTGGTTAAGGTGCTGGGCTATGACCTGGGAGACCAGGGTTCGAATCCCCACACAGCCATGAAGCTCACTGGGTGACCTTGGGCCAGTCACTGCCTCTCAGCCTCAGAGGAAGGCAATGGTAAACCACCTCTGAGTACCACTTACCATGAACACCCTATTCATAGGGTCGTCGTAAGTCGGAATCAACTTGAAGGCAGTACAAGTGAGTGAGTATGATGGCTGCAGACATCATAACAACATGGAATATATCAGGCTGGTCTGCTTTTCTGATTCTGGGAGCTGATCATGTCCAAGAGCCTCAGCAGGAATGGCAACGAATATTGATGCAGCTCCCCAAAAAGAATTCCAATGATTGCACCAACTGAAAAAAAATGTGCTGCACAATTATTATTATTATTATTAATTAAATTTATACCCCATCTTTCTTTTTATTGTGGAAACCCAAGGCGGCTTACATATGGTTCCCAGGCAATCTCCCATCCAGGCACTGACCAGACCAGACCCTGCTTAGCTTCGGCAGGGTGCTGGCCTCATGTGCCTTCCGACCATAGCCTGGGACAATAATTGTATTTCCACAATAATGGAAATTGGCACTGAGAAGCTTCAGCTGTATCCCCAGATGCCACAAGTCACGTGTTATATTCTCTATGCCAGAGGCAGCCAATGTGGTGCCCTCCAAATGTTACCAACAGCCCTCACCATTGGTCATGCAGGTTGGGGCTGATGGGAATTGGTCCGACAATGTCTGGACTGATTAAAGGCATCAGAGGGAATCATCAGAATGAAGGAGAGGAATCTGAATGTCAGAACCATATCCATGACCATCCTAGGAATGCAGGAGTCTGTCTTATATCGAGTCAGACCATTGGTCCATTTTGCTCAGTGTTACCTACACTGACTGGCAATGGCTGTCCAGTGTTTCAAACAGGAGTCCCTCCCAGCCCTACCTGGAGATGCTGGGGACTGAATCTGGGGCCTTCAGCATGCAAAGCAGATACCCTGTCACTGAGCGACGGCCCGTCTGACATGTTCCATTTTGTCCCCTCACTATTTAATGGGAGGAGTCGTAACTCCAACCATTGCATGCAGAAGAGCTAAGATTCAACTAGCGCTGTTGTGAAGCCCAGTATAATGAACCAATTGCTCGGAAGGCCTCTGCATCTTGGCAAAGTTGCAGACCTCCCCTGCGTGGGTGAGAATGCTCCATCCAGCACTTTGCACAGCCCTCTGTCCAGAGTTCTGACCGATACTGCCTGTCTTGAACATGACTGTGTCCTACCGTGAAGTGCCTCTGGTGCTGTCATCTTCCCCTATGAGCCTTGAGCTTTGATGAGACCGGACAGCGACATTTACAGCATGGGGCCAGGATATCTGAAGGATCGCCTGCCTCCACATCAATCTGCCTATACACCGAGATCATCATCAGAGGGTCTTTTCTGGGTGTCCACCAAATAACGTGTCTTTGGTGGTAACTGGGGGAGGGTCCACTTGGTGCTGGTACTTGTCTTCTTTTGTGCCACGCCCCCAACTTTACAACTTAGAAATGAGGTGATGAAAATGAGAGGGGTATTTTGGATCAGCCCAACAGCTGTTGCGAGTGTGGGAGTGAACTTGTATTTGGTGGGAGGCGGTCCCCAGGAGCCCACTTTCAATGCCTTTCACCATGCTCAGATACAGAGCAAAATGAATTTGCTGCTCCCGTTTCCTTGAGAAAAGGCAAGTTAGAGGGGACATGATAGAAGTGAATCAAATTGTGCGTGTTGTGGAGAAAGGGAATAGAGGACTTTTTTTTCTCCCTTTCTCATAATACTGAACTCGGAGACATCCAGTGAAGCTTAATGTTGGGAGATTCTTTGAGAGTGTCAACAAGCATATAGATAAAGGTGATCCAGTTGACATAGTGTACTTGGACTTTCAAAAGCTTTCAACAGGATACCTCACCCAAGACTCCTGAATAAGCTTAGCAGTCATGAAATAAGAGAAGTCCTCTTGTGGACCAGGAACTTAAGTAACAGTAAGCACCGAGTAGGAATAAATGGACAGTTCTCCCAATGAGGGTTGTAGAAAGCAGATCAATATTAGGACCTGTGCTTTTTAACTTGCTCATACACTATCTAGAGTTAGGGGTGCGCAGTGAGGTGGCCACGTTTGCTGATGATACTAAATTGTGCAGAGTTGTTAAAAGGATTGTGAAGAGCTATAAAAAGGGCCTCTCTAAACTGAGTGGGCAGTAAAATAGGAAATGCAATGCAATGTAAGCAAGTGTAAATAAAGTAAAGCACACTGGAGCAAAACAAATATCTTATTTTCACGTATACATTCATGGGGTCTGGACTCGGGGTGACTGACTGGGAATGAGACCTTAGGGTCATAGTGGATAATTCAATGAAGATGGTGACCTGGTTTGTGGCAGCTGTGAACAACGCAAAATACATGCTAGTGGTCATTAGGAAGGAACTGAAAATAAAACTGCTGATATCATAATGCTGTTATACACATCTATGGTGTAACTGCATTTAGAATACTGTGTACAGTTCTGGTTGCCTCATGTAAAAATACATATTTATATATATATATATTAGACTTGGACAGAAAGGGGCATCCAGAATGAATAAGGGGATAGAGCAACTCGCCTGTGAGGAAAGGTTGCAGCATTTAGGGCTTTTTGATTTAGAGCAAAGGTGAGTAAAAGGTGACATGATAAAATTACGCATGGCATGGAGAAAGTGGATTAAGATAGGGCAGTATTCGGCCTTCCTGTTCTGCTAGCACAGGACACTGCACACCTTAACTTTTCCTCTCTCTGCAGCCTCTCCCACATCCTCAAATTCAGCGATGGAGAGTTGGGGGATCCTCCAGGGCTGATTTTCGAGACACACCAGGGGAAGGAGGGAAGGAGAGGAAGGGGAAGTCCCATTGCACACATGAAGTTTCACTCACGGACCATTGGATCTAACCCTTTGTCATCTATATACATCGCTGAATTTCTGGCTCATTGAATGGGCAGACCAGATCCCGAAGTTTACAGGGGACCAATACACCAGGGTGAAGAAAGCTTGGGAGCATTTGATGCAGCAGGTCAGGCACATTGCAGTATTCCTCTCTCTCCTCCCGCCACCTTCTTCTTCTTCTTTAAGTTCTCTGACCTTTATAATCCTTCTCATGATTGCCTCTTGAGGCGAGAGCACCATTGTCACTATTCTCCTATAATGCTCATTATTCTAAAATACTACAGCCCACCTGCTCAGCCTTCAAGATTGCCAAAATCAAATCAAAACACTTAATTAAATCAGCTTTTAAAAAGCTTGCCACCACCTGGACACATGTGCTGGCTTCCCAGGTGGCAAAGTTAGAATTTGCTAGGCTTAGAATTCATTTGGTTCACCGCCACCTCCTCCTCCTCCTCTTTTCTTGTGAGCTCATGAACACATCCCTTCACAACAGAACCAAACAAAAAGCTTGCACTACCAGGTAGGGGCTAAAAGGCCACAAAACTCCAGTATAAAGACTCACGAAGTTAGTCTCTTGTATCCCCATTTAAGGCAGGGGTGGGGAACCTGTGGTTCTCTGAATGCTGTTGGGCTGCAACTCCCACCTTCCCTCACCATTGCCCATGCTGGCTGGGGCTGATGGGAGTTGTAGTCAGACAACACCTGGAGGGCACCACGTCAGTTACCCCCAGGGTAAAGTGTAGCCAAGCAATGTTAAGTGATCCTGGGTATGCACACTAACTGTAGAACAGGGATGTCGCAAGTCACATGGTGCACTGGGACAGCCAATGCTGTGCCCTCCAGATATTGCTGGAGACAACTCCCATCATCCCTCACCATTGGCCATGCTGGCTTGGGCTGCTGGGAGCTGGAGTCCAACAGGCCACCCCATCCCCGACTTCAGGGAATTGAGGTAGCAAAGGTCAGCTCCCCCAGGTTCACTTCAGAGTGAGACCAGCATTTTTGAGCAAAATCTGGAAAATGCTTGGGAGAAACTTCTGTTTTCTTCAGAGTTCTGAATGTTCATTATAATTGCTACCAACTCCCAAGAGCTGTCTCTAGGGGTGTGCATCGGATTCAGCCAAAGCCTAAATCGAATCGGGTCGATTCAAGGCGGGGGGGGGAATCCAGGCTTTGGCCAAATTGGATGGAGATGGCTCTGGATCGGCCCAAGTCGGGCCACCTGGAGTGTTCTGGGGCTGTCAGGGGGTGAAAAGGGAGAGTTTTGGTTGCACATACCTGTTCCCAGCAGGCAAGCACACATGCACAGTCAAAATGAGCAGGATTGCCCTGCCCGCCACAGACCCCAGCAGGGCAACCTTCCAGAAGTTGCAAAAATGGCTGGAGCAATGAATGTCACTTTTACCTTTGCACACTAGATGAGTTTCTATACATACACTTACGCACACAGCTCTCAATCCTCCATCCAGGCAAAAAATGCATTATTTACCAGCCAGGGGAAAAACATTCAAGAGGGTGCAAAGTAAGGCAGGGGAGGGGTATAACCTGACAAGAGAGAGGATGTGGCTGAGGAGGAGGTATAGTCTGGGGAAAGTCCTGAGAGCCACACAGAGAGGCTTGGAGGGCCACATGTGGCCCTTAAGCCTGACGTTCTGCACTACTTGGTTCCTGGGTCCGCTCTGACAGCTGTCTATGGCTAGCCCTGACAAATAACCAACTGTGAAGCCTCCCCTCCTGACCCCCTAAATATAGCTGCTAATTTTTGACAAGAAAAACTGGTACCTGGGCAAGATATTGGGGGTGGTGCCCAAGCCCAGCACCAGCGGTCAGCCGGGTCAGGCACTGGTCAAGGGTCTCACAGGGTAAGAAGGGCCCCTCGCAGCCCAACCTGATTGCACTGCCACACCCAGCCCTCCCTGCCAGGCTCCCAAACAGTGTTTCAATGCTGGGCAGGTGTCAGTGCCACTTTTCTGTAGGAGCCAAGCTTGGCTATCATCTGTGGTGGCTGCCCGCCATTTTAATTTACCCAAAATGCAATGTCCTGACCTGCAGATCTATGATAAAGCTGACAGATCTATAGGCTGGGACATTGCGCTTTGAGTAAATTAAGATGGCGGGTGGCAGCCACAAATAGGAGGCATCCTTGGCTCCCATTCCAAAGCAGATGACTGCCCACCCCTAAAAGGCCACCTGGAGTCTCGGTGGGGCAAGGTAATATAATGGCAGCAGTGGCAGAGTGCAGTCACATGGATATGGGGGAAATGGCAGCCCATTGGTAGCACGATACCAAGGGTGCTCTGAAGTCTGGTGCTGGCTCTAGTGGAGCCCAACAGTTTTTCCCCACAAATATAGAAAGGGGAAATTGTGGCAATGAGTTACCAAGCCTACATAACAGAAAACAGGACTGTCCATGGTAAGTAATTTAATGCCAAATAACCACCAGGCTATATGGAATGGGCAATTCTTGAATGCCTGAACTGGAAATCAAACTGTAAAAAAGAAAATAAAAAGTGTAGAAAGTTATGAAAGAATCTAGATAGCGCCTCAGAAGCTGATTAGAAATGAATATCCCATCTTATTAAATAAAAAATCACACAGTTAATTAAGTTGCAGAGTATTTGACACTGCTGAATCACCATAGCAACTTGAGCCTGCACTAAGCATCAAGGTGCAGGACCATCAAACTCTGCAGCTTGATAGGTCTTCCTTCCGGCAAGAATAAGGTTTATTTCCCCCACTGTTTTTGGGGTGAAGGGAGGGCGTATATTTCCCTGAGAGTCACACCCATCTTAAGAAAGACATGCAAGATTTATTGATTTATTTCATCTCTGATTGCCTTTGGGTTATTGCTGGGATAATTTCACCTGTGGGTTAGATCTGATTTTGGGTAGAAGCCTTCAGCTCTCTTGGACTAAAGCGGTGGTTTCGCAATGTTCCTAGGAATTTCTATCAGGGATTCCTTGTCGAAAAGACATTCCCCTTTTTCTTTCTCGTCTTTTGAATTTCATTCTTTTCATCTCTTTCCTTTTAATCTTTGTCGAGTGGTTATTTTTAGCACTTCTAACAGTTGTCTAGCTATTTCTCGGGCACCTGGCACTGTTTCTACTTTACTGTCTGAGGTCCTGTTTGCGCAGTACACTTAATGCAGTATCATACCACTTTAAACAGCTGTGCTTCCCACAAAGAATCCTGGGAACCATAGTTTGTTACGGGAGCTGAGGGCTTTTAGGAGACCTCCATTCCCCTCCCAGAGCTACAGTTCCCAGAGTGGTTTAAGGATCCATCACGCTTCCCGGAGAACTCTGAGAATTGTAGCTCTGTGAGGGGAATCAGGGTCTCCTGACACGTCTCAGCACCCTTAACAAACTACATCTCCCAGGATTCTTTGAGGAACCCATGACTGTTTAAAGTGGCATAATAATGCTTTAAATGTATGCTTCTGATTGCCTTTCCTTCTCTTTCTCTCTCCTTTTCTTTCTCATATTATTATTTGTAAACCTAACATCTATCTTGAACTGCTAACGAGCTTCCATTTAACATTTCCCACAATGCTCCAGAGTGTCCAATCCAATGCCTCTTCAAGGCACAGTGAGAAATTAAAATGGCGGCCCTCCAATTTAAACTTCCTGCTGGAGGCTACTGTTAAAATCTTCCACAATGCCCTAAAGTGAAACTACGCCATCGGCATTGAGGGTAACTTAAAACGATGGCTTTTGGCTGCTCACTGAAGCTGCCAGGTAAGACCATTGTTGAGGTGGGAGTCCTCCAACAAGGAAGTGGACTCATGCGAAGGAGGACACTTTGCTGAAGACCCCTTGAAACCTGATCCCAGTTCTTCCTTACAACCACCATCCCATAGTTTTTCCCTCTTTTCTTTTGGTCTGGTTGTCACCATACTTTCTATGGTCTCTTTTCTATATCTGTAAAATGTCCTGACTCTTGACATACATGCATCGCCTTCAATAGTGCTGGCAGTGAGGTGAGGTTTGGAATAGAATGGGTTTGGAAATCTCTCTCTCTCTCTCTCTCTCTCTCTCTCTCTCTCTCACACACACACACACACACACACACACACTCACCCCTATAGTTTGGAATCTCCAAAGTTACATATGAAACCCAAACCCCATCCACTGTTAGTGTATAGTTCATAATGGACTCCACAACCACCACCCCGTACACTGCTGATGGAGTTGCCCCTTTCCCAATCACAGGTACAGGCAGCAGTGGAGAAGCTTGCTGTGAGACACATTAGATCAGCCTTCTCCAACCTGGTGCCCTCCAGATATATTCTTTACAAGAATTTAAAAACAGACAAAATCAATAATAAAACACACACCCTTGGATCCACTAACACTCTACCCAGCAGGGTCCACCTGGCACCTTCACTGATGTCTTCTGATGGGCTGAGATGATGCTGTTTTGTTGTTAGCGTTCTGGCAAAGCTTTCTGTGGCTGTTGGGGGGGGGAGAATTATGTGTGTGTGTATATATATATTAATGAATTGTAGGTGGTTTTTGTATGAATTTGTTTAATGTTTTCTATGAACTTGTTAATGGTATAATATATTTATGTTTTTAAATGCTAGTCACTTGGACACCTTTGGGTAAAAAGTACCTAGCAAGTCTAATAAACAATAAAAAATAAGTAAGAATATAGAAGCAGCAGCAATAAAATCAGTCAAACACGCAGCCATTAAAATGGATGGGATAAAAATGTTTTGAAAATCCCCTTTAAAAGACTGGCAATGGTGGGCTCATACAGGTTTCCCTATCAAATCCAGACTGCAACATTACCCAGCTGGATGAGTTGCTTGCCCCGTTTCCATGGTCAGCAATAGCTGTGAGGTTTTGGGACTGGGGTCCGGAGGCAGTGATGGGTTGGGTGGCAGGGGGCATCGACTGAAGCTGGATCCTGATAAGGTGGAGGCCTATGGGATGGCAGTCCCCATGCCTGGGAATTAGGTAAATGACTTGTTCTGGTAAGGCTTGCACTCCCCCTAAAGGAAGAGGTCTGCAGTCTGGGAGGACTCTTGAATCCCAACTTGCCACTGGAGCCTCAAGTGGCTTCTGTGGCTACGGGTGCTTATGCCCAGCTTTGGGTGGTTCGCCAGCTATGTCCGTGCCTGGACTGCGATAGCCTGGCCTCATTTGTCCATGCTGTGGTAACCTCCCACCTGGACTGCTGTAATGCCCTCTATGTGGGGCTGCTCAAAGGCTGCAGCTAATGCAGAATGTGACAGCTAGGGTAGTAAGTGGGACGGCCTGATGGGACCACGTGCCACCAGTCCTGAAAGCGCTGTACTGCTTGCCAGTGAGTTACTGGGTCCAATTCAAGGTACTACTGCTAGCATACAAAGCCCTAAACGGCTTGGAAGCCAAGTATCTAAAGGAGCGCCTACTTCAGGCCTTTGATCAGCAAGGGAGAGCCTGTTTGTGTTGCCACAACTGGCTATTTCCCAGTTGACACTGACTTATGACAGGACCTTCTTGGTGGCGGTACCCCCTTTGTAGAATGCCCTCCCTGAAGAGTTGTACCTGTCTCTCTCATTATTAACTTTCAGTAGGAACCGAAAAACATTTCTGTTTACCCAGGTATTTGAAGGCTTAAGAAGACTACTCCTGACAAACTTGAAATTATTAGCTTTGAGAGTACATAATTGGATTTTTTAAACATGTTTTTAGATGATTTAATTGTTTTAAATAAGTTTTAATTGTATTGTTTTAGCACTGATGTATCTGCCATCCTGGGCTCCTTTGGGAGGAAGGGCGGGACATAAATTTAAATGAAAAATAAATTCCACAGGCAGGAAATTTGAAAAACGTCAGTCTATGGTTTTTAGGTCTTCTGTCCTTTCTGAAGCTTGGGTCTTTCTCTTCCCTGATTTCAGACTCTTTTAAGTGTTTAACTTTCCGTCTCCACCGCTGTTCAAACAACAGCATGTATCCCCAGAGAGGAATTGTCTCTCTCTGATTGATATGGCTGTCCACGGAAACGCCTTAAAGGGATATTGTTAATTTAAATGGCATCCGCATGAATTGGTTTTCCAACCCTGCTGTGATGTGGATGGCGGAATTCTTGCCACGTAATGGTCTTGATGGCCAATAAACAGGCTACAATCTGTCTTGAACGTTTAAGTCTTTCCCCCCATGGTGGTTGGAGAAGAAGAAGAAGAGGGGGGAAACTCAGCAAAAGACTTTTTAGGAAATTAAGTTGGATTTTCCACATGTATGCATTCTGAACTGGAGACATGTTTCTGTTTCAACTCTGTAATCCTTGAATAAACTGCTTAATTAACTTCTTTTGACAACATCTATTATCGGGTTTCCATAACATTTAGCAGGCAGAGTAGACACTAAGTGTTGGCTGAGGTACAAGGCAAAGTTAGCTTCCCTCCCTCCCAAATCAAATACCCTGAGGAACCTTGCAATGTTGTAACCTTGTTGGCGAGAAGACTGAAGCGAGGAGTGGGCAAATCTGTCTATTTGCAGTCCGTCTCACTTTATGTATTTATTTATTAAAATATTTATGTACTGCTAGTCATTAAAAAAAAATAGCCGTTTACAACATATATAAATACAAGACAAAACGACATAACATTTTCTGTAAAAGTATTTTAAGCATCCCCTCAACCCCCCACCTACCTGTCTGCTGTCTTTTACCATTGCCCTTAACAAAGATGGCGGCCATGGTTTCCCTAAGGGGATGACGCCTCCACCGCCATCTTTGTTGATGGCACGCTTGTGTGCTATGCGTGCGCATCTCTGCCATCAACTAAGATGGCGGCAGGGGCTTCAGTACCTTAGGGAAACTGCGGCTGCCATCTTCGTTAAGGGCAATGGTAAAAGACAGCAGACAGGTAGGTGGAGGGGTGTGGGTGTGTGTGTGGGGCCCACAGATCGCAGAAGGCAAGCGGGGGGGTGGCTGAGGGCCCCCCTGTAGCTCCGGGGCCGTCGGGCCAGCACCCAACCTGGCCGCCCTTTAGAACAGGCCCTGTTCATAGGGTTTTCATGGTAAGAGGTATTCAGAGGTGGTTTATCACTGCTTTCCTCTAAGCTTATGGCACCCGGTATTCCCAGGTGGTCTCCCATCCAAGTACTAACCAGGCCTGACCCTGCTTAGCTTCCGAGATCAGACGAGATCTGGTGTGCTCAGGGTAACTTGACCATAGGCTCCTTTCATATTAGATGTACCTAATTTCTTATCTCTGCAATCCTGCACCCACCAGCCTGGGAGTGAGCCAGTGGGGCTTACTTCTGAGTAGGGATGGAAGGAACCGCCAATTTCAGTTCTCCCATTTTCTCGTTGTTCCAATCTTAAATTCAGTTCTCCACATTTATGTGGTAATTTGAGTGTTTTGTTTTGTTTTAAAAAAAAATCCACCTGAAAATTCTTCAGCATTTTAGTGCAGATTTCTCCTAATAAACACAATTTTGTAGGCAGTTTTGACTAAGGTGCACATTTTTAAAGCACTTTCTCCTAATATAATGCATTTTGTATGTTATTTTCATGAATATGTTCACTTTTGTGCACAGTTCCCTCTAATATATGCATTTCTGTAAATATTGGTTGGAGAACTGCATTGTAAAATTCAGTTAAGTGCAAATTTTGAAGGATGGCTACGTTTCAGTTCTCATAATGTTTCCAAATCTGCAAATCTGATAGATGCAACTTGAAACGTGAATCAGATTTCTACCCCCCATCCCTATGCCTGAGTTGACCTCCATAGGGTTACACTGTCATCTGTTCCTTAATTGCAGGGGCAGGAAACCTGTGGTCCTCCAGATATCGCTAGACTCCAGTTCCCATCAGCCCCAGCCAGCATGGAGAATGGGCAGACATCATGGGAGTTGTCGTCCAACACTATCTGGAAGGCCACAGGTTCCCTGCCCCTGATTCACCTGGTACTATACAGAGCTTAGAATTCATTACGTTTTTGAGGAATGAGTGGGTAATTCCTTTACATTTTCATTGTAATAGAACTAGGAGTAATTTTATTACTTTTGTGGAGTAATTGTCATGTTTCCTGCATTACTTTTGGACATTACTTGGGGGGGGAGCAGGGGAAGTCTTCTGCTCCTCTGATTTGGGGATGAAAATCATGTGCCTCACACTGGCCTTCTGTGCAGTGTCACTCTTCCCTCCTGCTCTGTGGGTGGAGAGTGAGACAGGGTGGAGTGAACAATTGTTTAAAAAAATGGATGGTGGTAGTGAAGAATGAAGTGGAGGGAAAAAGGAGCCAGGGGGCAAGGACATGGATAAAGGAGGCGAAGGAGGCAGCAGCAGAATGAAGATAAAGAACTGTGGAGGTGAGAGATGACGTGTGTGTGTTTGCACTTGGCACCCAAAGTGGCCTCCACCACCCTCTCTGGCTACTGTGCTGCATTTGCAGTATTTTAACTTTTTTGCATCTCAGGGGAAAATGTTTGCTTGGGTGAGTGTCCCGTAGTTGGTGGCAGGGCAGGGTCCGGGAGGTGGTTAACTGGGAGAGGTTATACTTGCTGGCTCGGGGGGGGGGGGTTGCACTTGGTTTGACGTGCAGAGATCTGAGCTGTGGCCTCTGCCTCCCTCCCCACCTCCCTTACCAGCGGAGAGACCACCATTGCTATCTTATGGATAAAAAGAATTATTCTACTACCTCTGTATGTGTGTGTTTATTTTTAACGTTGTTTTAGGCCACTTAGATGTGCAGCAGCCCAGCCCAGCACCTAGTAGGCATTTTTTTTAAAAAAAGTAACTGAAATGTAATTGTAGTGATTACTTTTGAGGAAAAAGTAACCAGTTACTTTCAGAGCAATTGTAATTGCAATGGTAATTACTACTTTTTTGGGCCACGTAATTGTAACTGTAATTTATTCCTTTTTAAAAGTAATCTTCCAAGCTCTGGTACTATATTATACCTCATCCGTGGGGTTGAGGTCAATTACTATTCCAAAGGTTTCAACAATGGAAAGTAAAATAATTCTTCTCTTCATGTTCCTTAATATTGTTTCTTTACTGGGTTTTTTTTTTTAAATGTGCCAATCATTTAAAAGGCTTTTAGGAGATTGATTTTTTTTTAAAAGCAAGTTATTTTACAGCTGGCTGGTAATGGCATTTAAAAGGGGACGGGGGTGCAGAGAATGTGGAGAAATTATCTTCTTTTCAGGGAACAATCTGCAGTACTTGCTTTGTGGCAGCCCTCAAATCTCCAGCAATCTTCCTCTTACATTGCCTAGAGTTGCTTTCTACGTCCTGTGCTTGTCTTTACAAGTTTTTTTTTCCTTCAGACCTCAAAACTGTTTCATCTCAAAGCTGACATGCTATCTGCCGCCCCCTCCCCCTCACACCACAGCCACCCCCGCCATCTATTTTCATTAGACTCTGTTGAGGCAGGCTTTTTCCAAGAGTTATTTGTCAGCAATGTCCCAAGAAACCATCACTTGTCTGCCAGTTCT